>NC_134925.1:1200000-1800000 GCF_051014615.1 Bombus vancouverensis nearcticus
CAAGAGCATTTACTATTCAGAGTTTAGTATAACGGAAATGAAGTTTGCGATATTGTTGTCGGATCAAAGGAAATATCGTATGAAAATGGTAATTAATTACAATAGGCGCATTAATAGGCTGGGTTATTACTTCTAAGTTATTGCATATACTCGACGTATCATGATGTAAACATACTTTACGAGCGGTTGAGAATGTAAATTTGCTACCTGTTAGTATGCGAGCGTGCACCGCGGCTGATAGTCGATAAAGCGGTCGATATGGATTGACTGACATGGATCGTGCAGGTGCACCACTCTATATAGGATATCGCGCGATTGACGTGTGAAGCATTAAATTTCGTCTGGTAGACTCGCGTAGCTCGTAATTCTGTGTTCTAAGTGTCTTTTTTATTTTACCAATGTACGGACGTACGTATCGACGGCACGCGATGTTATTATAATTGTTCCGTGAAGATAGATCTTTTTTATCAGTCGTTTTCTTATGCAGGTAGTAGCCAAGTATATTATCGGCGAAAAACTCGAAATCGAATTGTTAAATTCTTCCGTAGTGTCAATCGTTAATTTGGAACCATCGTTGTTTCATAGGAAATTTACAATTACTACTATTCCATAAGATTCAAGAATTTCAAGAAGTTCGTGTCAAAAGATTGTCCTTGTGTAAATGAAATTTAAATGAGTAATATTTAAAAATGACTTTTAGCATATTATGATAACCAATATCGTTTGGATGTTAGTTTACATATGTAAACGAAATTTGCTGCATGCATATTGCAGTGGACCTTGAACTCGTAATCGTAATTGTTATAAATTCTTATCATTATCCTTATCAGGAAAGAAGTTATGTTAATTTGTTAACATTGAAGTTTACTGAAAGTAAATGACTTATGAACTGTTTGATACCAGCGCAGTCGAGCATGTAGACGCTCGATTCTTTTATTCGAGTGTGCTGTAAGTACTTAAGTGTTGTCTTAATATAAGTCTCCACAAATCTCAAGACTGGCATCAAGACTTCATAGTTTTCCAATAAACGAAGAACATACATAATATGCCTCTCTACACATTTTTAACTCGATGACTCGTACAATTTTGTTTCTTGTTATTTTAATTTATTTGCCTATGGTTGCCAACAAGTTATTTCATCTTTTCTCTGCTTCGCTTCTTCGATGCTCATGAAGTTTTCGATATAAGCCATATTTTAAGATTGCAGCCAAGAATACATTTCAATAATTTTCAATAAGTTTCTCACGAAATCAACAATTATTTCTACGCGCCTCTAATCCAAGAAACTTACACAATTTTCCTTTTCTGGAACTTTAATCGTACTAACTCGAAAATACTAACTCAACTAACTGAATTTTACGTAGTTACATAACGTTTGCTCTACACCTCCAGCGAAGGATCCAGCGAAAGCAGTATCTCATTTGCAAACGTACAGCCAGCGATCATAGGATCCCCTAAATTCCAGCCTGAGGTACCGTTCAATCACACTTCAATGTCCATACATCGTGCATCTAAAACATAAAAGAAGACAACTAACTTAATGCAAAATCGCTATTGAGAACGGTCGAGATAATAATAATTGGTAGAAAGGAACGACCGATAGACTGGTCGATAAAGCTCTAGGGTGGCATAACGTGGTTCGTACTCCGCGGCCATATACACGCACCGTGATGCACGCGCGCACAAAGGCTTCATAGGCCCGCCAGTGAAAAGACAGAGAGAAAGAGACAGAAAATGTGGGGAGAGAAAGGGCGAGGAGAGGGACGACATGCGCCGGCACTCGTTGCCGCACGTTATAATGCTCGAAGCCCACGAACGGAACGAACGTTCGACGACAGTCATTCAGAGCTCGACCAGTGTGCCACACGTTTCGTGGCTTCTCTAATCCTCGTGCTACGTCGTGCTGGATCACATCCGCCCTCAGCAGTTGCCGGTGTCGACGATCGGACCACCCGAACCAACCGGAACAGGAACTAAGGATACGGAGAGGAAGAACGATGCTTTGAGTACGTCGCGTGTATACCGGACATCATATCCCGGTGAATTTTCTCTGTGACGCGTCGATCGTCGATAGAGGCTATCCTTTGTCTATATGCAACAGTGACCAGTGATATTCGACAAGAGAACTACACAGAATCTCTAAAGGTTGAGCATCGCGTTTCCTCCGAATATTGATTATTCGGTGAGTAATTTTTAATGGACCTGTCATTTTGGTGTTTGTTTGGTGTTTGATGAACGTGGAGGGTTGTATAAGCGAGGGAAACATTGAATGAAAGTTTGGTGGATATTCGTGCGAATTACTGTAAATAGCTAAAGGATGAGACATTGAGTAATCTCGTAAGATCGTGTCGGTAATGTTATTATGCAAGTTACGTTATGAATAACGACGCCAGTCGTATGAGAGGGCTAAGTAAATTATCACTCTCTTAAGAGAACTAGAGAAATTAGAAACGAGAAATTGATCGACTTTAAACATTATTAGCGAATATTCGAAGAATCATATCTATTGATATTTCTTCGACTGAATATTATTGTGACACCTATGATTGAGATACGAGAACCACGATGCACATTTGGATACGGTGGTTGATGAAATCAACCCTTTTCATAGAGATGTCGCCAGCTTCCTTTGGCAATCATCTTTACTTTTTTCCGCCGAATTGCGAAATTCTTTGTCTGACGTCAGATTATCCGGCATGATAACGTAGGACGAAAACTAGGTTCGGAAAACCCGGTCGGCGACCCACGTGGTCTATTGATTTTTTCGCCCGCCATGCCGCTACGTTCACGCTGGTGGAAACTAGCCTTTTCTTTCATCGGTTAGCGAAGCGGGTTAGCACACCCTGTGAATATCGCGTTAAGCACGTCTGCCTTTCCACTCCGAAATATTACATGCGAATCTTTTATGAACACGGAACGTTCGATGTGCCAAGTCGTGAATTGATCTTAGTAAAAGCAGCTAGATGTTAAAGTTGTAACTCTGTTGAGATTCAGCCGTGCTTCAGTCGTGATTCAGTCGAATTTGTAACGAAATTCTGACACTCTATGAGAGTTTCTTTTCGTACTATCCGATATTCTGTCTATAAGTACACACACCACGTACACGAGTGTCGACTAGACACTCTATTTAATTATGAAACTATCCTTCTGCTTCTTGATGTACCTGTAAAATTGACCCTTTACCAAAGTAACTTTTAATAATGATGTGACTTCAACTCCTTTACATTTAGCCATCCTTCGGCTTCCAATATTAGCCATGTACTTCCGACTTTGTATTCAAACTTCTACCTAACCGTAAACCAAGGGTACAAGGAAGTCATTGATCCCCGTTTCGACCCCCTTTTCGACCCTCGTTTCGACTCTCGTTTCGACCCTCATTTCGACCCTCCTCAGAATGGGAAAAAGATCAGAAAAAAAATCAATAATGACAGAAATACAAATTTCTACCTCAATTCAGCCGTCCTGTTTCAAAGAACGTTTTAAATCTATAGTACAAATTTCTAAATCATTCTAGTTCTGTACTAAAAGTAGTACCTACTATTCTGAATACACATAGTTTTCGTTTCATTTTGATAGTAACCTAATAATACACGTAAAACGTAGTAGTACGCATAATGTACTAATACATTATACATGCTATATATATATATATAATATGTAGAACGACATAGCAGGTAGCCACACAAAAATATATTAACATAGTATATAGCAATATAGTAATTGATATTATATGTAATTATTGTGATAACTGGTCACTACACTCTGTCAGTAGTACAACTTATTGGGGTGTGTACGCTCTATTTTATTTTCGTAATAGTATCGTTCCAAATATATTGGCCTTTTATTCGGAGCTTTCTGTTCACAATCTTAAATAACGATATAGCACACGTGATTGCGATAAACGCTTGTTAATATTGTTAACGAATTATAGAAAATTAGATGTTCCAATTGGATTTGTTATCGTGCGATCGTGCGGTGGTGCTGCATTACAAAATACACTTCGTCCCTTATCACAACAATCGACTGCAAACGGATCGATAACATATCCCCAGCATGATTTGAACACGTTTAGTTACCATTTCTGACAGGTATTTAGGGTCGCTAGCGCATCTCTGGTAAACATACCGTGTGATACCTACGGACAAGTATCTCTTAAGCATTTAGAAATATCGTCTAAAAAAATTTGGAATATTATAAATCATTGAACATTTTTAATAACAATACTAAAATTTAGGTTATTTAGTTATTAAAGGAAAGAAGAAATTTTCTAAATATGTCGAATTATTCGATAAATTGATCGATATTAAAATTATCTAAGGAAAGAAAACAAATATGAAATTGGTGTAATTATTGAAAGAAATAATAAATTGTAAAGTTGATAAATTAGCGAAATTTGTAATTCGTACCAGCGTTTGAAGTTTGACATTTCGTGAACTTTTTATAACGTTTAGAAGTTCCAAGTTGACGTTGGTCATGATCGTCGAGCGACACGAAGGGGACAAGATTTTTTAAAATAATAATTTCCGTTAATCCGTGTCGCATGAAGGGTCCGATGTCGCGTGGTTATCTTTTACGGGTGTCTTAAGTACAGGTTACGTTCCCGTTATACGGCGAACAAACCGACGTTGGCGGCGTAAGATCAATGAAAACTGACGTAATGTTCCACGAAAATTTCGGGATCCTCCATACCCATCGGAATTCCTGTTTAGTTTTCAGTGCGTATGTATAAAACCAGATTTAACTATCATATTTTTAATTCCTTAGTTTAAAAACCACTTTCGCAGTTCTCGGTATATACATATATGTTGATCCACAAATAATTACATGGATAGAAGAGATAGGATATTTTTTACCAATCTTTAAATTCAATCTTAAGGTAAACACGGAAGTAACGATAAGATGCATATTACACAATGGCAACCTTTCAGAAATTGTTACTCTCATCATGATTCGAAGTAGAAAATACATTGTTGTGTTGTGTCATCCAAGATGAAAGTGTCCGCAGAGATGAAACCCATAGACTAGAATTCTTAGATCGACTATATGCAAGTTCAGAACAAAGTTTTTCACAAAGCTCGTACAAATGACTAGATGGAAGGAATAGTACAATAGCTCATTTGTATATGTTTTTCGATACGTGTGCATACTGTACGTGTAGTTCGAGGAACAGGCTTGAAGCAGTACGACTGCCAGACTTGACGTATTAGCAGATCGCATTAAAGGGGGTTACTTGTTAAACGTTTCTTCTTGTTGGGAGATTGCTAATAAAATTCTTCTCTTGGTGCAATTTTCTACGACCAATACTTTATTGCATGCAGAAACGATGGATTACGTTTTCTGACAAAAAGAAAAAGAAAAAGATTCTTCGTTTTCATATTTAATTAGACTGATTATCATCACTTTCTACTTTAAAGGATAAGATCGAGGTAACATACAATTATATAATTATTTCGAGATTTTCGAAACATCGTGCGATAATGCTCTCTCTCTTTCTCAATCCCAATTTTATAAGCATCCTTCCTTGTTTTACTTCTTATCGCTATACGCGGAGGAAATTTACAATTGTGAAAGCAATCACCAGATGATTGAAACAATATGCTATCTCTGAACGCAAGATGCAAAGATATTCGATAATGCACGACTATAGGACACGCGAGATGAAATATGGCACCGTGCGATTATCAACACCAGTTGTAAGCTTCACGTGGCGTTGTTTGTTAAAGCGACTTGTTTCTCGAGTGTAGATTCTAACTGTGTGTAGATTTTATAACTTTACAATTTAACAAGTAGTTATCCGCACAAACTGTCTGTCAGTATTTACGGTATACAGGTTGACAGATAAACCAGTAAAAATAGGGAGGAGAGGAGTAAATACGGGGAGAAAGTTCAGGGTTTGATGGTATTCTCGAGTTTTTTCTAAATTTTGTGTAACGCTCTGAGTGACATTAATCATTAAAATGAAATTGTATGCTATATTTTTAAAGCGGTAGACTCGATCATAAAAACAGGGTTTTATACCTATGTATACCATATTACAGTTGACTATTTGACAACATTGCCTACATAAACAAGGTTATTGTTCTCCATTATTACGTTTCAGATCGCTACTAATCGAAATTTAATCGTACAGGATACAAGTTACGTGTAATTTACAAGCAACGTTCGCTTACTTGTTTAATGGTATGTAACTTAATATTTGGTTCAAGTTGTTACTAATGCAATATCGTCGTAGTAAAAGTCTTTAGTCGGTTTAAACACATTATAGACGAAATGAACATGTCAGGACAAAGAATAAGATCGATGAATGTAGTAAATACGATATATGTACTCACATACTTGCTTAAACTATGTCCTTTCTGTCTTTCTTCTTCGATAGTTCCTTTGGATTTAGGAAAAATGTAAAAAGCATAGATTTACCAGCACTCTCTGTATTGTAGCCATTCTTAACTATACAAATATATCGGTGTATACGGATGAACACACGTTCACTGATCACAGTATCCAAACAAATTTTCATACTTTTCATCTTTTTACTGACACATTATTTCTTCAAGATTAAAACTGGACAAAATAGCGGTGATTACACTGAATATATACTGCTTTCATCTCTGACACGGAATTTGTACGCGCTTTAATATCGACGATTAGCCTGATTATTTCCAAAACGGCGCCTCAAACTTATCGATTACGCAACAAGCAGTTACGCAAGCAGATATGAACGATATCGATGTGACAGGCTTGGGTTGAAAAAACGACAATGAAAAAATTAAGTGACAGAAGCGTGCGACGAGTTAGCGAATTTTGATTCTTCTAAAAGATTAATAAATATATTACGACGAATCGATATAAGGAAATTCGACGGAAACTCACACTTTGTGCCAGGTAGCGAATTACGTCTTGCGGTTGGATGCAATTACACCTTATTCTTCAATCAACTGTGCAAATGCACGACAAGATCGACCATCGATCGTTATCGTTTCCCTTTCGATAGTACCTATGGTGGTTTCGCGTGGACGTCGTCGTTTTATTCTTCGTTTCTTTTAGTTCGCGTTCTAACAACGATTTACGTTGATCCTACTCGTTTCGTACATCCCTTGTTTATCGACACATCGCGCCGTTTAAGCATAAAGGACGGCTTCCATCGGCTTGATGATCTACATATCCAATAAGCAAGGATTTTGTGGCTCAACGAAATGCGACACACGTATGGAACCTTTGGTATGTAGGGAAAGAATAAAGTTTATCCATACTTTTCGTTTCTTACCGGTAATATAGAAACTTGGTAAATAAAATAGGTGGACTGTCAGAGGTTATGTTTGAATAGTCGTTAGTATAATCCTAGAACGATATCGTGGGTCGAGTTTACGAAATTTTAAACTTATATATATACAGAGATATAAATGAACTTTAGATTATGTATCATAACTTCGTTTACCTTCCTAATTTCTGTGTGTGTGCGTGTTTAGTTTATGGAATAAATTGTTACTAATTTTATAAAGATTGTCGGTTACTTTGCGGTGTCTTTAATGTAACGCAAATAAATTGTATATTAGTTTCTTTAAATTTATGAATAGTTACTTTAAAAACATTGCTATGTAAAAATATTAAACGATAATGATGATAAAATAATTACGTTATAATGTATAAGAAAATACATAATTATAATAAATCTAGGATTAGAAATTGCAAAGTGATGATATTCTTCTGGGCTTTCCTAATATGTACTAGAAAAGAAAAGGAATTAAACGTACACCAGAGAATTAATAAAAATATATTACCATCTGTTACTTTCTACGCTAATGGTTGAAAGTTTGCGTGCCATTTTCCATAGCTGCTCGTTGATAGTGGAAAGATGAATGACTTTGTTGTGATCGACGCACCGAATTGCGCCGCTGTCAACCAAAGAATTAACATGAAATATACGCCGGTGAAGCTGCATTAGAGTGCAGATATTACGAATATTTATGTAAAACGACTGGCTTTCGAGGTTTTCCTCCTTCGTCCTTATTCCTTTTTTTTTTTTTTTTTTTTAGTAATTTTCATATAAACAAGAGTATATATATATATAAAATTAATGTTATGTACACAAGTAGTTCGTGTTCGTTTTAATATATAAATAATATATCGTGCTTTAAAATATATCAAATCGGTTTAGAATCGCTAAATTTGTCATACATATACCATACCAAAATTTCGAGTATCTAAGGGAAAGTCGCGGGAAAGTTATTCGAATACCACTATTTTTGAAGTGTGTGCTTGCAATAAATATCTTGTAATTTCTATACAGATATGTTTTAATATTTCTATCGAACATCACGGTATACCAATCGTATAAAGCTTCCTGTGTAACGATATATTGAAAAGAAGTTTCTATAAGCGTTCAAATATAATAAATAAATATTTTCATGAGTCACTACATACGTAAGTAGATATATCTGTTAGCACTGCGACATAGTTTGACGTGTATAGGCACTAACGAATAACATTTTTTCGGAGAAAAGTTCTGTTACGGTCCTTTTAAAGTTTTTTTTTTTTACAATTCGATGCACTTACAGCTAAAAATTAACATGAATCGCTTTGAAAAATCGGTCCGAATCGATTGTCAAGTGCATTATGTCAAACATATGTATGTATGTAGGTATAATGGAAGAATGGAAAGGCGAAGTAAAGGTTAGGTAAAGGCCACTTGCTTTCCATCTGACACAGTAGCTCTGAGTCTCGATTGGTTATGAATTTATGAAGCAAGTAGGGAATTCGAGGTACGATTAAATTGCCACTTTAAAAACGTAGCGGAACGGATTAAGAACTGGTTTTGCACCTTCGAATGTATTCGTCGTACAGGTGGTAGAAAGGCGTGTATCGTCGTTCGTGGATGTGATTGGTCGATCGGTACCGATTCGAGAATAAAATCGGTACAAGAGATGACAGTCTTTGCAGATTAGTCTGGATACGCGTGTGGTCGAATGAAACTGTTGACCGAAAAATGTGTTTTCCTCGATGCTTAAGACGATCTTGGATATGGATATGACTTTGTTTCAGGAAATTTTCGTTCCTTAGTTTATCGATTATCTAAAGGGGTAATGTTCGGTTTCAGTGGATTCATTTCGTTATCGTTTGGCAAACAATGTGCAAGGTTAAACTTAACGTAAATATCTTAAGCGTTCGTTGAGTAGGAGGATTTTAGTTTTCTCCGTGAGAAACGAGGAAATTATTGATGTTCAAATATAGTGCGTTCGACTCTGAAATTAGTTTATATAATAGTTTGATAAATTTATGGTACTCTGGTGCAAATTATTTACAGCTAGGGCAGATTAAGTTGTAATTTCGTAGCTTCGCAGACAGTAGCACTTGATTTGATTCAGTGGTATGAAAATCATTGTAGTGACGTACGTGACTGAGTTTGCCTTGGGTTTTAAATATAATGGAGGAAGGAATTGATATCCTTAGCAAAGGGTGTAAGAAAATTTTTATGAAGACACGCTACGGTAATCCTACGATTAATGATTATAATTAAAATTGTGAAACTAAATTATAAAGTATGTCCTTGTATTATGTTTGTAAATAAAGCAGTATTAGATCAAGGAGAAAAATACATCTTTACCATCGATTCATTGCTACTGAATCATTAGAATGTGCAGACAAATTCATAAAACGTAATATTCGCTGTAATTCTAGAAAAGTTTAATTAGAATACTTATCCTCGATTACTTACGATCTGTGATAAAAATTAGTATGATAAAAAGCTTTACTTTACAATAAAAATTACGTCTAAAAAAAAATGTTCATTTGCTACAAAAATTATTTACGACAAATCAAGTATTTGTTAGCTTTTATTTTCATCTTGTTTTACGCAGTATCTCTTCAATTCTCTCATTTTACAGAAGAAAGATTCTTCTCTTTTGCTTGTAGAACAACTTTAAACGATAAAATACACTAAAATACCTATTGATAAAACTCTACAACCGTATTTCGAAAATTTCTGGAATCCAGTAGATAAACGACGTTATAAAGGCCGACCAGGCGGTAGAAAGGTGTGTATCGACGTTTGTGCACACCATTGGATAATTCCGCGGCTGCGAAGGAGGGTATTTCCACTCGAAAAAAATCACAATGACGCGATCAGCTTGCAAAAGTTACGTTTCAGATGTTGCTCGTGCAGAAAACAATCTCGTCTGACAGCATTCGGTGCTTGGCGGATAATAATCGACTTACTATGCAAACTACACGCCAATTTTAATAGATTCTATCTAAAAGCACAATTTTTTATGGAAATTCTGTTTGTTTCGAAACTCGAAGAGGATTGGAAATTTTTTGGTAGATTTTACTTGAGATTGCTATTAGTATTTTGAGATGGAAATTTTTAAACGTTTTCACTTTTTACGTTAATTTGCATTGATCGCCAATTTTACAGTATGTGTAACAATAGAGGAGACATAACAAATCGAAGGATTATCGTTTCTTTTTCTTAGTAAAAACGTGTTTGGTGATTATATTCCTTATTTCAATATTTATAATACCTGGAAAGTTATTTACCGATTCGATAATTTTCAGGGACAAGACAAAGAAGGCGACGACACTTTCGTAGAAAAAACTTTATCGTGCGCGAATGACTTTACATTAATTTGATTATCAGCTGAATGTCAAAGGCGGATCATTTAAATTCGCCATGCAGGGTATAATATTTGACGATAGTATATACATATTGCGCGCGCGCGCGCACACACAACCACACACACACGCGCGCGCGCGCGATCCATTGGATATTTTCCAAATAATCACAAAAGTAAAAATTACTAAAATTTCATGGACTTGACTTATTCAATGTATCGATTAAGGTTAAGATATTTATTTAATTCCTTAAGAAATTCTTTCTCAATTTGGCAATGAAAGTGATGAAATTTTGTTATATTAAAAAACCATTAACACGCAGGTATTTTAGATAGTATAAGATATCGTAGTTTTCGGACTCATAAAGATCAACGATTAAAATAGTTCTCTGAAACAAAGTGTTTTAAGCGGTTAAAGGTTCAAAGCTGCATTTCATTTGTTCAGAGATAAAAAGAAAACATTCGGCTCATTTATACGTTTCTCACTAACCAGTTTGTATCTTCTTAGGTGAAAAGTCGAGAGATGAATTGGCACATTCTGGCTACGAAGTAAAAGTTACACCGTATTGTTTCTTACTGAGATGAATTATTCAGAGACAAGAAACGAAACGATGGAAATTTCATTGGTAAAAGTGGAGCAGACTGGCTGCGATAAGCTGATTTACTGACTGTATTCTTCAGAATGGCGCTTTTTGTCTAATGAATCGAACGTACGAGGATAAAAAATTGCGCGGTGGTTTCGATGTTCCTTACGACGCTTATTTCATGCCGTTCTTGATCGAGCTCGATCAACAGGTGGTGTTTTCTATTTTTCTTTCTAGATATTTGATGGAAAATGGAAAAGCTACCGCTTTTCTTTAAAAGTATTCACAAGAATCGAGAGGAATTTTTATTCCGATCGTATTTATCTTATTTAGGATTTAAATCGAATGTGTTAAATCCCAAAGAATCTGTATCCTAGTAACCATAATAGATATTTACGTCCAGCTTATTATAGAGCAATATTAGAAATAATATATCAAATATTAAAAATATGAATAAAAAGGGTCGAATGCATATTTTATGAACAAAGTGGTAAATCTGAGTGCGTCAATTCTGATAGAAATAAAAGAAACTCACCTTTATTTGTTCGGCTACAGGAAGGATGTCGAAGTCGGGAAGCATCAAGGATGACGAGAAGGGGCCGTATGACCCGGTTCCAATCGCCGACAAAGCCAACGACGAGATCAAACTAGAGGCGAAGATGTCCCTATTGAATGGAATTACCGTGATCGTTGGCTCCATTATTGGTTCTGGCATATTCGTTAGCCCGACCGGCGTTCTCAAGTATACAGGAAGCGTGAACGCGAGTCTTCTGGTATGGACAGCTTCTGGTATCTTCTCCACGGTGCGTACGCCATTATTTCTTTTTTTCCTCCTTAGAGCCAGAGGCAGCTCTGTTCTTTAAAATCGTTCATTCCATAAACGGAGTATGTATTCGCAAAATTGAGATTTCCTTAACAACAACATACACGTATAAGAAAGTTTTAATCTATTAGAGAAGTCGGAGATTTTGAAATGTGAAGTAGAATTGGAAGAATATTGATATTTAGAATTTAGACGGCTTATTCGCTCAAGTTTCTGACATTATACGGTATGCCGAAGTGTGTCTCGCGTGATCGATCGATCACTTGGGATCGCTGACTACGTTCTCTCATCTATGTGATTTGCAAAGAAATTAGCCTGGTACGCTAACGAGTTCGATCACTGTCTCGTGGATAAAGTATGCGTGTACAGTATACGCATGGCAATTTTTTCAAAGCGCCATTAGAAATATATAAAACGGCGAAAGGAGAAAGTTGATCGCTCGTAATTACGAACATTGAATTACATCGATGTTATACGTACAATCTCACGTGAATATGTATTTTATCCGTTTAACGAACTCGAATAAAAAATTAATTACAGCCGCGAGAAAGTTAAAAACTTGATTAAATCCTTTTGCTACTAACTAAAAAACAAGATCATAATATTTTCTATCGTCGAATACACTTCAATACATTACACTTAATTTTATTTTACACTTCAATTTATTCAAATTAAAATCGATCCAACTAAAAGCAATTGGTTTTGCACACGCTTTTAACGATAACATTCTTTGGACAGATCCATCTAAGACTCCAAGAAATATATCAACTGCTAAAATATCTGAGATATTATTATTAATGATCTGTATTTTAAGTGGTTTGTTGGTTTTGTTGAACGACAGGTAGGTGCGTACTGTTACGCGGAACTAGGTTGCATGATCAGGAAGTCGGGTGCCGATTACGCGTATATCATGGAGACCTTCGGACCCTTTCTGGCGTTCATCAGGCTCTGGGTTGAGTGCATGATAGTCCGACCTTGCAGCCAGGCCATCGTTGCCTTGACTTTTAGCGTTTACGTGTTGAAGCCAGTGTTTCCGGATTGTGCACCGCCGGACGATGCCACGAGGATATTGGCAGCGTGCTGCATCTGTGAGTTAATCGATCTTTTATACAACTATGTTTGCTTTCTGGAAACAATAACGCATGAAACCAGCAATTTTTACTGTTAATTATTTTCTTCTCTGTTACTTATCTTTTTATTTTCTTTTATATATATTAATCTTTGGTTATACGACACAATGAAAGACGATCGAGCGTTAGAATCAAAGGATTTGTTTAATTTTTATTAATCGTTAGATTAAGAAAGTGACTTACGGATTAAGACAGATTTTGACTTAAAGCTCCAGTTTTTGGTTGTTTCATCGAAATAGATGTAGATATACATATACGAGCCGTTTCAATGCCACGCAATATCTATTTCGAGGCGTAACGCCCATTAAAAATTGACAACTTCTTAAACACTTCCTTGAATCATATGTCAAAGCAGCGACTTGACCGTTTAACAAATTTTCTTCGACAATTTAAACGTAGAACGATGATCGTTAATTTAAAAGAAATTCCATTACTAATCTCTATAAAAAAGAGATAGAATGTCAGTGAGTAACGTCATCACTGAAATACCACTCTTAGAAGAAACGAAGGAAGTTAAATCTGGTGGAAGAAATTAGGTTTGTTTATTCTCACGGAAATTAAGCTCTCGAACGAGCGTCGTTTAATCGATGCGACGACGTGATTTGTTCTATCGGAGGACCCCTCTTCGGCATAGTTGTTAATTGAACCGCCGGATTTTCTGGTCGTTCCAAGAACACTGTAGCACTGCCCCTCGCAATTGGATGCTTGTTCCACTGTCATTCACTAGTACCAATCTCGACTAATCGAATTACTTTCTCCGCTTCATCGTTATTCATCTTTCTAGCCGGCTTTTCATAGCGGCTCCTCTTTACCGGACTATACCGTCGTTACGATCGTAAATATTAATTTCAATGGTTCGACCGTTGACTTGCCGCAAAACATCATACACCGAATTTATCTTTGAGAAATATTCTTATAATCTCGCCTATTTTATCGGCAATTATACTAATACTGATAATACTGATCTAACGCTATCAAAGATATTTCGAAAATATTTTAATCCCTAGAAAATACTTAGCAAGTACGACAAGAAGCTTGGTCGTTAAAAAATATTCCAAAGTAATTGCTTGTCTCAGGGATGTTCTCCGGAGATCCTCTTAGAATCCCTTTATTTAGAAAGATCGGCGATATTCTAATGGTCCGTGGAATTACATCCCCGGCTTGTTCTTGGTCATTTTTTTCTCGAGAGAAAAGCGGACGACTCGTTTTCCATTGTCCTTGCGTCCTTCGGGGAGCTTTCGAAGCTAATGCTGCTCCTCATTACGCGAACAATTTGTAATTCCTCGAATAATCTTAGTCTTTGAGTCGCCTGGCTCTATGTTTTTCTCTGAAATAATCGAGGATGTTCCTTGGAGACCTGGTAAACGCTGTTCTCCCGATTTAACGAATACTCGGGGGGAATCATGGCTTTGTTCCTCGATCTCAAACCGATGAAAAATCAAATCCGATTGTTTCGAATTGAAGCTATGACCTTTCTTATACATTCTTCTTGGAGCAAAAGTTTCCTTCGATTGGCAACTTAATTATAACGTTCTTTCTTCGGAATTGGAATTTTTCAAAATCGTTTCAATATGAAAATATCAAGTTATCTACACACGCGGTACAAAATATACTACTCGTCTCTCAAATGTCTGTCATAATATTGAAGCTGTAACTAACTTGGTCGAATACATGTAAGTACCAATAGGGAATCATAAAAGGAGGAGTCAATAGATGATGAATTTTTATGCACCATCTCTTATTTCCTCTATTAATCTTTCATTTTGTTGGAAATCTGCCATATTTTTTATCTTATCATTACCAAAGGGTAGATAATTTACTAAGAAACATTTCTTCACTAAAGAACTAAAAAGCTAAAGAACATTTACTAAGAAAATGATATAAAAATTAATTCGTAAATTTAATCACGATGAAATTCTGTTGCAAAAATCAGTCGGGATAAATCTAACGTTCATCGCGAGAGGGTTGACTGTTCATGATCGATTGATCATGTTGTGAAAAGACGCCGCTCTGCGCCGCGCCGGTTCTAGAAATTCGCGACGATCGTAATCGTAGCCTTCGAGTTACTTCCTTTGTAATAACGAGTAGCCATAGCGTGAGTAATAACGAAATAAAAGGTTGCATGCCGATATCGACGACCGTGCAAGAGCATTCCGCAAACGCCTCACCTAGTTTTTCTCGAATCACGTTCACGTAGGAATCGTTTCGAGGATCTTCAGAACAGATCGCTTCCTGGAATCATGGTAGACGGAATATCCAATGTCGTAACGTTCCGTGATTTCCGGTGATCCGTTGTAGGAAATAATTTTATGCTTCGTGTAGTCAAATTTTATGAATCATGTAACGAAATTGTGTCTCATACTTTTATGTATATATATATATATATATATATACATATATTTTTTGTTTTTCTTTTTTGGGTAAAGAACTTTTGTGATTGATAAAATACGTTTTGAAACTGTATACTATCTATGTTTTAAATATAATTAGACAATATCTATAGGATATTAGTTGATTAAATTTGTATCGTTCGTTTACCATTTTCCGTTCGTATAATAAAATAACCAACTACCAATCAACATTCATCCATTTTTTGTACTACGAACAAACTAAAGAAACAGCGTTTCTCCTCGACGAATCCCGCAGGAATACCAATATCACAGAGAAGATATCGAGTTCCTGTGGTCGCTGGTATCGTTCTGCACCTATCGTACCGCGTATATCGTTTTATGAAACGGCGAACGCAACGCGTACCCGCAGAAATATCCTGTTCTTTTTCTCATCTTTTATTCTCTTTCTTCGTTTCTGTGGACAAAGCAAGGTTCGAAAAAATTGTATCGAGTTGCAGTTAAGGAGAAAATATACGTAGTTTTGTTGACGTAACGCGCTTTGTACTTCTCGCAGAGCGAAAGGCACGCGGATCGAGATTGTTTCGATCGTTGACGTTTCGTAATATTTCCTTATCTTCTGGAATAAGTAGTCGTTGGGTTTTTGTGTTTTGTGTAATACGATCGTTCGCGAGCTTCGTTTAATTATGGTGAAATTTTAATTGATAGAATAGTTTTGATTTTGCAGGAGGCTTTCGACTCTGGCATTTAAGCTTTTCGCTTGGTTTTCGCGTTTCGTAGATGGAATTATTTTTTATATTAATAATCGTAGTACGTTACAGAACATATTCGCCGTATTTTGCTACATAGATATTTATATATAGAATATTTATATATACATATACATATACACATATATTTTATTAATTTTTTATCTGCCAACTACAAAATGAGATTAAAATACATGATAAAATATTTACATATGTTATTTTGTCCAGTATAGTACTAAATCTAAATCTATCTTAACGCTATTGAGACGAATGAACATTTTTAAAAGAATGAATAGGGTGCTCAGTGTGTTAACCAGAAAAAGTTACTCATTAGTATGTATAGAATATACATGTTGCAGTTTGATATCGCTATTCATACCACATAAATGGTATTTTGTACCATCATATTTAACTAACCTGAAATTACGCTAGCTTTGAAATTCCTTTATCGACACCGATATTTCTAGATACAATAACGCTTTATAGCTGTGTCTTTGAAACGATCAACATGAAATCACACGATCGCCAACTATCAGCTGGTTGACGATACAATAGCTTAGTCCTATTCGCAACGCAATCTTCTTACGCTTTACCCTGCGGAGCGATCGACAAGTATCGTTAATTAGAAAATGCAAGAGCGAACGATAATTTCCTGACGACCGCAAGCGGCTTACTCCGGAACCGCGTCTGTCCTACGATGGACGTAATAACCCGTTAAATGTCGTAGAACTGGAACGGCGAGCAGGATTTTCCGATAGCGCGAGAAAGCTTCAGGTACGTTTGCGAAGGAAATGAGTTCCGTTCAATTTCCGAGAACAGAATAAAAACGAAAATGGCGACTTCTGATGCAAGATTCGCGATGGACGGAGCCTGAAACGCAATTTATGGTTCTTGAGCGTTTGTTCTGTTCTTTTCTAAAGATTTTTTCCTTCGAAATTGATTTTTACCCTTTTCGCGTCCTTTCTTTGTACTTTTTACTTTTCTTTCCTGTTTCTCTGGCGCAAATCGCGCGATTATAGCAATTTTATCTCGATAATGAAAAAAACTTTCGTTCTTTCTTTCCGTCGATTTTCTTTTCGTCTCAATTTTCCGAACGTGATAGCTCGTATAACCGTAAGGAAAGAATTTAAAATTTAGATAACGGAAAAGTATAAATATATAGATTTATTTATTTATTTATATGTATAATATAACCGCGATTCTAATTGTAATGTAAATTTCCTTTATAAATATATGTTTATAAAGAAAGCTTGTTCGAGTGGTCAAAATATTTTATCGCGATAATCAGATTCGTTTTCATTAATGTTTCATCGAGGTTACACCAGATCGTATGTTAATTATCAGTGGCGTATGTACCAGTGCAGGGAAAAATTAGTTCCTAGAACGAGCCGGCAGTGATGAAGATCAATAATTAAGTCCAAGGGAAATCTAACCGGCCTGACGTACAATTACCCGTACGAACATTTCCTCGTACGTTGCGCGCTTCATCGACACTCTTCGAACGAACGAAATTCCGCTACTCTTAATCGTACATTCGCTCGAGTGTTTAAAGTTGGAAACGATAAAGTAAAGTTGTAACGTATCGAACAATTATCGTACAAACGATTACACACTTGTAGTAAGAAAAAGTCGTTTCTTCCACAATTGTGATCATTAGAATTTTTACGACTAGTGGTAGGTCTATATCGTAGAAAAGAACGGAACAGAAAGAATAATCGTTGACTTTTTCCATTCGTAACTTCTCTTTACTCCTAGATCTCGTTCTTTCCTCGACACGTACATCTCTTCCGCTACTCGATGATTTAAAGTAAACAAAATGAAAATAAAAGCGAGAAAATTCTTTACGACCAGCGCAAGCAATTACTTGAGAGAACAAGATATTTCTACCAAGGCTGCTGTCATTAAAGTCTGCCTTGGTTGCTTATTTCTGCGATCTATAAAATTGCAACAAATTAGTATTCTCCGTTTTCAATTCTTTTCGCTCTTGGAACTCAATTTTCTCTGACGTGCGTAATATTCGGCAAAATAGAAAATACAACGCGAAGAAGTTAACGGCGCCGTGAAACGGAGGCATTGACACCAGCCTCGAGAAGGATCGATATGTCGGCCAGTGGATTCGATCGAGCTGGCGTCGTCCTCAAGACGAGACGATGGCGATATCGAGTGAAAAGGCTGCGCCAGCAATCACGTCTCGTTGCGACTAAACGTAATCTTCTAATAACGTGTCAACTGGCAGCCGCAACAGTATAATTCGCCGAAAGGGGTTCCCGGGAGGAACGAAGAAGAACCTCCAGGCGGAGAAACGAAGAGGAGGGACAGACGAAACAACAAGTGGAAGCCAGTGATGTCTACAGAGAATAAGATTCCAGGATATGTCTATATTTAAGACGAGATATGTCTATATCAAGATCGAAATACGATAGTTTAAGAATCTAAGTAGAAGAGGATCGACGCTCTTTGGACAAATTGGGTTGTTGATAAGTCGAGCGTTATGTTACATTTAATAAGTCGAGAGGAATTCGTGATAAATATCACACAAGGGTCTGAAATGACGGAGGACAGCACTGGCGAAGACGCTAGAAAGAAGGAAGAGTGGTGGGAAGGGAAAGAGGGCGGAAAGTCTCGCGATATTCTTCGAGATGTTGCGTCAGTCGACACTTCTTACTTTTCTTCGCTAACGAATCCGCCAAGGACGAGGGAACCAGTCGCACGTTCGCTAGGTAGAATATTTTTCACGGTCGTACATACACGTCGTTGCACGTGCGTTCCCATTACGATCGGTGAACCTCCCTCCCACACCATTTTCAGTGATACTGCCTGTATCCTAGTCCACTGACTCAGCTCAAAATCGAAAGTCTACATGACCTTGATCCTACCTATGCAAAAAGAATTCTCGCTCGAAATCGGTGAAATTGAACGCTCGCTGGAGAGTCATTCGATCATTTCTTTTACTCATTGGCGATTTAATACTGCTAGTTTGCAATTAGGATAGCGAAACTTCAAAGAATAATAGGATGACGTTTAACGATCGTTAGAAGAAAAATATCTATAATCAGGTATCTGCCAAGTTACATTATTTGCTACTAGCTAGTTAGATTATAACATATACTATAACTATACACGTTGAAAATGCAAAATCTCCAATTGATTGCGTCAGAATTTCGACCATGACATTGCAAATGCATCGACTATTACATAACAATACGTATCGTCGCATTATCGTGTCCCTTTGATCTGTATTATTAAATCAACAACAATTTCCATCAATTATCGTATTATCTTGCATATTATCGTATATTTTCTATCTTTGAATCTTTCGAGCGCAAAGTTAAAATCGGATAAATTTATAATATATCGTATATTACAATAAACGAATCGATTTCCCGGAAGAACACGATCTTCCAATTCCCACGTTTTAAAGGAGATGTACTTTCCAAGAGGACTGAATCTTTCCATTTTCGTAAATTTGATATATATTTTCTGAAATAGAATTTAGATTTATCTTCCGAAAAGATGCAGTTTGCTCAAAATCTAGAAACCTGGATTTTAATAGAAACGTAACTGGTTTGAACAATGGCACATCCTGATAATGTATCTGGTCGGTTGAACTGACATCGAGTGAACTCGTTTTCTTATTCATCTAGGGAGTAGGTCGATAACCATCCACGGTCGATTCTACCCCTGACGTCGTCATGGTCGGTTGGACTGGTGCCAGTTAGTCTGCAGCGTTAGGCTCGCGTACGCAACCGGTTCCATAAAATAAAATACCTCTCTATCCTATTGTCCATTGACCTGACGTAGTTTCAACTAAACAAACGAACGATTCACCAGCCGCGTAATTACGCCGCAGAGGCAATGATCGAACAGACGCGAAAGAAGCGTCGTTTGCGAATCTTGAGTACCATAAAGTTGCGCTACCCTTTCTATTCGACAGGCTGGAATAAGTAGCAGCGCTACGTTATTATCGACGTATTTGTTCCTTTTCCTCGAGGAACGGAAAATTATTTTAAATTATCGAGAAATGATTTAAAGAACAAGGATAGGTATATCGAGGAGAGAATTTACAGAACAAGGTATATCGAGGAAAGAGGCGATAAAAAGATGAAATTGCGACATTACGGGCTTCGTAACATAGAACACGCAATTGTTATAACGACAAGATTTTACTCGTAAAAATGTTATTTCTTTTTATGGCGAAAATATTTTAATTAGGATCGTATGAGAGCAGTCAGTGTTACTGCATGCAAAGAATGTTACTACGCAGTTCGGTCGTAGAGGGTGCGACCCAATAACCTGTAAAAGCGGGTACTACGAGAATAAAAAATTTTACTCTACTTTTTTCTTATTTTTACACGAGGAATCGCGTCGTACTGCTTTTACACGTCGTTCTTGGACGAAAAAAGCTTTACCGATCAATTCCATCGAGATTGAACGTTTTCTTTTTGAAGAAAAACGAGTTGAGTATCAACATGTGCGTATAAACTGATACTAAGATTCGGAAATTTTCAAAAGCGAAGTAAAGTTGATCGGTCCGAGTTCTGCTGTACTCCAAATATACCTCGTAACATGCTCGGGACTAACGCTATTGCGAACGTTTGCACGCTAAGGTAATAAATATTCCATTGCGATAGTACGATCACGATCGCGATCACGATCTCGATATTCCCGATCACCGAGAAACGGAACCAACTACACGCGTTTCTCGCGTAATCACGCGTTCATTAACATTAAGTCACCTTTCCGCTCGTATCACGGTGAATGTGAAAAGTTTCACCGGTACGATAGTTGGATAGACACGTGTTCATCGTCGCGTGTCCTTGTGTCTAAGAATCCGATCGCGTTGACAGGCTTCTTCCGTTAGTTCCATCCACCGATAAATCTAATTAACCAACGTACAAGCAGAAACCGATGGCAAGATTCGCGGATTCGCGTTGTCACCGTGCTACGACGAGATTTTCTTTAATGTTCATCGATCTACCTATCCGCTAAAATTAAAAAATTCCAGATTTTTGTAGTAACTTATGGATCTTAGAGTAAGGACAAGTAATGATGTTTTATTTAGAGTTTAGTGTAGTTTAATAAGCGATACTCAATAACAAAAGGGCCGATTACAATATCGTCGTACGTCTTATTATCATACCATCCCGCTCCTCCACTCGCACTCTCTGACTTCTCGATTCACACTCTGTGACCTGTCAACTCACTCACTGCGCTTCTCAATTAACATTCTGGCCGTTTTAACATCTCTTTGTCTTTTCCTAGGCCCACCACGCGCGTGTTCCGCAGACGCTCGTGGCCATGGTCACGTAGGCCCTTTCTACGAAACTATGCACTTGAAAAGACCGATGATACATTGATAGACCCGATGGCACCTCTCGCGACATTGTTCATGGTTTTTTTTTATTATTATTATTTATCAAAATTACAATCAATTCTCGCGTTGAGAATTTTCAGTAATATTGTTCATGGTTAACTCGATGTTTCTTAGGCCCTTTTCCCCGATACTACATTTCGATATTCGATTGCTAGTCCTAACGTAATATACATTTATGTACATATTGAATTATGTATAACTACATACAATACTTACGTAGGTATGTATGTACATGCTATGATATCGATATTAATCCTTGGTGAATCGTTCATTTTCCAGGCATCTTGGCGTTCATTAACTGCTGGGACGTAAAATGGGCGACGAGGGTGCAAGACATTTTCACATACGCAAAATTACTCGCTCTTTTCATCATCATCTTCGCAGGAGCTTATCAACTCTTCACTGGTAAGTTTCGTATAAACTGAATTTCTATGGTACGAGGCAGGCTCATTTGAGCAAAGTTGAACGACAACCATAGTTTTCTACAAAGATGTACAGTACGTACATAATAAATTGCACTCGTCAAAAGGAAAGAAGTTCGTCGAATGTTAATATTCTCAGTTGTAATTATCATATTAAACAGCATGTGTATATTTATTTTTAAAAGTTACTTTGTTATTTATTTTATTAATTCTTGTATAATAACATCTCGCTGATTCAGATGACCATCTCGTTGAACGTTCTTTCGTTATTATATTAAAAACTAATGGTGTTTCGTAATATACATGTAACAAGTTTGGTTGTTCTGGGCGATGTTCAAGATGGAATTTCAAGACGTTGAAGCTACTGCAATTGGTGACTCGAACAACCCTACATTGCCCTAAATAATTAACAAACCACTTTTCATGATTTTATCTACGATTTGAAATCCACTTTCGTATTTTAAAGGCATTATGCGGTTATAAGAAAATCGAAGGTCGTTCTTCTTTTTGCAACACGTGGTTGTTGCCCAATCCTCTGTTTCGGGTATGAATAGACGGCGCAGGAAATAATCGACGCCATTGCCCCACTTTCTCCGCGTAAATTAAGTTTCTTTTGTGGTCTGTCGATCGTAGGAATCTATGTTCGATTTTTGTTCCGTCATTCCTCATAATCTCGACAAGAAAGCATTCCTACGGGCGATCTGTTCGAAAGTAGACTCGATTTTTCGCGGACTCTCGGCGTTCGGAACGTTATTTAGGAAAAAAGTGGATTAGCGCGAGGTTTCGTGCATGATTGATAGGATTTTCTTCGAAACAATTCTCCACGGTTCGACTTTACCGAGATTAGTTAATGTAAAAAGGAATTGCTGGATTTTTATGCAACAATTTTTTCCTATGGAGAAATCGATGAATAGAGAGTCTTGTGTGTACGGTTAGGAAGCAATAAACATCGCGATCGTAGGAAAGTGTTCGAATGAAAAGAAGTTGGAATAGAATCAAGAAAAATATGTTTGACCCTTTCGGGACCAATAAAACGGTCGAGCGTGAAAATAATTTTTCGAAAGATTCTCTTGGATCGTTATAATTTTTCTAACGCTTCCTCGATTTTAAATCTACGTTTTAAAATTACGTTCGATCGTTTTTCGCTTTTTTCATTCAAATTTCAGTCTATCGCAGTCTTCGTTGTTATATCATCGTATTCTATCTAAAGCGTTCTCTCGATCTCGAAAATTTCGAAAACAGAAAGCTTATGAATATCTCGAAATTTGTTTATTCTACGACCTCCTCTCTTCTTTAATTTTCAACCCAGTGAAAAGTGTTTAGTCTAGAAAATTTACGTAGAATGACAAATGAAAAATATTAGAAAAAAGGAAGTTAGAAGGCAATTTCTGTATCGTGTATCCAATTGTTTGCTCGGTGTTGAATTCAATAACGCGCTGGCAATTTCTTGGGCAAGAACGAGGAAGCTCGCGTTAATGTTACACCACCCACGCCTCCCTTCAGACTCGGTGTATAAGACTGTTAGGCGTCCTTTCACTTACCGGACGAGACAATTTGCCCAATCAAAAAGGTGGGTTAAAGACGCGGACGATTCGAGGTGCACGTATGTGCGTGCAAGGATTCGCTTAAATTGATCTATTCACTGCGTTCAAATGGGCCCCCGTAGCATTGAGTTATCGACGTGAGAACTTTTCTTTCTCAATTTTAACGAGTCGTGCCGAACAACCGAATGGAAAAGTTTATCGTTCAACGACGAGAAACAGAGATGCATAAAAAAACGTAAAAATCTGTCGTTATTATCGTTAATACTTGTACCATTCTTCTGTGTAAGGGAGGAGAGACTACGCGAAAAGAGCTAGGGGATATATCGTTCCTTAGTGCATACTGATCGATGATACGCGTAGTTGATCGATGAATGTTATCTATATTTCACAGGACACACGCAGTATTTCACGTTCGACAATACAAACACAGAAGTGACGTCGATAGCACTCAGCTTTTATTCGGGACTGTTCGCTTACAACGGCTGGAACTACTTGAATTTCATCATCGAGGAACTGAAGGACCCTGTCAAGTAAGCGACGATAAGTCATTTTGCTAAACACTTGAAAAAAAAGCGACTAACGTTGGTTTATTTGTATGTAGATCGGAAAGGTGAAAAAAATGATTAATTCGATTAAAGTTACCTTTTTAAATGGTTTTTCTAAATATCTTAATTGCCTCTTGCCAAGCTGCTTGTCAAGAGAACAGAGAAACATTTCGTAAGAGAGAGTTTAAAAGGAAAATGGAGGCACTAGCTTGGAAATTTTCAAAATCGTCATTACTCTCTTTTTCTTGGATCCCTGCGATTGGTCGACGTGAATATTTTTCATTTTCCGTTTCGAATCGTTTATTTTCAAAGGGAATCCCAGTCCACTTTGGCGATTTAAAACTGTTTGGGCATGAATGAGCACGAGTGAAGTCGTTGAAACAATCGTTCCGAGCAGAACATTTAAGAGGCTCGCAGTAGCCTCATGCAACGATTAATAGCGATTGCAACAGCCGGTCTCGTGTATCTATTAATTAAAACAGGGAGCCGTAAAGCCCGCCTTCGTCAACTTGGACACGAGGTTAAGCGAGGGCTTTTACTTCGTATCCTATACTATTCAAGGTCGAATATTTTCGACTCGCAAGATCCTTTTTATTCGCTCCTGCGCCTTGGAAATATTTTTCCTAAATTGCTTTTAATCGTAGTAAAAATTATATTTTTAGCTGTATATGTCTATCGAATATGATCCTTTTCATCTTTTTCACCCTCTTTTCTGCTTAGGAATTTGCCAAAGGCTATTGCTATCTCGTGCGTCCTTGTTACAACAGTCTACGTTTTCGCAAACATGGCATTTTACACAACGCTGAGTCCAGTGGAAGTTCTCGGCAGTGAGGCTGTAGCAGTCGTAAGTTAATTTTTATAACTAAAAAGAATCGGATTTCTACGTTTCTTTGGTATTGAAAATTCTGTGCTTTTTTCTTTTATAAATCCGAGTCCACGATCTTCCATTGCATTGTAAAAAAAGAAAAAAGGATGGCTTTATCTTATGCGCTTCACCTATGCATTCGTACTTAATACACGTATTTCCTCTTAAAGCTTCTGTTACTTTATAATTTAATAATTGCAAGGAATTTTTGCATTTTACTTGAAACTTGTTGCCGTTTATTCCACGTCTATCGTATTTGTAAGATATTAATGTACAAGTATTACAAATTAAAGCTGGAACAAAAATGTAGAAAAGAGAACGATAACTGTACTCGTTATCACTTTGACAAAGAGTGTGTTTGATATATTTACGCTACTAATTAACTTTGTATCGGATAAAGAACTTGTCATCAAAAAAATATTCTTTATTACAAATCAACAAAGGGTAGAAAACTAAAATTTCTTTTTACAAAGAAGCTAATGCTTTGATTTTCTGCTTTATTTCTTTTTTCAGACGTTTGCGAATCGTTTGTTCGGCATGTTCGCTTGGATGATACCAGTATTCGTCGCCCTTTCCACATTCGGCGCTGTAAATGGAATTCTTCTGACATCCTCCAGACTCTTCTACGCTGGTGCCTGTGAGGGTCAAATGCCTGAAATATTAACGATGATCCAAATTTCGAGGCTCACCCCTACGCCAGCTGTCCTTTGCATGGTACGTTACCATTTCCATCATTTTACAACTATAAACAATATTATCGGGTATAATTTTTAACGTTCCTAATTTTTTAATACCTCCAGAGATGGTAAAAGTCAATAGTAATGACTTGTACCTTGCTTGAAAAGTCATTTGTCCAACTTTCTGATTGAATCGCATTTATTTGCTGAGAGAAACGAGGTTTCCTTAGAAATGTTAGGTTGTTCGGAATAATCGATGGAGATCGAAGAAAGTGACTATTGTGCAGGATGATTGAAAACTTGTTTAATCTGTTGCAGACCATGTTGTCCATGTTGTATCTCTGCTCTTCCGACATCTTCGCCCTCATCAATTACGTTGGTTTTGCTACTTGGGTACGTAGCAGTTAGTTTAAGAAATTAAAAAACATTCATATCACAGTCACTGAGAAATAAATCTTTTTACTGTTTTATTTATTATTTTAATTTTTATCCAAAAATTACAGAAATTAGAAACAAATTTATCGTAAAAGCTACAATCTTTTTCTTTTACTAGATTCTACTAGAAATATTTGCTTGTAATACACATATATTCTTTTCGCTTTCTCCATTCATACGATAAATATAAAAACAAAGAACGAATTAATATTTTCCAAACGTTTATCTAAAATTCTTCTTTGCATCTCGCTTTGTACACTACTAACCACAGAATCTAACTTCATACGGGTAAAGAAAAAAAGAGAAACGCCACTGCATCAAAGGAAAATCGTTAGAATATTTCCAAGAAACTTATAACGTTGATTATTCGGTCAGCCATTGGAACAATAATACGGAGCCGTTTGCACAGTTCGGCACAATGCGAATGAAATCGTGTAATTGCTCCTCGTTATGTTCCAAGAGACGACGCATTGAACGTCGTTGTACGTACGCACACGTCACATTTAGAACATTAGCGGTTATACCTGGCTCGCCACGAATTATTAGCACAATCGGACGAGTGACAATTTTCTAATTGTGGCTCATGCTGGTTCGTATAATTGACGGTATTGTCCGACTTTATAACCGGGCATAAACGTGTCCACCTTCGCCTGACTCGTTTGCAACCATAAACACGCATATTTTTCTTCTTCTTTTTTTTTTACACCTGTTTATTTTAATTTCTGTTGTTTCTTTATCCACACTAAAGAATAAAATACAGAAAAATGGATGGATAAACGAGGCTCGAAACAGTCGAAAAGAACAAAGTAGAAAGAGAAAACTAGTAACAAGAAAGTAAGAGAGTAAATAGTCGATTCGACGAATTCTAACGTTACAAGAAATATACAGTTATAAGAGCGTACAATTTTTTCTATCCTTTGTTGTAGTTGAGCATAGGAGTTTCTGTCCTCTGTCTACCATGGCTCAGATGGACACAACCAAAGCTGCTGAGGCCCATCAAAGTGAACCTCTTCTTCCCCATAATCTATATTCTTGCCACGCTCTTTGTAACTATTGTGCCCATGTATGCCAGTCCTGTGGAAACAGGTATATATCTTCGTTGATTAGTATAATAGACAACTTCTTTTATATGATTAACAGATCTCCTACACTCTATCATTAATAAATGATAATTTCTAGTTTAATAAAAAATAAATCCAATTTTTCCAGGATATGGTTGCCTGATGATCCTCTCATCCATACCCGTATATTTTGTGTTTGTCGCGTGGAAAAGCAAGCCCAAGTTTTTCCAGAATGGAGTCGGTAAGTATAAACCACAAACACTTCTCAGGAAGAACAGTTCTATCAACAGGAAAAAGATATTTAATTGGTTATTTGGAGGGACTATTTGAGTTTGAGAGAATAGTTAAGTTTTCATGATTCTCCTTCGGTTATCCTTATTTTATCGACGAAGATAGGATCTTTTTGTTCCGTTTCTCTTTAATTGGCTAAATCTGTTCCCGCAGGCGCCGTTACCAAAACATTGCAGAAGATGATGGTAGTCGTCGGACCAAAGACTAAGGTTCAAAGAAGAAAAGATACACTCTGATATAATCTTACTCTCTTCATGTCACGCATGTTTAGCATCTGTTGATTTCTATTATTGATTCGTCTAAGCTTATTGCTTTTCGATCATAGTGCATGCTAATCATTTTGACAAATCTGAATCTTCACGAGCATTGTATTATTTGTATATTTTTCATTATCTATTCCGTCACCTTGGGTAGTTTTTACTGTATTATAATTCTTATATTCACGTTACTAGTCAGAATTTAATCATTTAAATATTTTATCAATTTCTGACATATTATCGTTCATATATTTTGGTTAATTTTTTCGTGATATACAGTTTCGTAATATTATTTCTACATATACTAGTCATGTAGTTTTATATCAATTTAGAGAGTTTCATAAGTATTGGTTGATTCGTCTTTAAGTTTGCTCAAACATTATTCAAATTTACGTTTGCATGTTGCACTCACATAATCAGCACCACGCTGACACTAACTCGTACATGCTCTACATGGTGCACCAGTACAAATTACGATTAATGTACTAATATGTAATTCCGAAATTGAAGTCCGACTGCTGATTTTTCTAATTTTTATTCCTCGATCGTGGTGTCGTCTGTTAATAATTAATTAAATCATGCTTTCGAATAGACGCTACTTATAATTTTTCTAATATTTGAGAATTTAGAAAGATGTGGTACAATTTAAAAGAAATATAAATTATTATTAAATAGTTATAGGTGTTACTATAACTATAAATATTATAATAATTATAAATATACATATAACTTTAAATATAATTCAATTATTGGATTAAGCAGACGAAAAATTAAACATAGAGAAGATTAAAATCTAGGGCTGCTTTTTGAAAAATTATCTTACATAGTGAAATAATTAAACTATAAGTGTTGTTTCATTTTATAGAAAAAGATAATTTCTATTTTAGAGTTTGACGACTTTACATCGAGGTTGAAACTCTAGCTAATCATCTCTCTCTCTCTCTCTCCCCAACAACCTCCCTCCCTCCCTCTCTCTCTCTCTCTCTCTCTGTCTCTCTCTCCAACACGCTATATAAAATAAATCAAGTTACTAAATCTTTTCAATCGTTGTTTGCAGTAAGTGTTACGAAGTTCCTGCAGAAGATAATGCTGGTCGTCGGCAAGTCGAAACCCGCTCAGGTTTAACCGCAGTCACAATGGATCCTTTCGACAACGATGACTTCCGGTTCCAAGAGAACTAGACACTATTCAGAATGCTCAGAGGAAATTCCGTTTTCTTTAAGAAAATTTATTTCATATTTATCTACGTGGCAAATTTGAAAAGTCTGTGCAAACTTCAAAATATCGGATTTAAAAATCTAATTCAATTGGAACAATATTCGTTCTCTGAGCATAAAGGGCGTCCTTATTAGAGGCAGCCATATCAAATGAGGACGCCTACCAGTAGACAACAATAAAAATCTGGTTCTCTTGTCTAGTCGCCATCCGTGTTAAACTGGTTTCGGGATTTTTGCGGTAATTTATCATTCACACGTTTCATCCAACGGAGGTGTAACATCATAGACAACCAATGACCACAAAGAACTGCTGTATTTTAACATAAAGAACCATCGGCATGTAACTACTGTCAAAAGGAAACATGATTTGCCCCTCCACTGGATACGTGAATACGACTTGAAAGAGACATTCTATCGTTATTATACCGTTTCATTGCACATTGTATCATTTCCATTCCCGTGATTCGACCCTTCGTTTCAAACTTTGTATTACTAGATCTTGCGTGGAAATGATAGTTCGTAGATTCTTTGACAGTAATTAATTTATTATTCCTTCTTCTTATAATCTTCGAATGAAATTAATCCTTCGTGATCCAAGTAATATTTAACAAATAATTGCAAATGGTTGTTACTTAATTTTTTATTGTAGTCGCTTTCAAGAGCGGTATACGATTTATAAATTAATACAATCTTCATGCAATATGTATTAAGAATTAAAAACTATGGTTTTAAATATTAAAAGTGGAAAAGTAAAATAAAATAAGGTGAAAATAACGATTCTAAGTAGGATTACAAAGGATTAATTGTATAGTTTTATATGGTTACAGCCGTAGATAGTTTTCCGATTAGTTATTAAGATAAAAAGAGAGAGAAAAGAATAAAAAGCGAAGAAACGAAGGGTGAGAATATTATAACGCGCTGACACCCGATCGCATAATATGTACAACAATCGCGTTTTACTGCCACTGTTGTTGGCGCGTGCACCATGTAGGTACACTATAAGTACAGCATAGAATCATGAAGCTCCAGATTGCGAGCAAAACTTCGTAAGAGGACGGACAGCCACTCGAGTAACTCTGGCTATTCATATATACCTTGTTCCTCTCTTTTTACTTTCTTTTTATTAGAACGCGCGTTTAACAGGAAAATTTAATTTCATGTCTGTGTAACACAGAGCAAGCTTACGAGCGTACGAATTTTTATAGTTTTTATACCTTTTTAAGCGTAATCTAAGATTTTAAAAACGATTTTAGTCGATTTTTTAGCGTTTGTATCACTTTTAATCATTCCTTCTCTCGGCCTTATTTTCTTTCGTGAAGAATGGTGCGTGCATCCAGCGTGAATGTAAATATAGAAGATGTGAAGACTTAGTGACAAAATTGTACCGAGCATGGCGTGAGTTTAAACTTCAAGAAAATTTCCAAAAAAGAAGTAGTAAATTAAATTGTTATGAAAAACTAAAGAAACCTTTTGTGTGTACCAGTTGACGATTGTGAATCCTGCTTTAAGTTTATCGTTAGTGGAAGGGAAAAATCGCAGAATCCAAATGTTGCGAGGCTTTCCTTTATTCTTCATGAAATATCAGAGGAAAATGAAAGAAGAAAATTATGATGCAGCTCGTAAGATTGTCCTGTTCATTTGACGAATTTAATTTAGTCGAACTATAATACATACTGCGAACCTCTTAAGACTTAACCCATTATCTCATCTCCTATCACTCACGGATACCATAGTTTACACGCTGTGATTCTTACTTTATCTTAGAGATGCATTTTTTTTGTAAATATCGATTTTTGCAAACGATTGCCAACGCACGGACCTTTTTGGACGGAAATTTTGAAAGATTTTCCTTTCCTCACGGGTGCGATACAATTGGTAGACTGTGAGATTTAAGACGATGGACATTTTTTGGTAGCGATCGTGAGACTTGTTTGAACGTTTTAACATATCTAAAAAGTATCACCTGTTTTGATACAAATTGTTTATAAACTGACATTTTTACCAGCCAGAAAAAGTTTCAAGTCGCAGCAACGTCTTTATTCTTTAAATGTTTCGCGTCACAATTTGCAATCTTTTCTTCAAGTATAACGAAGAAAAAAACAAAATACGTGATTTTATTTGAAATTATTTAGGTAAATCGAAAAACTTCTAAAAGCATTCGTGTTTCGAGATTTTTTAACAGACAAGAAACTATCAAAATTTCTAATCTGAATGAAGGTGAAAAAGTTATTCTACCACAGAGAATAGAAAAGAAACTAGAAAATTCGAGCATATCTGTAGCAAAATTATTCTAGGACCAAGATTTTTCTAAAGAGTGTTCTCTCGGTGTTAAGTCTTGTCTAATTAAAGAAACGTCCTGATGCGTCCACGCGTAAGATCCCAAAGTAATTGAATTACTTTTACCGAAACTCGCCAGCCTGGATAATTCGCATGATCCAAATTTGTTTTGGAACAAAATATGTTTGGTGGTCGGAAAATTGAAATAAGAATAAATAGTAATATAATTTTTTAATATGTCGAGAAATGAATCTATGAAGCGGAACGTTCTTTTTATATCAAAAAATTGAAATGAATCGGTTAGATATTAATCAAGTATTTTGAAAATTCCTTCAGAACCATTTGTTTCGAAATTTGCAGATTTTTTAACTCTCTATCTTCTTTTATGCGTTCAATAGTTGAAACACAATTTTACAAACAGGGGTTTTTCACAAATTTTCTTTAATATTATTTTTAATGTAAGAAATCTCACCTCACAGTAATTTGCACTTCTTTCATTTTAGTCGATATTTTAATCGATGCTAATTGCAATCACCGATCAAAAATTAAAACCAAACAATAAGACCAAACAAATTAGGAATTTAAGAAGTCGCTAGATGCTCAATGTGTATGTATTTCTTTCCAACTAGCGATTTATAAAGTCAGACAATATCTTTTTCCTAATTTATATACAACTTTCCCATTGGAGAGTATTAAGTGTTAAATAGGAAAGGGAGGAAGACGAATCGTCGATGTTTGCAATTACGATTAATATCTAAGTTTTCCGTGGTTTGGCTGTTTTTGAGGGATACGTTTCGACGATCGTCGTCAACTCCCATGGAAAACAACTGACTCGACAGAGTGTCCATCGATGCACGGCCTAGTCGATCATTGACGATTCATTGCTTCGTCCAGATAATTATACAAGCGCCAGGTTGATCTCTTTCAAAAGAAAAAATACATCTAAATGATGCGAAATATTAATCCTGATTTATTATCGATAATGTCATTGATATTAATATTGACCGATAATCATGCTTTAAGCGTTTACAAACGTTTACGAAACGTATCCATAACCTCAAATGAATTCCATAATTTAATTACTGCAATACTAATTGCACGCACAAGTACTAATTGAATAATACGAATTCTATAGCGTTTGGAAAAAGATAGAAAGAGTAAACCAACGCCGAATGGACCGACGCTAGCGATAGCGATTCTATAAATAAATTGTAGCAAAACGAGGAGGAATTGCATATTTTTGACAATGAAAGTGTCGATGGCCACTCTGACACATGTGACAATAAACATCTGTTAATTAATTAGTCAGGTGTAAGTAAGATAAAAAATAACAAAGAAAAATCTATGAACAGTTGGAATGTTTGTCAGAATTCGATTTTTGTATTATTTTTTTATGTTACGAAATACCAGCGTGTACTTGAAATGGCTTGCGAGGGAAAGAAGAAACGTTTGTCTCGACGCATTACTCTATGGTGGTTGCATCATTTTTATTTCAACTTCTGCAGTTTCGATGAATCGTAAGTAGCAAGAGAAGGTTGTATTATTTTTATATTGTACATATAATGATAATATAACAGGCGAATGTCGTTATGAAGAATCAAAGAATTTACAAAAAAATTTCTTGCCAATGTCATTGAAATTGTATTCGTGAGTGTTCAAACGAATTTTCAGAGTTAATAGATGGAAAAAGGCGACGTTAAAGGATAAAAGTGCTGCAACCACGTTTGCGAGCATTTAAAAGCACATAAAATGTACGAATTCACGTTGAAACGCATAATAATTAAGAGGAAACGGTGCGAAAGCAGGCAGTAGCTTAGAATCTAGACGAAGAAAAGAAGGAAATTGGGGTCGAGCAAACTGTGACAATATATTGTATTATATAACACACATGTTACTTCCACCAATCCCTTTCAGCCTGTAACGCAACCCCTTGCCTGACTGAATATCAGCTTTCGTGGAAAGAAAAGGGAGAAGAGGGAATGTCGTTGATAATACAATTGGCGTGGAAGAATTGTTCGAACAATTGGTAAATGCAAATATAATATAAAAGCATTGAAAAAAATATTGATCATTGTTTTTGAAAATGTGAAAAAGATCTTTCGGCTCGTATCTATATGATGCAGCGAGGAGGTACACGGATGTGTATGTTGTTGAAATATTGCTTTTAACAGGTTGTGTTTAAGAGCAATAGCAATTAAATGGAAAAATTCTTGGCTATACGCGCGTCTACATTTATATGTGTAAACGTACAAGTTATAAATACATAACGCTCACATATTTATAACTTATACATAGAGAAAAAAATATATATTTATAATTTTTAAACATTGTCCACAGCATCGTGTACAACATACAGAGATTACAAAAGGAAAAAAAATGTCACTCGACTTGGTCAGCGCGTCAGGAACTGATTCGTCTCTTCTTGTTCCGATAGATCATCTCTAATATATTTATCGAAGATGACGAGACGAGAAGAGAAAAGTATCGACGGAATAAAAAGTAAACGTTGCAGGACCATCTTGTTTAATACTTTTAGCGTAATATGTTTATTAAAACAGACTCGCGATTCCTTTGTATCGCTTTTATCGTAATTAGTCGCGTGACAGGACGCAAAAGTTGCATAAGAATTGTGACTAAAATTTTGATAAACTCGGTAGAAAAATTACAATAATGTTAAACGTAAGATAGTTTCAAGAAGGTAGTGCCATTATTTTAAGTAGTGCCGTTTTAATATTTTATTCGTTAGAAATGCCATCAAACATCGAATTTAGTCTTGGAGACTAAGGAGATCCGTACAGTTCAACGAACTCGCATCCAATCGATAAAACCACGATCTGTTTCTTTTTTCAAATAATTTCAGTGGCTTCATAGTAAAAGACGGTTCATAGTAAAAGAAACGATATTTTTGAGCGACATATGGTTCGTTCGAAAAAAAAAAAAAAAAATGAAATTCGTGAAATTAGGCCGAGAATATCGTGGCTGGGACGCAGACTAAAAGTACGGGAAATTCAATCGGTGATTACCGCACGATCCATCTTAGAGCTAAGTTGCCTTTTAGAATTGGCCTCGATCCATCCAGGATTCGCGTAATTCTCGGCATAAATAGTATTTGTAATAAAGTATAAATTCGTTAAATTATCCTTTTAAATAAACCACATTCTGCGATAACGATTCTTTCCGTATCTGGTAAATAAACAAATTATTATATTTAAAACTAATTCGTAATCGTTGCTGTAAAAATAATATTAAAAGACAATTCTAAATTCATTTATTTCAAATACTATTTGATCGCTCGTCAAACGTGCTTACATTTACACGCATCGTTCCATGGCATTTTAGTCTTTTGTTTTACGCAGTTGCACGTGGTAGCGGGTAAAAAGAAGCGTGGAAGAAGGTATACGATATAAATACAGTGATAATCTCACGCGGGTATTCCTGCCGTCTCGCGAAAAAGTTCTTTTTTTTTTTTTTGCTACCGTTTGTATCCTTCCTTGCACCTATACAAACACGCATATCTACGCTTAATTTATTCATTTATTCGCTTGCTGTTCGTATAGAATTATATAGCTATCGTTTAATATCATCGTTATCATCGTAAATATTATGTACAAAGGAGAACTTTCACGTGCTTGCATGGAGATTCTGCTCTGCCGATGGTTTTCTCGCGATTATCGAGATTCCTCCTCGGGGAAATACCAATTAGTTGCAGAGGAATAACAATCGACAATTTGCATATTAGTAATTTTTATTCTTAATAACGTAAGAAACGATTAGTCTAATATTCGAAAGAAATACACCGAGAGACATATTTTCATCGATGGAAAAAATTTCAACACAAGTAAGAAGGAACATTGATTTCGTCGATAAATCGTTGTACGGAAAAAGAAACATAACGATAACGAAAGGAATAGAGAGCTATAAAACGATGAAGTATTAGTTATTCCAATGCAATTTGGTAACCACAAACGCCCCTTGGCGTTTCCAACTTGGACATTGCGCATAAATTATCGCGAACAGAAAGTGAAACAGTTGCACACGAATACTTGCACGAAAAAGTGGAATGATTTAGTATTCGCGCCAGCCCACGGCGATTTATCTCGCTCTTCGAGTCGTAAAAAAAAAAAGGACACTCGTTCCTTGTTCTACATGAAACGACATACTGTACAAAAATGTTCGATAAAAAAAAGGGAAAGAGGAAGAACGTTAAAGCCCTATATAATTTATACATGATGTAAAAAAAGAAAATAAACTAGCGAATGAACGAAGACACGATTCGTATAAAGGAAAAGTAAGAGCAATGAAACGCGATCCGTAGTGATGAGCTCTGAAACGTTTCGAATCGCATCGAATATGTACATCTAACGAAAAGCTCAAACCGTTTCGATATGGTTCGATACTCAAAAGTTTTGATAGATTCGATAAATTCTGAATCTTTGATATATCGGAGAATCTTAAGAAGATTCACAGACTTACCGAGACTACCTTAAGCCTTAATAGATATTGAATCTTTAAAGCTTCAAAGAGTCTCGAAGAGGTTAAAAGATCCTAAATAGCGATTCATATTCAAAGTGATCCGAATTTTCACGCTATCGTAAGATTTCGAATCGCTCCGAAATTGAGATTCAAATGTCCATCACTACTGACAGGCTACTGAACGAGATTCCAGAACACTTGTCCGCCAGAATTTGAGGTACTTATATACGAGAATACATATTTCTTTGTCTCTTTTGAGCAAAAGACACGCATCAACATTGTCGTCTTTCCGGGTCGGACACGATCCGCTACCTTCGATAGATATTTTTCTCCAACATGCTCGGTAGCTCGCAGAAAAGTATGAATAAATTAAATAAACGGAGCTGCAACTCGTCAGACAAAATCACAGTTGAAAGCACTGAGAGATTTCTTTCGTAATCGGAAATATCGATTACGCTGACTCGGTGACGCCGCACGGACGTACAACGAACTACCGGCATTTCCACTTACGCGATGATATCGTTTCTCCCCCGTCGGTAATTACTTGCTTACACGCTAACTTATGATATTAGGAGTAATACAAAATTGCGTCACTGATTTAAAACCGTCTCAACGACTCGAGAATTAATCCAAAATAATTTATCGCTATAATTGCTGCATTCTTGGGAAATTTCGAATTCCAAAAAATTTACAAAATGCCTGTAATATGTAAAATATGTATAAAATATTTAAACTAGAATACTTATTATGATATTTAAGGTAGCATTCCTTCATCTACGTTCAGAAAAATATAAAAATGCGTAATCGTAGTCTGGGGATCTTGCTATTTTCGTTAATTTTTGGACGTCGACATTTTCCTTAATTAATTTGAACGAACAATAGACGATATATCAACTTTCCCACCGACCGGAGAATTCATTAAAGATATCTTTCGATCGACTAATCGAATAAATTTCAAAACTGATATTCTAAGATTAATAATTCCTCGAGATCGTCGTCGATGGTTGAACAATGAGAATTCTACCGCAATTTGTACGAATGGCAAGGACTTGTACCGTGAGCGATTAAAAACCCGAGATTCAATCGATAAACCTTTGAAATAATGTTTCTCGAAACGTGAAATTCTTCCGAAAGATCGTTTATCGTTTGAATCGAGTTTAATGATAGATATGATCAATAGGAGGTCGCACCGTTATTCGTAGATTAATTAATAATACGTTTTCCTTCGTTTTAAATTACTAGATCGATACCGCTTATTGAGACACACACGTCCGTTTACTTTAAATACGCGATAGTACATAAATATTACTACCGAATGGGCTGCCAAGCGAATACGCCTTTGAATAAAGACAATTTATTCGGACAAATCGTGTACAATCTATAATTATCTAAAATAATCGTATCAAATTGAAATTGGGATTAATCGCTTGCCAACCCATTCTATAATGTACGATTCAATTTTCCGCGGCATGACGCGTAATACAATCTTGGAAAAAGGATAAAAAGAGAAAAAAGTGGCGAGAAGTAAAGACTAATAAAACGAGCCATGTAACGGCGACGATTCATCGATATTAAAAAGAGATTACTACTTTCGGTTTCGCTATCAGTATTCTGATCTACTTGTCGCCAATCCTTTATCGATTTCTCGATAGCGTAAAAAATTCCTCTCAACGTTATCGTATAAATAAATTTCAGTGTGTATTTATGCCTGATGATACTTGTACGCTTCGTCACCTGTGCGATTCATCGAGTTCTTTTTTATTTTCCTTTTTCTTCTCGAAATAGCCTCGCGAAAACGTTCGATCAAATATACTATATTCAAACTGAATCATTCGGCAGAGAAAAGAATGAATCGTATACCGATTTGTGCGTATCTCAGGACGGGTTTCTCTTCGTATTCGTACTTAAGAGGAAGAATTATGTATATATACACGCAAACATCCGTCAAAAAGTAAAAGTATTATCAAAACACAGACTTTCAACGCTTCCTAAATGCATCTATTCCGCTCGAGTCCCATTTGAGAAGAAACTTGAACAAATTAGGCAGACGATGACTAATTACACTGCTCAAAATAATTAGGAGACCGCGTTCCTTAACGTAATCGTATAATTTATATAATTTATATCGTTGAGTTTTCGAGATGTAAATTTGAGTTTAGAATTCATCGACCACTTTGAGCAATGCGATATATATTCCAAAACGAAATTGGAAGATTGTCACTAAACAAAGAACACATTGACTGCAAATAAACTTCGACTCGATCTTACACCTTATTTTTTCACATTGCCCGAAACAACCAGAGGATTATATACGTGGAAAACAAACGAATCGAGTATCAAGGATGAAAGATATTGAGAGTATCTTTCAAAATATTAATCAGGTTGTACGAACATAAATAACCCTGTGATTATTTTGAGCGTATCGAATTAATTCGGGTTAGAAGACTGATTGAAAAACTTGAATGCCTCCGAAATTTGCTGCAAGAAACGAAAGAGAAATGCTCGATTCCATCGGAGCAACGTTCCTTTCCCAACGAATCTTCGTTATGTCGGAATTTCTCCGCGTACATTTTCCTTACTTAATAATGCTCTTACTTTCATTATCGCGTGTGCACGCGCCCGTTAACTGCTCTAAGTACACATACAAAATTACGTGCACGCGACCCCAATTACCGACGTGAAATTGCACCGTTTACAAATGTATCTACGCGTACGAGCATTGCATATATACTAACGCGTGAACGCTGAAAAAAATCGTGCCTTGCATTCGTGTACGTCGATGGTGTAAGTGTACTTAAACACACAGACGCACCAATTGAACAAGGAACAGCGTTCGATAATGGTTATAAGAGAAAATAAGGATTCTACATGCGAACAAACTTTTCTCGATACACATTTACTATTATACTTTTTGCATTAGATGAAAAGGCAATACGAGGCGCTGCACACGTAACAATGACTATGTTTTATAATGAATTTCGTATGCAGAGGATCGCATATTTCGATGTATAACTACATTTAATGGTTGCACTTCTTTTCATTTGCAACAAGAGCATTTGCAAAGTTTCTCTTGCATATTGAAGGTTAGGATACGCGAGTATCAACGGTTCGTCTCTCTCTACTCCGAGAAACCTGAGAAAACATACGTCAGTGTGCTTTTAGCGCTGAAAGTCAGCGCCTCCTCTCGGCGTAGCACTCTTACAAACGAGGGCGAATCTTACGGGATTTGCAGACGAAAAATCGGCGTCAAAATCACGGAGCAGTTTCTTTCGTGCTCTGTTTCCTGTTTTAAAGCAGCTTCGGGCAGCACCTGAGCGCCCGTCGGCGTCGTCCGCAACGACGACGGCGCACGGACGACGACGTCGATTGATTCACACTACTCGAGTTCATTTTGGATCAGCTGGCTGGCATCTCCGAGTTTTGGCTCTGCGACAGCTCCAGCAGATGGCACTCTGATAACGGTATCTGTCTTGTGCGGGCACTCTGCTTTTTCTATAGTTAAAAGGAGAAGACGTTATGATAAAAATTGCAGACTGTATTATACGATCTTGTCAAATAGAAAAGAGTTAACTCGTAGAATAGCGAAGAAGCAGTTTTATGTTATTTGGAAGCAAACTCGGTCCTGAGAGCTGTTTGTGTGGAGACTAACTCCGCCATTTTTACTATGTATCTTAAAAATGGTGGCTAAGATTAGCGATAGAAAGGAGCAGTATCGTTAAGTTGATCGAATATCTAGAATTCCAAATCGCGAATATCGCTTTATAGAATGAACTATCTCGGTTATTAACGAATCCTTTTTCCATAATTTCTCTCTATAGTCTATATTTAACATATGTAATTTAAACACGGGTAGAAATAGAAGAAAAAGATCCACCTGTCTTCGGAATGGGAAACAGCCTCTGTTCTCGTTATTCGGTGGCGGATGGTTGATCAACAGATCAGGAGTAGGTGTGTTGTTAGGACCTAGCACGTTCAGTTCCTTAAAACACTCAGTCTCTATCATCTGGAATAAAGAGGGCCTGTTTCACTGTGCAGAAAATAGAATCTCTTTGATCGAACGGAGCATAAATCTTTATGATAAACGAAACTGCAGTCGATCAGCATGTAAATCGCTTTGAATGCTAAAATGGGTTCGTTGGGACGATAGCAGACTGTCTATGACGTGCCAAGGAATGCTTTTGGAACGCCATATTTTTCGATGTAAGTGGTGGAACGGTACGCGTTTTACTTGTTCACAGCGTAGCGTCAAGACGCTCGCTATCTCTCTGTAGTGCTGCATATAAACACCGAAGGAACGTTAAAAGGCTTACCTCGTTCTGCCACGGGATGGACACGCTGCCAGTATTGAATTTACTGTAAAAGGTGTCGTCGGTCGCGTCCAAGTTCACACCTTTTACCGTGGAAAATTGTTCGATATCCAACACGTCCTTAGCGTACACCGCGTGAGGCTGTAAGCAGAATCGATCAACGATAAGGATTTCCATAAAAAAACACGCGATAATAGTCATCTTTAATATATATATATATAGTAATCTCGGTAGAATACTAAATCTTTGAACACAACCATATACAAAGTATCATATAGTATTTTGATATTTTATTTAATCTATAACTACTCGTGTTAACGATTATATATGATAAAAGAAGGGTTTAACAGACTTTTGTAAATAATTAGCACAGAGGAAAATAACGAAGAATAATTTACGCTAGCCAAGCTAAGCTTTGAAGGATCTGGAGGATTTTTCTTAGCACAGGAATATAAAAGAAATGCCAGTTTTCTCAAACGAAGGAAGACTATATATATAAAAGGCAACGGCGACAAAGTAAAATCGGTTTGAACGACACCTACTCACATCCGGCACAAACGGCGGTTCCCACATACCGACCTCGACCCTTTTCCAGTTCAAGCACTGAAAGAAGCTATGCAACTTTACTTCCTTAGCACCGTGTCTGCCGCACTTGCAGCCTAACCTGTTCTTCGGACTCTTCTTCAGTAATTGCTGACACAGGCTCTTTGCTTCTTCGGTAAACTTTGTGGAATATCTTTCTTGATCTTCTTTCACCCTCCTATCCACCTCTTCTCTCTTCACCTTCTCCTTCCTGGCACGAAAGGGAGCTTGACCTTCGATCATCTCGTATAAAAGACATCCAAAACTGAACCAGTCCGGTGAAAAGGTATATTTCTCATTGTCGATCACCTCTGGCGCCATATATCCGACCGTTCCAACTCTTCCTGTGACCATGTCGCCTTCTGTGATTTCCACAGCCAGACCAAGATCAGATATCCTTACATGACCATGATCGTCTAACAAAATGTTTTCTGGCTTACAATCTCTGTAGACGATTCCTTGCAAATGCAAGTGTTCCAGGCCACAGACTACTTCAGCTGCGTAAAACCTAGCGCGGTTAATGTCGAAACCAGGTTCTCCGCCCATGTTGTAAATATGAAATTTCAAATCTCCTCCATTCATAATCGTCAGGACTAGACACAATGCATCCTTGGTTTCGTAGGCATAGGCTAGGGAAACGACGAATTTGGAGTTAATTTTTTGCAAGATGTTCTTCTCTATGAGTACCATGGCTTCACCCTTGCGCTTTTTAATCCGTTTCTTCTCCAGTTTCTTGCAGGCGTACATTTTGCCTGTTGCTCGTACCTGACAAGCGCATACTTCGCCAAATCCACCCTTTCCTAGCACCCTGTACATACGAAACGTCTTGTACGTGACTGGCTGCGCCTCTAGCCACTTCCATTGAAGATACCTGGCAGAGGAGAGCTATCGTTAGAATCGATATGAAATATGTACCGATAAGAGGTTAGATGGTGCTGTCGTAGACAAATATTTGACGATTAGTGGGCTCTTAATGGGACGCTTTGTCGGGAAGATGCGGATAAGAAAGATTGACAGGTTTCGTTGGAAATTCATTGAAAAGGATGAAACGGTTATTTTCGGTGATAAATATTTCACACCTTATTAAATCCAAAACGTTCGCAACTAATTACAGCTATTCGCTAGCAACCAACTATTATATTTCACCATAATTTTTGCCTCCACTAAGATTTATCAGATATGAAAAATACATTTTCCGTGCTAAGTATGTAGCCTTCAAACAAATATGCTATATTACATTTTGTTAAATTCAGAACCATCAGAATAAGTGACAGAGTACTGTCATCCTTCGCCATGTAAAATCCATCGAATATCAAAAATACCTTTGCTCTATCGTTTAATCTCCAAACAGAAATATCGTTTGAAATTTTACTAAATTCGAAATCATCGGAATTTATTCGTGATTGCGAGAGTGTGACAAAGATAAATAGGTGTAACATCCCGAGGAAAAGATTGCAACGTCGAATTGACTAGGTGGAAAAAAATGAAGTTTAAATAAATTACCTATAGAAATAAAAGCTGGTTTGGAAAGCTGAAAAAGGTTCGCCGGCCAGAAAGTTTTTCACGGTCTGCGCGATTTCAACAAAGAGCTCCTTGCCGCCAGTGCCGAGTCTCTCCTCACACTGGGCGATCAAAGAATCGTTTAGGATGTCGACGACCTCTGAGCCCTCCCTCTTCAGGTATTGCTCGAACAGGTCCTTGGCCAGCTCGGTCCGATTCTCATCCATCTCGATCTCGTACTTCTCGATGGCGTCCAGGAAAAGATTGTACCGATGGTAAGATGGCTTCTTGTCCTGGCAAAATTGCCTGAACAACAGCCTACCGATCGGTTGTTGATCCACCACATAGCTGTACCTGATGTCTGTACCAGTCAAACGGGCGAATGAATAACAAATGGTTGTTACGACTTCTCCTACATAAACGATAGTAATTAAAAATATATTTATTTTTTGTTGCATAAAAGTTTATCGGGCATTCAACTACCATCGTCCTCGCGTTCGAATTCTATCATTACGAAATGCTAATGATTTTTAACGTTCTTTTCTATCTGTTTGTTGACACGTTTAATATAAAATGTACTTGACAATCTTCTCTTCTACATTGTATCTTTATTCGCGTATTCCCCCTGCAGTTTCCCAGCAAAGAATTTGATAGCTCTGTATTTAAATTTCTATTTAACTCTAGAACACGTCGTTGCGAATAACTTAATAACGTAAAATTCGGAATATTCTACACGTATTGTTAAAAAATAAAAATAAGATAAAAACTATTTAAAGTTCTTGCTTGAAATCTTTCGCATTTTTTATCTACGCGAGCATCTATCGTCGAAACGCTGTGCATAATAAAATCGGAAGCACACGTTTTAACGCAGTCTAGTCGGTTTCTCAGGCATTAATCAGTCAATTGTACGTCGTGTTAATTTCTTTACGAACGATCGATGGGCTCCCATCGGTTCTCAATTATTATGAAACGTCGCGTCGCATCGCGTCGAGAATCGCGTGGGATTAATCGAGTTGCACGAGGAATATTCTTGGCTCGTGTTTGCTAGGGAAACTCTGATAATCTGCGGCCATTTTCGACGTGATTTCACGATTATCGGCAGCCCTGAAATCCATGCTTGCTTGAAATCGGTTGCTCCCAATGGATTCAACCTGCCGACCGAGGAATTAATTTCGCGAAACTCGGCGACGCGACGCCACGTATCGATTCGCCTTTCCATCGTTGCATTTTATTATTCAGTTTCACGGCGTTTCACGTTTCAATAAATATTTCATTCCGTACAACGATTGATTAATAGAACATTCGAATCCGCAACGCAAAATTTAATCGTAAAAATAAGTTTCAGTCAACGAGTACGTATTGAACTACGTATTCGATCGATCAACAAATATCGTTGTTATTCTTTTTGAGGAAAAACTGAATTGATTTAAATCGCACTCGATCGAGCGATCTTCGTAACTTAGACATCGGTCTTTTCAATCGTTCGAGGCAGTAAATAACGGATGCTAGAACGAACGAACGATGAAATGAAACGAGCAGAAAACCAACAGCACATGGGAATACCGAGCCAAAGATGCTCGCCACTAACTAATTAAGATCAACTAATTAACGTCAATATCTTGTAACGTGCAATTGAAAAACAAGATTTCCCATGTAAAATTGTAAAAAGAAGAAATGTCTACATTACTGAAGCTTTAAGTTAAACCACTATCCAGAGGATTACAATGGAATCCAACAAATCCTCTGGTTCGATGAACAGGAATCTTTCTCCCTGAGATATCTGCCCCTTCCAGCGACTATCCATCCAATTTCAATCACAAAACATCCCACGAAATTGCTTGTTCGACGATCAATCAACCGTGATTCATCGATCAGGCGTAACATTTGATCCCTAACGGGAGAATTCGAAGCGGAAGGTGGTCTAAAAACCTAGCGAAAGGAGACACTTTCCGAGCCTTGCGCTCTCATCACGGCTTAATTAACCGAGACAAAGAAGCTCCAACAGCTTCTTATCTTAATGTAGCTTTTCACGTTTTTTTCGTGGCCGCGTGACGTTCGTTAATCCGACACAAGGTGGTCGAACGGTGACGCGTTGATTAGCCGCGAGATTCACGGGGAAAGCGCGACTACGCGAGACAGCCGTCACAGCAGATATCGTGTACCACAATTTACTGATTATGAAAATTGTTGATGTAAATATAGAAATGATCTAGTGGTATGATACAATATATTTCGATAAATCGCCAATTTACGTAGAGCGCAGGATATGGCGGTCTAGGGATAGTAAATACGCGGGATATAGGAAAGAACACAGGAAACACGAAGCGTTACGTGAATGTGGGATACAGAATATGAGGAACGAAATATGAAACATGGCATGTGGAATGGAAAGATGAACTATGGGAAGTGAGATGAAAGATATGGAATAACGGTATAGTTGTGGGATATAGGATATAAGATAAGCTATAGGAAGTACGAAATGTGGGGTGGAAATGTGAACTGTGCAACGGGCTTGGCAGGATAGATATAGGATAGTGGATATTAAATGCTGGATATAGGATATATGTACATAAAATATGCGAATAATGTGAAAAGTGGGACAGAGAATGTAAAATGAAATATGCGACTTTCGATGTACGAAGTACGGAAAATGGACAATTTGTTGTGGTATAGGTGATAATAGGATGTGAGACGCGAGACGTGAAATGTGGATTATAAGATGTTTATAGGGTTTCAGATGTGCGATCTAAGTAACGACGAATAGAGGGCGAATTTATTACTGGATCAAATTTCATTTCAATGAGCGGAATTCGAGCAAATACAATTCTACTGCACAGCGCGCGTGCGAAAACTTACCCAGCTTATCTTTTAGGCCGATGCATTGGGAAATGTGTGGAAACTGGAGTATCTTTCGCCATTTTTTACTCTTACCCTTGTTGCTGTCACCACCGCCTGCAAAACAACGATAATACGATTAAGATCAATAAATTGGAATTAAAACAAAAACCATCGAAACACGTTTTATAAATATCGAACAATTGGTAGTCTGTTAATTTATCAACGATACTAACGTTATATAGAGGAAAATAAATTGACGAGGGAACGGCGATTTCCCTGGCTCGAAGCGTTTCGATTACGCAACAATTCTCGTCTTGCAAGACTCACGCCAATTAAAACTGCAATAGAGGAGTCGTTCCTGCGATTTCGACGTTGCAAAGCGGCACGTTCGTAATTGAAATTGTATGGTAGTTGATAATTTGTGTAAGGTAAAAACATATTTGATTCGAGATCGTGATACTTCATACAGATACATTTAAAAGTAAGGCTAAATTGTGAGAAACGCAATATTTATTTTTCATATAATTTCCTTCTTCTTCTTACATGGGAAATTAATCTGTTTCTCTTCTCTTCCTTTTTCAAATAATTCGTTACGTTCGTAAAAGGATTCGACGAAATATTCTCAAATTCTGCCCTAGGAAAATATTGCAAGTAATAACTTGCATGGTCCATCGACCTTTTTTCCCTGTCGCGTCCACCTTATTTCGAGCAGTTTCTTTATATTCTTTGATATATTCGATCATACGTGTCTACTATAACGTCGGATTGAATTTGCTGTTATATATAATGAATACGGGAGAGCGCAGCTACGGAATTCGAGGTAGTTTTCGACTCGCAGGAAACCGCGATCGAAGAAGCGCGATTCCGGTTGAGGCAGCCGATAATTAATAGTTTCCAAAGTATCGACAGGACGAAGAGGTTTTATCTTTTCGCTACAAAAGCCAACACGAGTGACCAATGAATCATTCGGCACGCTTTGTATCTTTTCAATTGACTATGTGATAAAACTAATGCGAAATTGATGACTCGTCAGCTTTCTCTGGAATCAACGGCTGCATATATTCATTTAGTAAGAAACTTGCAAGTAACGATTATCGATCTTACACGTTACTACGTTGAATTAGTATCATTATCAGGTTTATTATCGGTTTAAAAGAATCGTTTTTATCTAACTCGAAGGTTTGAAGTTATTCTAAATTATCCCACTAATTGACAGTGAAACTAGGAAAATTATTCAGCGCGATTAAAAGCTTGTCAAAGGAAAAGAAAAGTAATAAGAGGAGAAGAGGGAGAAAAATATAATTTTATCGTAGAAGATCAAGCGAATATGATGGAGTAAGAACTGTAAAACCAACAGCAACGCAAGTTGAAGATTATTCTTTAACGAAAGAAAGACAAAAGAATTCTGATATTACGAAGCTCGACTGTCGTCGAGTATACGATAATCCAAAAAGTTAATAAATCAATTTTTGTTGACAATGCGAATTGAAAATTGTCCAAGCCATTTTCTTCCTTCATTGACAAAAATATCGTTTAACTTGATTTAAACCGTTTCTACGATAAAACAACGATCGAAGAAAGGAAGGAAAGACGATTTTACCATTAACAAAACCAAAGAAATATCGAATATTTCATAAACTGAAAGAATTTCCAAAACGCGATTTATAAAAGAAAGGAGTAGAAAATTAAACCTAAAAATTAAGCTTTCTCGGCTTACAATTCGAGCGTGGTATCTTCCAATCGGCTTTCGAGTTTCAAAAGGGATCTGTCCTATTTCGGTGCAGATAGGAACGTATAGTACGAGAAGAAAGGGCAATGGTGGAAATTCAGTCGGGGCGACATCGATCGTTGCGGAAAAGACGAGATGGAACTGACGATGAGGTAGATCGATAGACATCCAGGGTAGATTTTGCGCGAACAACCGATCGCGTTTCCGCGAGCGTGCACTCGAATCTTGCGGAGGCGGAAAAGAGGAGTCGAATCGCGTGGTTAGATCAGAGAACGTTGTACGTGGTAGGTCCTCGTGATAAATCAGCGACGACCATTACCTACTCGACGGAGGACTTCCCTGCTCTTTTTTCTTTCGCTTCCGTCTGTTTTTCCTCTAATCGTTTTCGTTGATCGAGCATCAAGATTAAAGACAGTTTGACTTTTGGCTTTTTAGATTCTTGGTTTTTCGAATTTTTTAATTAAAGACATAACGATCCGAGAACAGTGAATTTATATTTAAAACATACTGACTAAACATTTCGAATTATAAATTTCAAATATATATACGTATTTTCAATTACACCTATACCAATCTGATCTATACTAATTAATTATATGAATTAATTCATTATTGCAATATATTAATATATCGTCGCTATTTTCTGGCCTTTTACAGATGGTACAGCTTCGATCGATTTCCGAGATTCTTTTGTCATATTTTTTTCATTACTACTTCCTATTTATAACACAAGAATATGTATATATGTGTAGTAATATAAGAATATAATTCTTATTCTTAATTATGACGGATTAATCTTATTTTTTATTAATTAATTTCATTTATAGACTCGTTACATGGTTGTTAATGTAATCGTGTACAATATACTCTATCACGTTAGTCAGCAAACAAACAAACTGACAATATGAAATATTAACTGGTTTCGTCTTCGTTTTGCTCCAGTCACTATCTCTATATGTATTATCATTGCCACAGAATTGTTATTGTATTTGCCCCGTTATGGACTTTAAATAAAACAGCGATAAGCGAGTCTTCCTTCTATGCACGCTTCAAAGAGCTTCGATCAACACGCTATTGTTGTTGAATATATTCAGCAGAGAAACCGAAAAATTCCATCCACGAAACCATTAAAAACGAAACCATCGACATACGATGAAAATAGACTGAGAGAAATAAAAGCGAACAATTGAAAGGCACAAATGAGCAACTGGAAAAAATAAACAACTAATTCGAGAATGAAAGCGAACGATCTAAAAATGTAAAAAAGCAATTGCAGAAAGTAAGCAGACAAATCCAGAACATAAATAAACAAACCTAGAATGTAAATAAATGGTAAAAAAATTTTCCAAAAAAATATACCCGTAACAATACCTGTAACAAATTTTTACTCTTGCGCTTTTATTCGCCCAATTATTTTTTATTTCTATCTTTACCGCTATGTTTTCTTTATTGCGGTTATTTTCTGTCTTCTCTTTTTTACTTTTACATTTTCTTTACTTCGATTATTATATCTTCCTTCTCTTATTCGCTGACATCGACATTTCGTGTTAATTATACTACACTACCATCTAGATTTCTTAGATTAATATCATTAGTTAAACTAATTTTAACAAGAACGATGCAACCAGTTACGAAGCGAGGAAAGCACATTTTAGAAAATAATGCACATAACGCAAGATGCGATGGTTCGTTCGTCTCGCAACTGACAAAAATGCGTTACAGTATTTGCACTTAATAACGTACGATACAAGCGGAATAAATTTGCAAATTAATGGAACGGGGGTAAATTCTGAGTGTACGTGCGAATAGAAAGCGAGGAATTCGTGGCTCGAGTGCTCGATGAAATCGTTTTGTAGACCATCGTTATGATTAACGACCGTAATGATTTTAAAGTCTCTAAGAAATTTTTGTACGACGAATTTCAGTAACAAAAACCAGTGAATGCAAATATCGAAGGTTCCAAACGTATAACGATGGTAATTAGAGGAAAAACATTCTATCGTATAAGTTTCCCCTTCGTTAGGATTTTTACTATTGTGTAATATTTCTGCTACGATGAATTTCAGAATATCAAGTTTTGTATTTCGAATTCGACAATTGATAAAGCTAATAATTGTAATAGTATTGTACGGTATCGTAGCGGTATTGTAGCTAGAAATATATTGTAAATGGATAAAGAAGACACAACGGTACCGAATAGTAGCGAACAGTAAGCGTAGATTTTTCGATTTAATATTTCTTGTACGACCCGATGTGCGTCAAGAGAAACGTGACGTTTCAAAATAGTCGCTGCCTCTTTCCGGAATTGCAAATGCAACCAGATCACGTTTGCAACTACCGGTACACAGAAATTTATTATATCCATTTCTGATGGTTTTAGTAAAAAAAAAAAATTAAAAAAAAGAGAAGAAAGGAAGCTAAATAATATCGTAGAATAAAGAAGCCGCAACGACAAACTCGTTAAACCTTCTAGGAAATTATTTTTCAGCTGTGAGAATAATTTTATTCTGATATATATCAAAATATTATCTTACAGACCGTGGATGTTTATGCACATTCGTGTCTTTATAAATACAGTGAAAGAGGTGTAATTTAGGAATGAAACGCTTTTAACTACTAAATATTATAAAGAATAATATACCTTTATAAATATAACAAATGCCAAATTAATCTTCGTCTACTCGTTAAATTTTCCACTTATAAAATCTTTGGAAAGCATTTCTCAAAGATTAAGATAAACGCTCCTGTTAAAATATCATTGCTCGCCGAACGTAACAATCTGCTCCAGTTTCTATTCTTCTTTTCCAATCTTCCTCCACGAGCAATTATTCCCAAATTCTACGTTTATCGATATTACTCGATATAATTAATCGAGCAACTATGTAATCGATTTCGGTTCTGATAATATAAAGATTCTGCCGTATATATACATTTATAAAGTTCAACGAGACGCGGACGATGCGATTATAAACTCATTGACGTCGTTGGCGCATCACGCGAGCCCATTTACCTACTTCTGCCTTTGCCACGCAACACGCTCTCTCTTTTTCTTTCTTTCGATCTCTCTGTTCGTCGATGCTTTCGCCATAGAATACGAAGAGAATGGCTTGCCACTACGCTAATTAAAATTCGCTACTTCTTCGAGCCAAACAGCCGCGCAACACGCCCATTCCTCGCGAACGAATCGATGGAATCTTCGCTATTCCTTGCCTATGGTTTATCGCATTTCAATCGGTTGAAAGGTGGACCACTTCCCCTTCGCGAGGATTCCTTCACGCTAGAAGAGCTTCGATAAGATTGGATCCAGGTTCCACGAGTTTATCGGAGATTCTGATGGGGGTTTTTACGGGGATCGTGGTCCGAAGAGGTTGTTTCGTTGAATCTGGAGAATGTAATCCTTTCTGTTCAGGAATTCTCTCTTTTATGCAACGTTTCTTTCTTTCTTTCTGTTTATCAGAATTTTCTTTATTCTTGCCTTTGTGATGGCGATTTAAGAAAATCAGAAGAGTATGTTTATTTCTATACAGGTACCTGCGAAGTATCAGATACAATACGAGAATATCGGATTAAGAGTATATAAAACAGAATAAACTTATTGAGAATGGAGGAGTCCTACGTATTATTAAGTTATTATTACAATATCACCTTATTGTTTTCTGCGTGTAATTGAATATTCTACTGTTGCACCGGCCATTCCATCGTGCAGATACGAAACGGAAGATATAACTAGTTTTCTAGCCAGTGATATCGTTTTACACGCTTACAAATTACTCACTTTTTTTATATAATAAGCATGTCAAGATGTAAGTTTATGTTTATAAGGTTCTACATTAATTTCTAAACTTGCTTCAATAAAATTCTCCGGTAATTTATTTCTTCGCCTATTAAAAACTGCCCGGCACGCACGTTAACAACTCGATAAATACTATTTATTATAAATTTCTAGCACGCACATATAAAAAGGCTCGCCACCATTGAATCAAAACCATTCTCGTCGCCATGTTTCATTGATAACCATCAGAAACGTATCTACCCTTGTTTAATGCCTCCCCCGATTCAACACGGACGTAGAATCGACTCGAAACGGTTTCACAGAACATGCATATAAATACATATAAATATATATGTATATATGAGAGGGAGAGAGAGAGAGAGAGAAGAGTTCTGTAATCAGTTCGTACGGCCGTGTTAGAAGTTAGTCTAATTAGTATTCCGCTTGGCGCGGCGGTACCGCGGGACGCTTTAGGTAAAGCAAAGTTTAGCTTCCTTAACGACGCCGCCTTTGGACTTCGCATGAAATCTGCAATTACCGGCGGTGCGCGGGCGCGAGCACGCTTGTGAGCGCGTGTCAATCCTCGCTGCACTTTATTGCACGCGATACAAAGAGCAAGAACGTAACGTAAAGTATGCAGTTTAATTAGGATCCTGTGCCGGCGCAGGTTCCCATTAAGCCATTTGCATGTAAACCGTTGGCGCAGAGTGGCCTGGACCAGGGGCCGTTACTGCAGCCTCTCTAATGGCAACGTAATTTCGTATACGGTGAATAAATATTCGTGGGAATATCGAGCCGACTGTTGGTCACGAGTAGAACGAGTATCGTGCAAAGTTTTACTATATTTTTCCTTCGTTTCCCCACACTTGTATATTTCCACGCCCGAGATTTGAGAGATTTAAAATATTCTTTCGCAAGTTGGACTGAAAATGGAACGATTCGTAATTTGTATTAAATTTTTTTAAATCAACGAATTATTTGAACGAATTATTTGACGAGTCAAATTTGAAATAAAGATTTTTTAAACATACAATTTTAAAAGATCTTATGAACATTATGTAATATCAAAAAAAAGGGGGGGGCATACGCTTGGTCTATCATATATTTAAGTTCGAGTTTCTCGGGATAGTATAATGCAGTGCCGCAGACAGATTGTCGTATAGGACCGGCGAAATGCATACAATGTAGCGACCAGCGTATAGTTCCAGAAACGTCGATTCGCCTTCGGTCCACTTTTTTTCACATACACAAGGAAGGTGCATACGCATCATAGGCGCGAACGGTGGCGTGACCCAAGCGTAGTGGGGGGTCGCCTCCGAGAGAAGACAAAAAAGATCGAAGGGCGAGCAGTACCATTTTGAGGAGTCGGAGAGTGAAAATCAAGTAGTGAGAGTGTTGCCAGCGTTGTGAGAGTGTGGTTCACGTGAAAGAGAGAGCGTTAGATCCGTTGTGAGGAGAGTTACAAATTAACTATTGCGTTGTCTAGACCATAATACGTTATTGTGATTAATTAACATCTGTACAATCCATTCATTGTAAATAAATCATCATTATAATATTATATTTACGATATTACAATTATGAAAACGAAGGTGCAGCAACTGATATTCTTATTAACTTTTTTTTTTATGAAAAATTGGAGATTGATCCGGTATTAAATTTTGAATCTCCTATCGATTAAATTTGAAATAAAAAGGTCCTAAATATAAGAAATGTTTCGAAAAAAATATATACAAGAGAATTTTGTAATTTTAATGATCGCTATTTCTATCGAAATTTTTATGTATGAATCAACATTTATATGAATAAGTTTACAATTAATTGACAATTTAAATCTGGATTTTATATAAATTGCCGAATATTCCTAATCGATTACCAATGTAACATCAGGAATTTTGGAATTTGGATAATGAAACGCGTGATTAGCCGCGCTCGGGAACTTGCAAAACAGTTCGGAAAGTCGGCAGGATACCACGAAGCCATTTAATTATCCTAAAAACATTTCTGCCGCAAAGACAATTTAGAACGTGCTTTATGAAAACTTGCGAGCTGTCCGCGCGTGAAATTTACCGATGGATGAGACCGGCGCGTTTCAACGGTGTAATAGTAAACGTTTCGTGGAATTCACTTCGATCGGAACGAAATATCGTTTCAGTAATTACCGTATATCGTCTACCATTGAATTTCTACAATTTCTACATTGACAAGACTTTATATGACTCCAGTGAAGAAATGTTCAAAATGTCTCTCCAACACTGTTATACGCATAAGCTCTTCGATATTTCGTTAATAGTTTGCGTTAAAAAAATATTTCTGTTTGAACAGCTACTATCTACTTTGTGTTCACATATGATAGTTGTTCGCTATCTCAATAATGGACAGAATACGTATTACGGTGTTTGGTATAACTAGGAACACGTGGTGTGCGAGGGAACAGCGTTGTATCGCAACAACGTAACAAAACAATTACATAAGATGGTATGGAACGAGTTACATACGGAGCAAGAACCGGAAATTTAATGTCAGTGCTGATGATACGGAACGTGGGCTTCGTATCATGAAACTGTATCTACATATATGTATATATATATATAAAACTCTCGATACTTGGCATAACATTTTTCCTCTCTTTTACATAGCTGTGCAGAGATTCTCAGTCTAGGATTTAGCGATTTCCTAGATATCTATGATCGATAAATCGATAAAAATCGATACGACAATAAGCAACGTTTCAGTTGAACAAATATTATGACTCTGCCTTTATGTCTAGCAAAAAGGAAACACACGAGACTTCGCTTTTATTGACTCGCATCCACAAAAGCTAACCTCTAAGAGGAACCGAAGATTAGATATTGAGAATAATAGAGGCCTCGTATGAATCGCTTTCTGAAAACACCGGACGGCTATAAATAAATATAAGCTCGTCTACGAGCAAATAAATATGCCTAATTCGACGAAAGAATCTCGACTCAAAAGATAGCACGCAAATACGTAGTAGTTCCGGTGGCAACAAAGCTGTTGGTCAAATGATACAGGTGTCATCCACTTAGCGTAAAGGTAGGTTAGTATTCGCTCCATGGCAAAAGAGAAACACGTGCAAAGGACAGAGACGAATGACATTTCTACAGATACACAATCGTCTACACAGCAAATAATTGAGCAATGTAAATGGCGGACTATATACATGAAAAAAGAACAATAAAAAATGACGTTGATGATGATTCAGCGAAGAAGAATATAAATCGCGTGCTAAGAAAAGAAGAAGAACGTAAGTGTTAGAATAATTAATTTTAGATCTTGGAGCTATCTCAAGATAGAAGCAAAAGCTATAAATGCAAACCAATATTTCTCTATGTTAAAGATATCCACTCCAAATTGCAAGAAACAACTTCGAATCGGTACTTCTAAGTACTAGTAGTAGTAGTAGATAAGAACTAAGAATCATGTACATGAAATTAAAAACCTACTTCTCTGGGTCATTTATTTTATTTAAGCCTTTAGATAATAACTCGTCACTCACCTTCTCTCGCTTTGAGGTACACAGTGTTTGCTACGATGTTCTCCAACTCCATCAATTCCAGCTTGATCGAGTTTACGCGGCCGAATCGATGGAGAGAAGCCTGGTGGGCGACAAACGAGAGGAAGAGCGTAGGCCTCGAGCGGAAGTCCGGTCGGCTGGTATAGTTTTCCGGGGTTGATCACCCTGTCGGGCTCCAGCAGACCAGCTCCCATCTGCGGCCCCAGGACACCACCAGGGCCGAGAAGTCCCCCTTCACCGAGGACCAAGGACAACAGGAAGGACGTCGACAAGCTGTTGGACGGCTTGGTCGAGTCAAGTCGAATTCGAGGTTCGAGGTCGTCCGGCGTAGGTCCCGCCGTTTCTGGTGCTGACACCGCGGGGAAACCACCTATCGAGTCGACTCGAGTTCGTTGGCCCCCTCTGCCGGTCAAAAACCGACGTTTCCCGCCACAAAGTATGCGTATACGTATATCGAGCAAAGCATGCACGACGTCAAACGGGTTACACGAAACCGGACTTTTCACTTGTCACACTGTATCGTGTTGGTTTCCTTGATTCACGGTGTACGATCCCAGGGTCAAGGAGCGGCTTTCTTGCGTAACGTTTATACCAGCGAGTTTCTTCCCTATCGATCGTGGATTTAGGCATTTACAGCGACGCGTGTCCGCATCGTGACCTTCTCCTATTTGCGAAAAACAGACACGCCGGATGAAGCTTCATGGGGATGAGGCGCGATCGGTAAGCCGTCACGGAATCAAGCATTCAGAATGCGCAGGATTCTTCTTCCACACGCTGTGTAACCCCTCTTTATCGCTCTTCCACCCCGTGACTGAGGACGAAGCTCGATTGCAGCGCGCGTTCACATTACAAAGAAACTATAGTGTCGTGTAATCACGTGCGACGATGCGTCGTTGCCTCTCTTTCTCTCTTTGGTATAGTTCGTGTCGCTTGCGTCTCCTTTAAATATCAGCAGAGATTGTGCACGAGACACACCGCTAACGATCCCCTCGAATAATCGTTACAACAGCAAATCCTAGTGGCGCGTTAGCATGCCATCGTAAAAATGTCACGTGTGTTCTGCGGATTCGCGTACGGACACGACACTCGTAGGCATGTAGCAGCAGTGCCTTTCACTTTAACGACGGTGCGAGAGATGCCTCCGCATGTGCTAGATGCTAGATCCTTCTTCAACTTCGGATCGGGGCTTCGATCGTCGATTCGTGAATGTCGAGAGACTCAACACCCACAGAGATTCGTTTCTTCCTTTCCCTCGATATTAGAGCTGCAACAGGCAGTTAGAGAACCATTGTAACCTCGCGTACTGGAAACACGAATTTGATCTTCGGCCTATGCGACGAAGATTCTTTCTATTTGTAAATTTCCGATCTCCTTACGTGCGGATGTCGCTTCGTCGAGCGTTTAATGTATTCCTCTTTGCGTCGATCTCTGATGTACGTTCTGGAATAAGATTTCAGATTGTTCGTGTTATTAGTGTGAAAGGATTCGCGAACGTCCACAGTGGCGTAGCCAATCGTTTCATCCGAAATCTCTACCGACACCACTTCGCTGAACATCGTGTACGAGAATTTTCGTCACTTTGATCGCACGAATATCAAAGTCAAAAATGTCGGATGCAATTTTTTTATGACGCTTTGCTTTCGAGAAAATTAAGTTTCAAACTTTGTCACGTATACTTAAACTTAATTAATTACGAACTAGGTATACGTAAACGACTACTTGCTTTACACGCGAAAATAAGTAAAAACCGTGAAATAAAATTTTTCCGTTTCTGGCCCCATTTTCTACAAGAACGTGTTTAGTTAGGAGTTGATCCGGTACACGCACGAGATACATTTTTAAATTCATTTTCCCCGATAAATCTGTACATTTTTTATTTATTTCCAAACGTAGAACAACTTGCTATCGATTATTTACTATTGTTTAGTTTAGAATAAACCAAGTTCAAGAATACTTGGCAAATTTTCAAACTTGATTTTTTCGAAAACGGAGCGTCATATAAAAACATTTTATTTCACGTTTTTGACTTGTTTGCCCGTGTACATTCCTCTCCATTTCGCTTATACCGTCAGTTCGGCGATGTATGCGTATGTACGTGCGTCTCAAAGGGATACGACTGACAGTAAGTATGCAAGTACACAGTCAGAGGACCATTGCCATATAAAGTGTTCGCTACGCCACTGGTCGTTTGGGACGGGAACGAGAGGATATCTCGATCGTCTGCGCCGGTCGTTCGTTTCTCCGTGTGGCGTGAGTGAATTTTAAAAATCATCATGCTCCTCGCACCTCCGCCGTACTGGTTTATCTGCCGCGCGCAACAGACGCACGCACTTATCGTCGCGCGTTCTGCATGCGAAACTACAACCGCGCACATGTGCGTGAACACTGGACGCAGCAGGTGCGCTACGGGGATAAAGATAACGACGCGACTAAGCGCACCGTCGGCGTAATATCCGACGTGGTAATCTAATAACTTTTTCCAGAACTCGATTCCCACCGATCGTCTCTCTTATTTTCTCTCCCTCTCTCTCTCTCTCTCCCTCCCCTCTCTTTTCAGGTATTTCTTTTACATGTACAACGTGGTGGCGGAAATCACTCTATGCGATATAGAACGCGAAAATTTTATCTGCGAATATAAATCGAGAACATGATACATTTACATTTTTCTTGCGAGATAGATAACGTGGATAGTTGAGTATTTAACTATAGTGCAACGCTATTCCATTTCCCGAGCGCTTCTAATTACAAAATTAGGCGGGTAATTTAAAATATTATCAAATTTCCGAAACATTTATTTCTAATTTTGGATACAGTTAGTAATTATAGCATACTTTTTCTTTAAAGAGTGGAAATCCAAATTTACAAATTATTCTGTGATGTACGCTAAAGAGGTGCAATTTGTTTAATATACTTAATGTCTTTGTAATTCTTTTATGGATATTCTAATCGGCAGAAATACTCAAGATTTCATCACTATACCCTCTATATCCCCATACCTCTATCACGGCCCAATCATGAACATAGCCGTCGAATCGACTTCCAACGGAATTAGATTCAAACTAGATGGATTCTCGTCAAAGTGGCTCTTACGACTTGCTGCATTACACCGGTAAATCCTATTAAACTGCGACGGCTAACGAATGGGTAACCCGACACGGGCTCTAAATTAAGTAACAGGCGAAAAAAGGAGGAAGTGGGGGGTTAGGCAGGAGGTTGGCAGGCGGAAGAGGAACGACGAAGATCGTTAAAGGTTTTAAATGCTTTTTCTCGATGACGCAATTCCAGTACCGTGGAACCGGATTAGGAAGCGGTGAGCAACGATGATAACGAAGAGGAAAAAAACCAATGACAATAAAAACGCTACCGCAAAGGAAATAACGATAGCCGGTATTTTCCCCTGACTGATTAAAATTGTTTCTTAAAAAATCACCTGTGTCCTATTGGATATTTGAAACATGTCTTCTGTAACCACGATCGTTTTCGATCCACCTTGTGTTTCATTTTTAAGCGTCGAATGGATAATTCGATTACTTGGGCCAGAGGTAATATAATATCCCTTTCCACGTAAGCGATTCTGTACTACACAAGCATTTCACTGCAGGTGACTAGAGTAAAACGTCGATCATATTAATCACCGGGCAGACTGAATGGCTGCGTTCTGTTCGTTTAAACGAGAGAAAATGGAAACGTTACCGATACACTGATATCAGGTTAACCGGTTAAGATTTTGCTTCGTTATCAATGAATATCGCTCCAAAAAATTAGTTCCATGAATTGTTGGGACGAAAACAAGGGTTACTTAACGAAGTGTTCAAGTGCTTTTTGATTTGTGGAGTTGATGAATGAGTTGATCAATGTAGCTTCTAGATGGTACAAATGTGAAAGTTCTTTCTATCTCGTTTAATCCCCTCTCTTCTTTACCAACCGATGAAACAATCGTATTGAGAGGAAATAAAATGCTCAGTGTCACGTACGGTTAGAAGAACGATTTCGAATACACACACAATACGGGAAACAGTGCTACCGAGGAATATTTGCTTCCTATCGACTGACTCGCGGCGGATTATGAACGGAAATAGAACCAATAATCGATCGATCGTGGTGGTGGTCGTTGCAGGTATCCAGGTATATATGTACATAACATTATATACGTGAAAACATTGATATCCGTTGAAAGTATCTACGATATATCAGCCGATAATGTGTTCCATACATAATAAACGGTATATACAGTCTAGTTCAGAAGTATTAGAATACTTGTTAGCTTCGTACAAAATATGATGATTCGTTTAAATGTTGGATTCGTACAAGGCAACGACGCAAAAATTTGTACGAAATATTATTTTACACAGTCAGAAGAGAAATATGATGAATATAAATTAAGAATCATACATATTATACACATACACACACATACATACATAATTTCCTGACTTTGTTTGTTAGAAAATTGTTACACGAATTAGATGTGAAACTGAAAAATGTTTATATTTAAAATCTCAATTGAAATTCGGAACTGAAAATTAAATAACGTAAGTGTCAGGATTGATCGAAGCAATGATTTGTAAGTCATAGTGAATGTAAATGAAAACCCATTTAGTTATTATACGCGAGTTATTACACACAGAAATAAGATTTTTCTTGTAACGTTGAATATGTCTACGTACTGTTTGTTTATTTTAAGATTGCACAATCTGTTTTTGCATAAATTTCAAAGTAGATAATGACTGTTAAATGGTATCATATATAGCTGGTGTAGCAGGCAAAGAGAGACAGAGAAAGGCAGAAAATTAAGAAAGGGTAGATGACAAGAGATCATAAAATATTAAGGGAAATAGTGAATAAGAAATTTATTGAGAAGAATTATATATATATCTTTCTATATATCTCTTCTCTCTCTGTATATATATATAATATATTATATATAATAATTTATATATAATTAATTATTATAATTTAAATATTTATATATATTATATATATATTTAATATAAATATAATTTATTTTTTATATTATTATATATTTTTATATTATAATTTAAATATTTATATATATATACATACAGAGAGAGAGAGAGAGAAGAGAGATATGTAGAAAGCGAGAGAAATTAATTCTTCCGTATCAACGTGAATAGCTCTCTGTCGGACAGGAAGAAGCTATCAACAACGCGACAAGAACCGACAATAAAAGTACCGACGGCACGCGCGCAGGAAATACGCAACTCGGTAATACGGAAACGAAGATCCTTTCAAATGTAAATCTAAGCTTCTATCGTGGATACATCTCTAATGGAATACTTGAAAGTGGTCGAACAGCAGGAAGTACGCAAAAATGTTACGCTGATCAGAAAATCAGAACGTCCGTATTAAATTGTATTGTATTATAGAAAGTAATTTTTAACTTGCTTCTAAATACATATATAACTGTAGAAACATCCATGTATCTAAATCAGAATGTTAATACTCGTTAAACTAGTCATATGAATATAAATTAATTCGGATTATTTGCTAAACAAGAAGATTGTATTTTAGACTCGGCACGAAACAGAAACTCATATTTTCACACTAATACATCAATAGAATATGATCAGTCGTAAAATGCTTAAATGCAGTTCCAGTTATATTAGGTAAATTAAACATTTCTATGCTTAATAGGTTAAATTCAAAGATTGCCACATGATTAGCATGTAATTACAATAACACTACTTCTGCCTTGGTGTACTTTTATTAAATTAAATTTTGATACAAAACAATTGATGTCATCTATATACTAAAAGCGAAAGAAATACTATATCGAGTTTGTATGCATGTTTAACGTAGAGTCGGAAAGAAATGCGGAAAGAAATTCTAATCATGTAAATAATTTAAAAAAGGAAATTGATTCCTGACTGTCGTAAAGATCTGTCAACGATCCATCGTAAATCTCATAAACGTTATAAACACTGCTTAATTCTACTATGTATTTATATATGAATTGCTATGCATACGTACTACCACTCGCATTTACATTTACAGTGATTCACACTATTTTAATCTTCTCCTCTTACGCTCAGATTGATGGAAAATTTCAACCATGAATTATCAAGATGTAAATTGTTTACGTATATTTGCCGGCTGTATTTGAACGTCAGAGAATTTGTAGAAATAAATATCGAATAATGTAACACCATTGATGCAGCGCTGCCTTCCAAGATAAGAATTGTATACCTGGTTGTCGAAGAAAGCGCGTAAAACGACGATAAGTTATGACTACGTTTTCTCCAGGAGCAAAGGCAAATTTTCAAGGTAATGTTACGTACCCCTCCATTAGAAAATAGGAATCGGTATCCCCGGGAGCAAACCACAGCGAAAAAGCACGCCGCCTGTCGATTAGATGCGATACTCATAAATATCGATTATCGTTAAGTTAGATAACAACGAACTATCGACGATTATCGATTATTTCCGATATTTTATCGTATGATAATATTACAGACTTTTTTTATTCACAATAAAATTGTTAATTAAAGATTGTAAAAGCTTGTAAAGTTCTATTCCAGTTACCTGATCATTTTACCATGAAATTGTCGTACTACTATAACTCTGGATTTCGTTTTTAAGAAACGATATTCATTTCATAAATTTAAAACTAAAGTACAGAACGAGTTATTATATCGAATACAGTAGAGCGAATAAGAATAAAGAAATTGGTACGATGAATACCAAAAACTATTCTGTAGTACAATAAGGTCCTAAAGAAAAATTGTAACTTTTTAAAAATGAAAATAAACAATTAAGATAAAAGTTACCAAAAATAATCGATATGCCATTGATATTTTTCCATCTCTATCCTCGGCGCAATGTACGTTTTTATTTTATTATATTCCGCTATATTGTTTTCATAGAAACTTACTTATTCGATCGATTATATAATTCCCATTACTCTCTATTACTTTCTCCGTTTCTTTCAACATTTTTCAAGCTTTTCAATCGCGTTTTTATGATGAGAATTTTTATGATTTTGGCGAGAAATAATCTTGGAGAACATTTGCTAAGCTCTTTATATGTATATCATATTTTTGGAATTCCCCTCACCCACCCACCATTAAAATAATATTACGACAATCTGAATATATTATGTTTCATAGTTTGTCAATTAATACCTATCAAATAATTTCTTTTTTAATTACATTACTCACATAGAGCGTAGAGTGTTATCTTGATGATAAGGTCTTTCTAATTTGACTTCTTCAAACGTTGAAAGGAAAAGAATATAGACTAACAAAAGTTATATCATTGGTTAAATAACTAGTTAAATAATTTTATAAAAATGGAATATAAGAATACATGGATACTTTGCGTCGAGCAGAATATAACAACGCGAGCAGACGCGGAAACCGCACCAATGAAAGGGGCGATTGAATGAGAGACAATGAACGCCGATGCGATGGCAGCGCGGGCGAGTTCATTGAGAGGGAGAAGAAACTTTTGCCCGCGAATCGAGACGCATTGTGGAATGGCAGACGTGTATTTCCCTGGTGTACAAGATGCCTCTTGTACACGTGAGTCAAATTAAAGAATCAAATAAGGGGAAACAGTGGGGTCTGTTTTACCATTTTTATCAATGCGGATTGGAAACGCTTTCCATCGCCGCATTTTGAGCGAACAACTTAATTTGACACTGTCGGTCTGTATTGCCGCTGTATATATTCTCCATTCCCCTCCTTCTCTACTTCCCTCTCTTTATGTCATTGCACTAGCGAGAATAGCAATGACAGAACTGTAAAAATTTGATAATATCAATGAACTGAATCATATTTTTATTTTGATATAATTAGAGAAATTGAAGCCAATTATGAGTACTTGGATCTTTCATATTTTGTTTATGCGTTATAAGCATTATGTACGATTTTGCATCTTTAATACGTTTTGTGCTCCGTAGGCAGTGAAAGTGGCGATAGATCGACAATAAAAATGGAAGAAAGAATTTCCATTCCATGAGGCGAAGGAAGATAAGTTTCAATCCGATATTTCAATAAAATGTTATGAATTAGATGCATTTTTATTTTTCTATAGTTAAATATTCTAAGAGAGTCCTTAACCATCGAACCTTCGTTGATAATCTTAATTATCTCGTGGCATGGAGCGCGTTAATTTCCCACACACGCGCAAACGTCCGTAATTTAGTAGTCTCCGAGGAAATAAAAAACATCTATCTTCCATGAACATAGAAACATTTAAACAATACGAAATATCCTTAGAGGTGACACCCGAAAGAAGCCCGCCTAAATATTCTCGTGATGGAAACGTGACTTTGCGACAACCGATCACGAGACGCCGCACCGCGCCGGCTCTTGAAATCTGTCACACAAGCAACACGCACAACCCATTATATGCGACACTAAAATAACCACCAAACCCATAACAAGAATATCATAAAATGTGAATATAGCTTATCTAAGCTATATGATTCTAAGCTTGGAAGGAAAAGGGAGGAAGTAAAGGACTCGAAAGATGAAAAGTGGAGAAAGACGCCGCGTTACCGACGGAGCGTGTCGTGTCTCGCACGTCATGGGCACGAGTCAGTACGACATCGTTTTGTGAAACACGAGACGGGCGTAAACGATCTCAGGATGATCTCCATGGGGGTACAGACCGGTCGAATTGGAGAAGGGAGGACATGTTATGGCGTTCGGTACATCTAGTATAATGTAACACACACCGATAGCAGAGCACCGCGCGGTCGTAACGGCGACACGAAGAAAGCGCAATGGCCGACCACTGCACCTCTGCTGGTTGCTTCGATCCTTCCTAGCCACGAGGATATTTCACACACTTGCTCTATCTCGTTCGAGGATCGGCACACGCGCATGACACGCCTTGTCCGAGACTTTCAGATAAATAGGAGCCCCGGATGTTTTTATTCCGTGTAACGAATGCAGCTAGGGACGGTTCGTACTGTCCGATCGTATGAACCCGCTGCCACTCGCACCAGACCGTCACGCACCGTCCCGTCCGCTGGATAGAAACCGACTGACTGACATGCTTCTTCTCGAGCCGCGATGCACCGCCACGGATGAGGAGGTTAGGTGGAGGGGACATGTTGGGATCCGAGGACGACGCGACGCCTCCACCCGATCAACGTACGACAGAGACACAGATAGACGCGCGGACGACTCCGATTGGGCGTGGTAGAGTCCCTAGACTCGTCTTCGGATACCGACCGAGGGTGCGATCTTCTTTAATCGACCGTTTGCGCGCCATTTATGAACGCGCTATTTGAGTTTTGGATGTATCGGATAATTAAAGAAAAAATATTAATACTACTTGACAAATGTTGCTTTTAAATAAACATCGAAAACATTTCTTAAACAGAGGAATGTGAAAGTGGACGGTAGGAAGTGCTATTTTCCGATGAGAAATGGATAAAAATTATTCGATATTCGTCAAGAATTGATTTAAAGCGATTATAAAGCAACACAACAAATAGCAAAAAGTTGTCGGAAGATACGGCGTACACATATGGATCTAAAAAATGGTAATTCTATAAAGATACAATACCTCCAAATTTTTCCCACGTTTAATTTCACCGATTTCAACTTTTCAAATATGTCGACGTTAATGAAATTTTAAAACATTTTATATAAAACACATGATATACGCATAAAGATATTCTATCGTAAGAGTTCAAATACTTTCATGAGATACTACATGAACATCGAAATTATCAATAGAGTTCATAAAGGAATATTATCACATAGAAGGTACTATCCAGTAACAAAGACTGTATAAGGAAGCTATCGACACGTGCAAATCAACAAAGATAATAGAGAAGATGTAACATTGCACCTATATCATCAAACTCTATGAGAATGTATAAATAATCAACGAATAACTTTCGTAACTGACACGGTAAAAATTTAACTTTTAAATTTAAAAATTTAAAAGTATATAATGAGAAAAGAAGGTTATTTTAATAATTCCTGTAGCAATATATTTGTTACATTGAATATTATTTTATAGTGGATAAAAATAGAAAATTGGAATGGCAGAATGGAGGACGGTAAAGCAATCTTGCGTGGAAAGTATCGAGTCATTATAATTTCCTAGCACTATTCTAGTCTCCTCAGAAGCGATTTCTCGAGAGAACAACACGATCAAGACACGATTCGAAAAAGAAATGACAAGGATGATCAAGGGGTAATGCGCCAGCGTAATGCATTGGGTTTCCGTTGAAATCTCCAACGTGCGATGACAAGGCGCGTACTGGGTTCGAAAGATGTCTGGTACAGTCGAATCTTGGTAACTCGAATGTTAAAGGGATTTACTTATCAAACTTTTTCAAGCGAAGGAAGTTTAATAAAACGAATGATTTAAAAAGTCTTTTAATAACGATTTACAACATTATGATAAATGATTGCTTGGTCCTTAATGGGTTAAGATACGATTTTTTTGGCAGCGGTAATCAAAGTTACTTGTAAAATTTTTTCGAGAAAAATCGTTGAGAAAGAATTAATTTTTATTTAGGTCGAAGACGGTAATCGCGAAAGCTTAAGAAAAAATCTTCTAAACAATTAAATGAGTAAAAAATTTTTATATGTTCTGTCTACGAATAATCGTCATAAACGTTCCCAATTTCTTTGGTATTATTTTTTCGGATATTACGACTTATAGAGACTTTTACAGGGAAACGAAGAACATGGACGAAATTGCAGAGTCTTACGAATAGTTCTCGAGTTATAGAGGTTCGACTGTATTTTTCACGCCTTTACGGGCCGACTCTAATTTCGATTCTTTCAGACCCTCGAAAATTACTCCTTTGCCAGGCCAACAGAGAAAAAAGAAAAAATACCGAAACGAACAACCTGACTGGGACGACGCTTCCAACAATGTATCTAGAGTATCAATCACGTGTGTCATTAATGGTTGCGGTTGCGGTTACAAGCCATCGTGGACTATAATTCAGTTGGGTCGCTGTATCCGCGACACAGCGCATTACGCTGTGCAACGCGATTTACGATGTCCATTGTCGCGATGTCTATACAATCAAAAAGCCGGATCCATTTTTGTACCAACGGAATACGTAGGTTTTCGTTCTTCTGTAATTTTAGACTATATCACAGCGGTAAGAAAATGTTTGGTTGAATATTGATAAAATAGCGTCCCTAGGATTCTCTTACGTAATTGAAGCATGAATCTACGTGACATCATTAATTTTGTAGAGTTATAGATTGCAAGTTATCGAGCTGTTATTGATTGTTAGCGTTATTAATCATTATCGATTTTTGTTTAAAGATTTTTGTATGTGTCGTTTCATTTCTGTTGAGAATAAATCGTATCGTATTTACATCTGTAAGGACCGAAATCGAACTAGACGAGGTTGATCTGATTTCTTTAAGCTTATTTTGTAATTATAGAAAAGAAACGACGATATTAATCCATCGATAGAAAATCTCAAGATGAAATAATTTTGGAATGAAAATGTAATTAACGGGTAGTTTCAGCGTATTACCATAGTTAGCTGTAATTAAAGGTTAATTACAAGTTAATTCCTAAGTAGGAAATTTCTTCGTGAGACGCGTAGCTCGAAGCGAAAAGTTTCGGAGTGTGTCGAATTTTCGTCAGTCTCCACACCCCAAAACGGATGGTAGTTCATATCGGAAGTATGTCAAGAATTTAGCCATGGGCTGTTTTCACTAATAGCTCGCGATAATTGCTCAGCCGCGTTTGCCACGGTTACGCCACGAAATGAACCGTGTCAAAAGCGGCCTGTTATTCGAATTATGCCATTTTTTGCTCGAGTCCTCGCATCAGCAGCAGTCAGGTCACGATCAAGTGGAGAACAGCGAGAAACAGCCGCGATAGAGATGTTCAGAGATGTTTCTGTCTTAACGTTTCTCGTTTCTTCGTCGTGCATGACAATTTCTGAATTTGTTTTTACCATTTATTAAGATTCGTATTGTTCGAGGCGTTTGAGGCTGCCTGCGTTCATCCGTCTCCCAGCCCGATTAAATTCAAAATATTCAAGATGATTTTTATATAAAAATCGTACAAATAAAATTTCTAATATATTACTTGTTCGGTTCTTTGTGCTCTATTATACCATCTATCTACAATATTTATTACAACATTGATAAAAAAAGTATTCAAAATTTCCTGACGTTAGGAAATACTGCTCTAGACTTTCTATCTTTCACAGTATCGTATAAGCAATGGAATCGAAACTCCGATATCTGCCATTAAGCAGCATCTTGCGAAGCAACGATCGTTAAATCGCCTCGTGTACAATTTCTACCGAGATTTTTCGGTCGTGGGATATAAACGATCAGATTTAGATTATTGTGCAACTGGTAACGATACAAGACCGGTGTATCGAGTAACGAGAGCCACGTTTCGCTAGCCGCAGAGGCTTTCTAAGCTAAAGATCTTTTTCTCTTCGGATCGAATTGCCACTGGTTCGAGACTGAGACTGACGACAAACGAACTCTCTTCGCATTTATTCTTCGTAAAAGGCTCGTGCATAATTGTAACCATTTTTCAAACTGATAACAAATCCCCAGAGTTACGTTCTATCGATGGAATTTGAAAAATCCTGCGAAAATGATCGAAATGCCGCCACTATATCGTCATTACAAGAATTATGCTTATAAATTGATTTAGTATACTTGAGACGCTTTCTCGTTTAACTTGTAAGAATTATAAGTATGAATTTTCAATTATGTATTTTAGATAATTAATTTTATCCTAGCCCGAATTAATAGAAATTGTGGGAAAAGTTGGAAAGAAACTTTTTCCATTTTCTTAACCGTAACAGTAGCTGAGATGGGATTCGATACGATCGTTGGATGAAAGGAATTCTAATCGTAATTAAATTTTGTTTTAAATATTCCGTAATTTTGTTTCGAAACTCGGAGATCTAGCAACAGGACAAAGTAGCGTTTTTCAAGGATATACATATTTATAAGAGGGGGAGGGCGAATATCTGAATATTAAGAATAAGAACGATACTGGCTATCGATTGAATACCATTTGAAACACGTTGCTTCTAATTTTTTAAATTGCTCGCGTATCTATTTGAAAAAAGAGAAAAACGACGTTTGACTAGTGAGGAACGATTCCTATCTTGCCCATATACATATAAATATCTAAAACCAGCAAATACGTACGAACATATATGTATATTTTTGTTTTTCATGGTTTATTATACCTATCGAATATATTAACAATCGGACGTACCGAGACTTTTATTAGCGACCACACAGATTTTGTTAAGAATTCCTCAGAAAAGCTTCGGAAGGTTAACCGAAACACGAAGAACGGCTCCGTGTCAGGGTCGCCATTGACCGGAGGAAATCTGGTAGTTTCATCGCTAACAGCTTGCATAGTTATCGGATGATCCAGCCGTCGGATCATGGATTCACGAAGCGTGGAACGAAAAGAAATAGGAGGGAGGCTAGAAAAAGCGATCTGCCATATGCAGCACTGCTTCACTGCGTAACACTCGAGAGATTGCGACGCTTGTCTTACAACTGGAGCAAATATATTACATCGCGCGATCATAGGCATGTATCAGTAGCCTGTGGTACGGTAAACGAAATACACGTGCGGTGATTTTACTGCGAACATAGTTATTCCCGCAGAAAGATTCAGTTGCAAAGATCTGTGTTCATTTTCTTGGTTGTGATAGAAAAGAATGCCATATTATATAAATAGCTATATTTCCTTCTTAAATTCACTTTGGCACTTAAACAAGTGAACCTGAATGAAGCTTATTTAAATTAATCTAAACAATTCTAATGATCCTAAACGATCCTAGTTAATTCTAAATTCACCTAGATTAACCTAAATTAATTTCAATTCGTATAAAAAATATTTAGATATTTTGAAGAAATGGGACGATAAATTTGTGGTTTCGTTGTAATAGCACGAATAAAAGTCTAACGTGATTTGAGTATGGTTAATGAGAGAAATTGATAGTAAAAGTTGAAGAATGAAATCGAAAATGAATTGGAAGGTATTAGTGGTTGGATTCTTGATGACGTTAGCGTTGGTGGACGTCTGTGTAGGGAACAACGGTACCTGGGATAAAGTTCGCGAGAAGAAGGCGCGGATAGTGAAGAAACTGAAGAAGGATATCCGGAAGTTGAAAAAGCAAGAGGGAGCGGTTAAGTTGGTGGGTGGAGAGAACGGCGGACACGAAGGTAACGAGTGTTTCGAATTCCAAAGTTTCGTCTGGCATTCCCCTGTTTGCGAGTAAATTAGAAATAAAGTGGTACTCTTTCGAGGGTAATAGAACACTTTTCAATTAAACGCGGTTTTCCGTTTAAAAAAGAGAGATGGAAATTAAGAGATATACATTTGAAAATGTCGATATTTGAATGTATTAAAATGTAATAAAATATACCGACGTGTAGTACGTATGACAAAGATTTAGACTCGAATTGTTAGTAACTCGATGTAAATATAACAGCGATTGAAATAATCTGTAGAAATCTCAAAGAACTACGATCGTGAACTGGAAGATGAACTTTGTAGTTACATTCGATTCGGTTCCAAATACGAGTACACGTATATCGACGAAAAGATTAACCGTTTTCCACGAAAAATAGAGAGAGAACGTTCGACATGGGAGCAAAATCGACGTAACAGAGAAGAAGGAATATAGTAGGTTGGAGTGTAATATCCAATGGAGGGTAATAAAAATTGACACGCCAATGTCTGGGACGGATTCTATCCTGTTTTATGGTCCAATTTGACGATGGCTATCCTATCTTGTAGCTCGCGATTCTGTGCCTATGCGACGTTTACCACGCTGACACATAGTCGTTGACATAAATCATCCTCGAGTTGACCCCTTTTTAATCGCCATTGCGTAACTTACACGAGAAAAGGCTGATAAAACCGCGACGTTTCACGTAAGATCCGTTTTTGCACCAAACGTTCTTGTCAATCTGTCTCCTTCTGATTAGCAAGCTGTTATTTTAATCCAGAAATGTCGATGATGAATACGACGGAGTGTCGAGGAATCGCAAATTTTTTATTTCGTAGCGAATCTTGGATTCTCTGTTTGAGAAGGAATAAGCAAAAAATTAAAATTATCGGAGTTTCAAATTTCGACAGAGACTGTTTCTATCGTAAATCGATTGGCAAATATTATAAAAATCGAGGCTTCCTACTCCTGAAATTCCTAATTCGTAAGAATCTTGCAAATTATCTTCGAAAAGTTCCTACGCTTCACTATTCTTGCACGATTTAACTAACATTATCGATGACATTTTTCCAAATTACAAGTTACGAGTTATCGATATCAACGGACACCCTTTTACGCAAACAGTAACAAGTTTGTCGATAAAACAAACGAAAGTTTGAGTTACTTGAACGTCTTATTTAACAACAAATTAGAAAACTATCGTATAAAGAGAGAACCCTGTAACCTAGGCTTTGTAATTTATTAATTTACCAATATCGCTAATTGGTAAATTAGCGTACAAGGGAGCGCGTACGTTACGAGGGAAACTTACATTTTCGCTAATGAAATGTCGCGAACAAACTGTAGAAATTGTAAAATTACAGTAGCAAAGTAGAAAACCTGCAACGTATGGATGATTGCGTGAAAGCCGTAAGTATCTAAAAACAAATTGTCACGCGCAAAAGAATCTTCCCTTTGCGCACGCTTATACCGTGCGGAATGATTTCAAAGCAAAAAACAGAACGAAGCTAACGAGCAATTGACATTCGAGAAGAGACGAACCGTTTAATCGAGCAATTATCGCGGCAACCCCATAAACTCTGTCATTAACCAGACACGCGGTGGAACCGGAAAACCAGCAAGTACAAGCTCTGTAATTCGATTGGTTACGCAGGAAACGTGGAAATACTTCACGATGGGAAATGGGGCAGCGTATGCGACGACGAATGGGATTACTTGGAGGCCAATGTGGTTTGCAGGCAATTAGGCTTCGACGGTGCAATTAAACCGACGTCGAACGGTCACTTTGGTCAGGCCAGAAGTGAGATAATATTGTCTCTTCGTTTCAAGTCAATACTTCTTTCCCTCCTCTCTCAGAATCCACGCGAACGCGAAATTTTGAATCGTAACGTATGCAACGTCCGTCTCTTTGTATATTCGGGAAACAAAATTGAAAATTCTGTTTTTACTTGCGTCTTTCGTAATATGGAATTTTAATTTCTTGCAGTGCGAGTTTTTGGTGAAAAGCGAAAGCATATTTACGGTAATCGAAGAAAACGAGAATTTCGTATGTTACTATTTCGTAAATAGGATCTTTGTTGAAAGAACCGAGTTGATCAAGTAGGATTATTTTGGATCATAAAGCATCGAAAGGACGTCGCTGTCGATCCTCGTCGGGCTATCCTCGTTCGCGTTTGCGATGGAAAGAGATTAATCTTTTGCGGTCCCATGTACGTACACGATTAACCAACTCTCTTTTCGTCGTATTTACGTACTTCTTTTGTACTCTTTACGTTCGATTAATTAACAAGACACCAGGTTGATTCGCTCGTGGGTCGTGTTTTCGCATAGTTTACGTACGAAACGTTGCACCGAAACGCAAAACACTCGAAATAACGTGTTAGTCGATAAGCCAATTAAGTGTTAACGCAGTGCACTCGTATATATCCATCCAGATAAGGCGTATCTCTCACCTGTTCCTTTTAGTCGAGGTCAAATCGACCCCATCTTGCCGATTACGCGAAAACCGTTCCACCCTGGTGATCAGGGCACTACAACGGCGAACGCTTCTTCCACTCTTTCCCCGCATTTTCTCGATTCAGTGAATATCTTAAAAACTATAAAAAAGCTAAATTATCTGCTAAAAAAAGTCACATAATAATAAAGTTACTGTCAAGCTGATTCAATATGATTTTTCTTTCTAAATAAAAGAAAACAATCTACCATCGGTATCTGCCATTTACCACGCTGTATCCCCCGATCGATTCTACCAGAAACTCCTTGTACCACGCTACTCCCCCATAGATTTCTCTCAGATGAAAGTAACGTTTCGTTTCGGGCATTCATCGCTGGTAGACCAGAGCAAAAAGAACCAGCTTGCATCCCGAGGAACTCGTAGTTTTTCCAATAGCTCGTGCTTGGGACCGCAAAAGGTTGCAGAGGATTACCGATAGAAGGCTTAAAAAACTGTATAGGACGAAAAACAAAACATTCCAGGAAGATATTGGATGGACAACGTGTATTGCGACGGGAGCGAGAACGAACTGTCGAAATGCCGCTTCGACGGATGGGGTGCTTCCGACTGCGAGGGCGGCGAAGCAGCCGGTGTAATTTGCGCCCGCGAGCAGCAGGACGAGGAGGATGAAGGGACGGCGAAGGGAAAGCTGAAAAGGAAGTCAGGGAAACGGAGAATCAAGGATATCCATCAGCAGGGAGTGGCGATAAGGTTGGCCGGCGGCCGTGTCCATAACGAAGGCAGAGTGGAGATCAAACTAGGAAATTCAGGTATCGTTAAATCCGCCGCGCAGCGTGGCCTTTACGTTAAAAGCCGTTACTGGTTTTACTCCAGTATTCTTATCTTCTTTTTTGTTTAATTTTAACGTTGGAAGATCGATAAAAGTCGACTTATTCTTCTCCCGTAATCTCTGATTGAAATGAAAAATTGGAGAAAAAACTGAAATGTAAAGACGAAAATTCGAGAAAATTCCATTTTTATCTTCGTTACTTTATCGTTCGATCGAAAAAGGAAGAGATAATAACGACGTATAACATGCTGATAACAAAGAAAAGATAAAAACACAGACGACTCAAGATTGTCAGAAAAGGAAGAAGATACAAGATAAAGGGAGACTACCGAAGCAATTTCATTTCAGATTGGGGTGTAGTCTGTGGTGATAGTTGGTCCCTATTCGAAGCGGCGGTGGTTTGTCGGCAATTGGGCCTAGGTTACGCCTCCGACGCCATCCAGACCAACTTTTTCGGCGGCGAGAAGATACCTATGACCATCAGTGGCGTACACTGTCACGGAGACGAGAACAATCTGATCGACTGTCTGCATGACGAGCTTCTCGATTGTCCAGGTAATAAAAACGCTGCTGAAACAAACCTGGATTTCCTTGTTCCCCTTGTTTCGTTGAAAAGGGAATAATAATAATATTTATAACGATAAATATTCTAAACGTTGAGATTTTCGCTTTTCTTAGTATTTTAAGTCGCTTGTTTCGTGGAGATGCTCGTGCTTTTTAAAAAACTTCCCTTTAATCGTTTCAAACGTTCAATATTATGAAAAATATTTGATTCCGGGGATGTCAATTACTCCGTAACTGCGTCGTACGCGTTACAGGTTCGATACAGAACGTGGCCAGCGTAGTATGTCTTCGAGAGATGCCAGATCTGGTATTCGATCACATAGAACTCATGCGAACGGCGCATCTCGAGGATAGACAACTATACTGGTTACAATGTGCTATGGAGGAGAATTGTGTTGCTTCTCAGGCTTATAAGATACAAAAGGAATCGGAGAATTGGCACCTAGAGACGAGGAGACTTTTAAGATTCACTGCGAGGATTTTAAACGCTGGAATCGCGGATTTTCGACCATCAGTACCGAAACATCTTTGGGAATGGCATATGTGTCATATGTGAGTAATTAGATCGACAAAATTCTAGAAAGATAAAGCAACGAAAGTTGGTTAAGGTAAAATCTATCGATTGTAATAATTGATTACAATTGGTAAAAATTAAGATCGATTATTATAATCGATAAATTGTATTTAAAGTGAATTCATCATAGTCGGTCTTCGGATTATCAATCGGAACGATGGGTTCCCATTGGCCACTCGAAGGCATCGCTTTGACCGTAAAAAGAGTTAACAGAACCCGAAATACTCAGTTTTAGGCTAGCCCCGAACAGATGAACTGCAACGTTCATGAGACGTCGGAATAATAAACCGAAAACTATTACGAATTCAGAAAACTATCGGTGATACGTTAAATCGTACTTACGAATCGAATGAAGAATGAAAGTGTCAATTTTTAGTGGCTATAAAATTTCACTAATGATATTAATACAATGAAATTGAAAACGCCACAAACACTTTTAGTCTGAAAGGAATTTTGAAGCTCTAGCTTAGAAACAAAGCGAACAAATTGAACAACGATACATGATCCGACATACGAGATACATGATATCTTCAGAAAGTTCAAAAGCTCCAAACCATTTATTTTCGACAAATCCCATTGCTCGACCTATTTTAGTCGATTGAAAACCATTTCGACTATACGAATAATATATTAGAAGTTCGATAAGAACTTACGGTTCGTTCTGGATTCATCGAGAAATATCCAAATCGTGTTTCACCAACAAAACCTCTTTTCGTCGATTGCAATCGATCTCGATTACTCGAATAATATTGTATATATATTACGAGCTCGTAATACATTAGAAATCGTTTATGCCAGAGAAATTTCGTCTGATCGAAATTGGTTTCAAGCACTCGAACGACGTATTAAAAGCTAGATTATACCATCGATCCATTCTGGATTAATAAATTTCTTTCGATCGACCGATATCGATACGAGACATTTGTATAACTTTTACCGAAGAACCTTCCATCGGACCTCTTTCGATGGACTGAAATTCCATCGAGGAATACGATAAAATCTCATAAGCCATCGACGTGCAGACGAAAAGCTGGAAAATGCATCTCTCTAACGCTAACAACCTGTACCACAGAAACCTGTTTCACTCTCCTAAAATCGATTCGTAATCGCTGGACGTGGCCCGAAGCTCGTTTTCACCGAACAGCCACTCGTCTTATCTGCGATCAGTGATTTCGATACGGCCGATCAAAGTGGCTCGTTGCTCGATCATTAATTCCGCGTTATTCGGTTGTTAACGACAGGCATTACCACTCGATGGAGGTGTTCGCGACGTTCGACGTGTTGGACTTGAACGGGACACGGTTGGCAGAGGGTCACAAAGCATCCTTTTGCTTGGAGGACAATCAATGCTTGCCTGGAGTGGAGCCGAGGTAAACGCAATTAGCAGACTCGTTAGCGAAAACGATCGGTTCCTAGCAGGGCCACGCAGTTGCTCGACGAACGAAAAATTATTTTTCGTGTTGATGGCGACGATGGACGACGTCTAATTGGCGAGCCAATTAACCAGCGACGCCTGCATGATTTCAGATACAAATGCGCCAATTACGGTGACCAAGGTATTTCCGTGAATTGTAGCGATATTTACAAGCACAACATCGATTGCCAGTGGGTGGATATAACGGAACTTCCAACCGGAGAGTATATTTTCAAGGTAATTCTAATTTGGAGCGTGATTTGCTTAATTTAATCCGCTTGGTTAATTTAATTCGCGTAGAATTTTCATCTCTGTGTTGTTGTTTGTCGCGATACAGGTACCGACTATTGGATATTAAAAATTGACAAGCACGATCTATTTTACGAAAATAGGTAGTCGTATGAAAATACCATTGCTACTATCTCTATGTACACTTCCATTTAAATCTATCTCTGCGCATATTTCCAAAACTATTCATAACGTCGGAAAATGTTTCCAGCCAAAGTTAAATGGTCTCGAGGGGGGGGGGCATAATTTAACGTTAATGGTTATTTCTCTAGGTAGAACCGTAGAAGAAATACGAAGGTTTACTTCAACTTTATCGTTTTTAACGAGACTATTGAACGAACGTTTTACAAAATAAATGTTCAAATATTTCCTATGATCTAACGGGGTCTCGACGTAAATAGCTTTCAGCTTGATGATCTTTTACAGGGAATGCCAAGACGATTCAAATCGATCAATGTATTAAAACATACATGATTCTATCGAAAAGAAATAACGTCCCACATGCCAAAAAAATACAACGAAGAATCCATGACTTACAATCCTCGAAATAATATTACGAAAATAGGGATCGAAATATCGATTGCGTAACGTAAACGTCCACGAGTGACTGCCGAAGTAACCAGCCTAACATCAAACGTATAACGTCCTGTCTGTCCTCTTCTTGCGCGAATCAAATAGCCTGTAGAGAGAATCTGGTCCATAAAGGCCGGTGGAGAAGCCGGACAATCGCGATACCGTAGGAGAGAGAACCGATAGATAATCGAACCGATATTTACGTTTTCAGGTGGCGGTAAATCCGGAGTTCAAAGTGGGCGAGATGTCGTTCGACAATAACGCGGCAATTTGTCGTTTACTCTACACGGAATCGTTCGCCACTGTGCATAGTTGCGTCATGGGTCGGCCTTCATCCACGAACCTTTAGAATCACGATTCCACCATCTGCGCAAGGGACTTACGAGACTTGCGAGAATCACGATTCCACGATACGTGCAGAGAAGGTTACGATAATCGCTAGATCGCTCGTGTTTATGTGTTCGTAGGAAATTCAAAGGTGTAAAACCGCAGGAAATTATACAAAATATCTAAACTATAGCGCTTGTTAATTAATGGCTGAAACTTTGAATCTTCGCTTGGACTTCATTTCTGTAGATCGTATTCGTCAAATCCCGAATTTACATAAATATTCGAATTCAATAGAAGAGAACGAACATGGTGGAAATTGAAGCTACCATGGCAGTTGTGTTAATTACGATGCTATTAAATAATAAAGAGAGTCTTTTGCTGGTAATAGTCTTTAATCGAATCTTTTCGTTTATCTTTATTACGAATGGTTTCGCAGGTAAACGGGATTTGGGAAATGGACCAAGCAAAGTCTTATATTGTAGCTCCACGACGACGACTGTTTCATCTTCTTTCGGCAGAGGGGATTTCTATAGAGAGAAAAGTACTTGGGACTTCGAAATAGGCTTACGCGAAAATATGACACACTCGAGGAGTAAACTAGTTAATATGGGAATAGAAATTCTTAATCGTGAATTATTTGTACAAATTATGGAAATTATTTGATACAAAAGTCATTTTTGGAACAATTGTTTCTCACGAGAATGTCGAAGCCTGGTAGATCAACGTCGAGATTATTGCCTTATTATTTAAACGTGACATATATTTAAATATGTACACTCTATACTGATCTAATGGTAGTAAACAATTTTTCTATTCTCGAAGAAATAATTCGTCAAAAATATGTAATGAGTATATCAAATATCATTTTACATTTTATTAAAATTGGAAATATTGAAAATGCCGTTCGACAGAATAAAGCCTGTATTATTGCCTGGAGGATTTGATTTAAAGAAAGAAACGGAGAACAAGTTAGTTACAGAGTGCTTTAAAAGAAACGGGAAGTCGGAGATTTTTAAAGTAGGTCGTAGTTCTTTTTTCAGGTGAAGAACCTTGTACCCTGTCACCTTCGATTACGATTGCTCGTAATCGGATAATTAGCAACGGATTAGACCATGTCGTTTCACCTACTTTTTCTCGCACGGAACAGGGACCTTGGTTGTCGATTAAGATACTTGTTTGTTCACGAATTTTAAATAGACGCGCTGTTCCATTTCTTCGTGCCAAATAGAATTCCTTCTAAAGTTCTGAGAGAAATCTAGATCAATTCCGATATTACGGATATACGGTTAATAGGTATTACGGATATTTACGATATATCTGTACTGCTGAAAAGGAGATATGAAAAAATAGGACCTTAAACGAATATTAAAAATAACAAATTTTGCGTTTCTTTTCTCCAGGACCTCGTCTCTCGTAATTCTAAGATCGAATCCACGTTTAACGCAAAGAATTCTATTCCCCGCCCAAAACATGAGAATAAAAATTCGTACTCTTCGGAATACTGAAATTCCACTCCTCAAAAACATTGTATTCCTTGCAAATCCCATTTTCATCTCAATCGAATCCTTGAGGCAAAAAAATTGCTGTTCTTCGCGCCAAAGCTAAAGCAAAAATTCGTACCCTAAAGAGCAGCTTAATACAATATTATTCATCGAAACCAGATTACAATCGGGTACACCAAGCGGTCACGCGATAAGAACAACCCGTACCTCGAGAACAAGAAAGTATGACTCAAGAACGCGTAATCGTCAACGAGGACGTCGACACGGATTTCCGGAACTGGGTTACCTTTTCGTCCGGCTAAAGAATCATTCGCTGTCGTTTTCGATCATCTACGAAAAGAGACACCTCGCCTTGTCTCTATTTCTCTCTCTCTCTCTCCATCTATCTATCTATCTATCTCTCTCTCGTCGAGAAACAAGAGACCCCGGACTGTCAATTAAACCATACGTGCGCCGCTTAAATGGCTGCAGACCTGAACGCGACTGAACGTGTAATACGTTTAGAAGGGGGAGGGCCCGAAGTATGGCTTCCGTGGTGGTCACTGTCGTGTGCAGTGCGTGTCAGCTGCTCCCCAAAGCGCACCGGTCACGAAACTCCCATAGCCACCGAAAATAAGCGGCTCAGTCAGCCTTTTCGACTTCGCTTTAAAACTTTCTACGGATATGCGTTTGCCTTTCGTAGCGAATACGTGAATTAGCAGTGGTGGAAATAGTTTGGTGAGAGATGAGTCGAGGGTAAGTTGCTTGGGGAGATTCGATAGGTTGATTTTTGGCAAGTGAAAGAGGAGGGCCCCACCAAGCGCAAGAACGATCGATGGTAAGATTTTAAAGAATTGAAAATGAGCTTGATGTCAAGAAGATTGGGAAAACTGAATGTGCTTTGGCTAAGTCTGTGCTTATTTTTTTAGATTTGTTTATTATGATCGTATACTGGAAAAAAGAACCACTGAGAGTACTGTGAGTAAATTCAACACAACAAACGGGTATTCCAACTAAAGTCCAGTGAATCTTTCTGGTTGTAAGTAGTAAGTAAAAAATCTTACGAGAAATTTGCAATCGTAACAAAGATTTTGTTAAATTTAGAGCGATGGCGTAACCTTACAAGTAACGATAAACCGACAGTAGATAGATCGCTATCGGACCTATCACGAGAAAAAGCATTATTTTCACTCGGAAATCTCCTTTTTAAAATCTCAAGTTTGAACTCCAAGGGACAAGGAAGAAACGAAAAGCGCTGTAATTACAAAGGACATAATTACAGAAGTAAACATACATTTTCAAGGACAAGGAAGAAACGAAAAGCGCTGTAATTACAAAGGACATAATTACAGAAGTAAACAGACATTTTCAAGATAGGAGATCCATATAGAAGTTTTCATGGATCTGATAAATGTCATCCTTATGGCAGAAACCGATAAACCGTCCAATGTGTATATGAATTTCGAGAAAACCAAAAAGAAGCGAGGCAGACTATAATTAAATTAAATTCCAAAGATCAAAGGGAAAAGAAGAACATCCATAATTTATTCCGATAAGAACTTTAATCGACATTAAATTCTTCAAACTTTAGGGACCAACAAATCTCCAAGTTTCAACTTCAAGCTATAAGAATTGAAAAACCAGGAAGAAACACCCAAGAAATATTCTATCGACAATGTTTTATCACTACAGCAAAAAGCGATTCACCTCCTGGACTCGTTGAAATAGAAAAAGAAACGTCGAGTGGTTCGCGAAATAGGAAACAATATCAATCTATATCGGACGAGAAGGTGTACGAAGCCGAGTTATTCCGAAATGCTGATGACGATAATCGTAAAGAAACGTGTTCCACAGCGATTGTTATCCTCGGAGTGGCGCTTATCACGCGATTTGATGGATCCGATCATGGAAAGGCCTCATCGCGATAAGTAACACGTGCTGCGTGTCCCGTCGCCATTTTCATCGGAGATCCCCCTGTTGGATACTTTTCGAAGACTCCTCGGGGAATCCAAGCGAAATTATGAGTGAAACATCTCGATAATCGTAAAAAAAAAGAAAAAAAAAAAGAAAAAAGGCAAAAGAAAGGGAAAGACTACAAAGCGATCGAACGATTCTAGTCATCGATGGTATTTCTTGTTTGTAGAAGCGACTGAAAGGATCTCGACTTCTCTTTCGACTCCGAAATCCGACTTCCTGTGAGCAAATTTTCGACCTTTTAAAAAAATTCTTTCGAAGAGAAAAGCGTAATTACGTGACTCAGTTTATCGTCGCTAGAATCGGAAGAAAAGAATTCGACTGACCCTTTGAGCGACGAGTAGACTACGATAACGGAATACTGTTCCCTTTACAAAATTTTCCGAATATTCCCTTTCACAGGGATATCGATTCTACTAACGACTTTACGAATGTTCTGAAAAGTTCGCTCGAAGAAAGAAGCGTAATTCGATAATTTAATTTATCATGGTAGAATCGAGCGAAGAGAACGGAACATCCCCTCTGAATGAACTATCGATTAAACAGGTTACGATGACGGAAACCTGTTCCCTTTGGAATCTTTATTTCACGATATTGTTTTAAAAAAAGGAAGAGCGATCGAATGGCTTCACCTAGTTTGGTATTTTCAAGAAGAAAGATGTTGTCCAACGTTCTGATAATTTTTTTGAGTATTGCGCAGACGATTTTAGGGATGGAGGATCAAAATATATGTCCGAAGAATAAAAGTTTGTTCGAGATTCCTGGCGATGCCGTATTGTCTGGTAAGCGAAGTTTGTACCGCGCGCTTTGTATTTGTGTTACAGTTGTGCTGTGTCGTGTCGTGTTTGAGTTCGTTGATGAAAACTGGTCTCTCCTGGTTTGTTTAGTGTTCTTGAATATTAATCACGGACCATACTGTAACGCTACGAGTAGCACCGGTCTCCAGGAAGTCTTCACCGCTTCGTACGTAGTGCATCTTTTGAATAAATACGAGTCTATTCCTGGGCTTTCCTTAGGTAAGTAAAGTATCAGTAATTTGTTCGAATTGTAGATTAAAATTTTATTCGCCTTGTTCCAGATCAGTTTCAAATAAAAATTTGTCGATTCGATTTTACAAAAGTCCTCTTTATCATATTCTAGGTCTAAAAATCTTCGACACCTGCAACGATGAAACGACAGTGTACAAACAAGCGCTGCAAACAACCGTGGATATAGAGTGCACGAACCATTACGAAATGGGAATACTATTACCATCGGAATACGCGACGACGTTAGAACCACTTCGTAATTACAGCGTGTTGCCTATCAGCACGTACAACGAGCAGAATTTGACAAGGCCTTTGATCAATCTAATGGTCCATTACCTTAGCACTAGATTCGAAACGATCGACGCGCTTCTCGCTAATCACGATTTCGCGTTAAATTTATTTCTCGATACAACGAAGGAGGCTGGAATTTGCGTGGAAAGTTATGGAGACACTTTGGAGTTGGACGAAAGTGAAAGAGAAGCTGTGATCGCTGTGATCGGGCAGAGAAACGATATTCGACAATGGATCGAAAGAGGAGAAAAGATGCAAGAATCCAGAAAAACGTGGATCGCGTTGCCGCTTGATGGATCAGACGTCGACGGTGAGAATGTTATTTATCTTCTATGAAAAGTATTCCAATTTATCATTTTCCGTTTTGTAATTTGTGGGACACTTTGTTCGAAGAATTCAAGAGAGACAGATCAAGAGACAGAATATATTACTACTATCACCTACTACTATCATTGCTGCTATTGTTACAAACCATCCTCGTTATCGTACTGTAATTTACCCTTATTATTCAACGAAAATCTGGTTCGCTTCTCCAAATTTCTAATAACACAGAATTTGAAATGATACAATTTACCAAATACGTTTTTCAGACCTAATCCCTTCAGGTTCGTACGTCTTACGAACTTCACCCTTTAACCTGGACTTACTGCAGGAAATCTCCTCGCCGGATTTATTTGTCGAAGCAGCGAGCAATCCTGTAATTCATTCGCCACATTTGCTTGGTATCGGTAAAGCTATTGCCGAGCTGGCTCAATTACTGCAAGATCTTCAGAAACGAAATTGTCCTCGAGGGATAGAGTCGTGCGCGATGCCACGTTTCAATCCGAATTCGAAACAGGAAATGCGAAACGTGGATGTGTACAACGCTCTCCGCATAGTGCCGAAATCGCACTCAATCAAGTATATCGTGGCAATGAAGAGCCAGCAAGAGATGGTCGATATGGCTGCTTATAGGATAGAGCCAGCGAATTCGAAATTCAGAATCGCACCAGAGTCGAGGGTGCCGAAGATGCCGAAGCTTTGTTTGAAGAAGTACGCGAAGAATTGCGCGAGTTGTGCAAATTTCAAGATGAAATTTGGTCCTCGTGGTGTGGCCAAAGGTTTGTTGATCAGGATTTTCAATACCGTTAACTCGTTCACTCTTACGCTGACTATCAACCGCGAAATCTTTTTAAACGATTAAAAAGAGAAAGAATTTTATCGAACAAAAGACGTTCGACAATGTGATTGAGTTGGATATAACATTGCCAGATAAAGAGTGTGCGAATACGATATAATATTCTGCAACAATTAAATTTAATGTATATTTCGATGTATCGCGGCTACCAGAGCGAAACATAAAAAATAGTTTAAAAACTATCGATTCTAAAGATTTCTAATCGAAGATTTACAGAAGCGCAATCATGGAAACATGTCCTTGCAAAAATTTTGAATTAAATCACTCCGATTCACCAACGTTCCCGATTCTCGTCCAACACCCTTAACGTATAAAACTTCTAATAAAACTTCGCTAGCACTGGAACACAATGGTGCAGCTAACGTTACTGGTTTGTTACAGATACACTCGACAGGGGTTTATTAAAGACAGGCAACTGGATACCAATTTTCCTGACGGTGGTTGTGTGTGGTACGTTCGCCTGCGGCGTGATTGCCGTCTTCATTATCTACCGCTTCATCGTCGAGGACGTTCTCGATGGCAATCCAGCATTAACGATCGTTCTAATACTGGCTAACGTGTTCACGCTGCAAACGGTGCTTCTGTTCTGCATCAACGACGATTATTTAGGCGCTGAGCACCTTAACTCTAGGAAAATCCTAGTAACCAGCCTCGCATTTGGATTGGATTTCTCCGTTATGCTTACCAGAGCATTTTTCTTACTTTTTTCCAAGGGTGGCGTATTTACCGCTCATATTAATGGATATCTTCAAGGACTGATGGTGTTCTTTATGTTCTGCGTGCAACTCGCGATATCCATTATGTTCTTCGCTTTTAGCACCGATGATCCGGCCGTCGTTATGAGAAGCTTGTTCTTCGTCGCTCTTTTAGGTAAATTACCATCGTTTTACCTTTCTTCATTTTAGTTTTTATCTTTTAGCTCTTTTGCTAGTTAGCAACAGTTATCGTTTAATTTTAGAAAAGAAGATTCGTAGATATTGCTTTCTGAAAGGGAGTACGATTATATTTTATTTCCAGCGATGGAAAATTTGTATTGTACGTTCTGTTTCAAGTAGAAATGGAACCCGAAATGCAACTTTGTTTCAATTAATAGATATTACAACGAGTATCGTGAAATAAATAATATAGTGTGTAAATAATAAGAAAGAGACCACCCTTCGCTTCGCGTTCTCAATGAAACCCACACCAACACCACGTATTTATGTATGTGTATCTATACCTATCCTTCCAGAAACGTGCAATTTCCACAAAGTGTTCCTAGAGTGTCTCCTGTAACGCTCCAGGAGTAATTATATAAAATCCAACTAATAAAAACCGATTCCAGGCTACGATATATTTTTGCTGATCATCCTGTTCATGGTGTGCTTCTTCATCTTCCAACTGCCTCGTAATTATCGCGAAGGAAAGTGTTTCTTCGGCACTTCTATCGGGCTTTTGATCGCCTGGGCCATTTGGCTCACCTGTTTCATCCTCGTCGAACCAGAATGTCGTGACACTGTCGTGTCATTTGGAATTATTTCGACGGCGTACCTGATCATTATCGGTATTCTGATACCGAGGACCTATTACATGGTCACGCATTTGGCCAGAGGGAAGAAATTCGGACAGAGATTTGGATCGACCGATCTAGCACCCGATCCCAGGATCAATACGATCGTCAAGCAGGTCAGGACAATGAAACATGATGTTATTATGTATGATGGATTGCTTGTCGGTATTATGTTCGACACTCGCGTAGTTTGAATATCACTTTTATTTTCTATTAGACTTTGCGTATTTTTTACATCTTTAAGGCATTAAGAAGCTAAAATTTGTATCAAATGTTTCGAAAAAATTATATTCTTTGTAAATTTTTAGTTTTAATTTTTTAAAAGTAACCTAAACCTTAATCAAAATCATTTAATACGCGTTTCTAAAAGTAAACGTTATTCTTTGTAAATCTGTTGTTCTATTTTCTCTGATAATTTCTATCGTTTCCTGCTATTAAAAAGTTAAAAAGTTGAAAATGTTAAATATCTCTAAAAATAGGCGTTTTTACCTTTTTACATACTGTATCGAATAAAGAATTCGTTGTTTGCAATCGTCGTTCCTTTTTCTTTTTCTTTGACTTTCCTCTTACAATAAAATCATTCTATACAGCAAAAAATCCACATGAAAAAACATTTTATTCACGCAGAGTCGACCATTTTACGATTACGTGCACTCTGGCGGAGGAAGTATGACGAATTTGCAGGTGACATCCGCGTATCCAAACTATTATGGAAGTTCAAGTCCAAATCAGAAGTATCTAGGCCAGAGCAGAAGTCCCGATACTCAAAGAATTCCCGGATACAACAATTATGGCTACCATTCGGAGATGCGAGAAGTGAATAATTCTTACACAGTACCCCAAGTCTGCATCGAGGATGCGGACGTGAGATTTTTTCTATTTTCTGTAGATATTTTTCGTTGCATCTTTCGTCTAGACCAACCAATCTCCCGCCGCAAAAATTTTTCTTTTGCTTGTAACGTGATATTATGTATCTTGTATGAGATACGCGTTTTGCTATGCAATATCGTATCGTAGACAAAGTTTGCAAAGATTTACAACTAAGATGATTATATAAACACCTGAGTGGAACGCCATGTAGATTATCGAAAATGATAGAGTATAGAGTATAGAGATACAGATGTAGTATTTATAATAAGCATGTACGAAAAAAGAAATAGAGTTTCCGAAGAATCGAAAACTAACAAATTACGTATCCTCGTACTAAGAGCTAGAAATTGTCCGAAAGAAGCTTCTGAATTTCGTTCCTAGAAATAGATTCAATGAAATTAGATTTAGCTTCGCTTGTCAATGGCTCGTACGATATTTCTATTACTTATAGTAGAATAATTATTTGAAATAACGATGTAATACTTTTTCGATGTAGGATAATGCAGTAACTTATTTATATAGTTACAGCGGAATTATCAAATTAAAATATTTCTAGTAGTCTTCTTGTACGAGATGCTTTTCGATAGAATCGTAAACATAATTCGTTAAGAATTAAGGAAATTACATTTGCAGTCAAGGATGAGCCCCGTGGATCGGTGCAACGCGAATACGACATACGCGCGGCCAAAATGTCAGCGGAAGCGGAAGCCCAAGGACGACAAAGACTGCATCGAGACCGACGTGTACGTCGAGGGTAGCGTTTCCACCAGCCGTAAATCCCACGATGAGATCTATCCTGCGCGACCCAGCAGTCCTAGGTTAACTCAAACCGAAGCAACCATTTGTGAAGAAAATGAACACGACGAAATAACCAGAATCACACGATTTTAATACAATAATCGCATTATAAATAATTTAATCCTCAACCGACCTTTAATTTCGTTTAGTGTCGTTCGTTTTACGATAAAAAGCGATAAAGATAGTCCTTTCGACTATCTTAGAATTCCAATTAAGGGTTAAATATCGTACAGACGATCGTATTTCCAGTGAATTAAATTGTTTCCATTCGATTGGTCGATTTTTGTGGCTGCAGACTTCTTGAACGAGAAGATAAATTTTTTGATCAACGAGTGCATTTTATCGTCGTACGGAAATATAAAAATAATAAAATAAGTTTGCGTTGATCTACTACAATATATGTATAGAGATGCGCATCATCGTGTGTCTGCAGCTTAGAATTTATAATAAATTCTGTGGTTAATTACTTTATTATAATCTAGTCCCGAGTTATGTACCTTAATTATTACTTATTATTGCCACTATTTGTAGTAAATCAGCAAAGAATACTTTGTATAGTTTTTAATCGCTATATGTATTAACTTTACGTTGTACGTCTGAATTGCTCGTCAATCGTCAAGAAACGAGAAGAAGAATAAGAAAGTTGTAACGACGACGCTCTGCTACTATAGCACGAATACATAACAGTGTTTCGTTTATGACAACAACGGATACCGTGATTCAATCCTACATCAATTATGCGTCCACTCCAACGATATTAATCATTAATTAATAATCATTATTCGTTTTAAAGAATATTTTACGCAGATCCCCGTTCATTGAAGATAATTTACGTTGTTTTTATGTTTTCTTCCCTTTCCTTTTCCTTTTCAAATAACAGTTTAATCGATATAATTTACTAAACATTGTTGGCAAGCGTTCGATTGACTTTCAAAGTGAAGCGAAAGCCGCTCCGTCTGCCAATATCGTTATAATTAAAGTAGAAAACGAGATGAGAACGAACGGAGCCTCTTTCGCACGTAGAAAAGGGTTGCGCGTGCAAGTGAAGCAATTTCGCGTGTTCCCTGCCGAAATTGCGTTATGATCGAACGTAATTCCGCAATCGGGGCACAGGTGTACGTGCCGAAGGAATATCGATGACAGTGCCGTAACCGGAAACCGGTGGCACGTCGCGGACGTCCGCTATAACTCACGGCAAGTGTACAGACTACTCGAAACGAGTGGAAAATTAACTAACGTATAAAACAGTTCCTCTGGTTATTTAATTTTCCTTTAAATTGGAAAAAATTCTCAAAGTTAATCAAATACGAATCCACTGTCTTTAGAAATGACTCGTCCACCCTCTGATCAATCTTTAAATCCAAAATCTGGCAAACTCTTAAATCAAATGCCTAAGCTGCAAAGTTAATGGTACGAATTTACGATCCTTTGATATTAAACCGAACCGAGCCGAACCGAACTCAACTGAACTCAACTGAACAAAACCTCGCAAACAAGAAAAAGAAGTCAACTAAATTCTCAAGCCAAACGAAATCTCGTAAAAGTGTTCGATCTTCTTGACGGTTTAGTTCCACGCCATGTGACGATCGGATGAAAACTAATGAAAAGCAGGGTGGCTGGCGGTGTTCGATAAGGCGGCCGTAACAACTATAAATCGAAAAGTGCATCGGTTCGTGAAAGTCGTGTATAGGGGCCCGCGACACTCGCGTTCCAACTCGCGTATTCTGAAAAAGCTTCTGCGCAAGGACACAGCCAGGATACCTATAAAAGCATGATCGGGACTGGTTCGCTTTCCAGTCACGTATAAAACCCTGTTTCTGGTATCGAAGGAAGCGAATTCGAAGAGAAGTTGCTCCAAGTCGACGGCTAACTGGATCTCAACTTGTGTGATCTCGCGCAAAAGAGGAAAAAATTTGCCGATCGATGGGAAGGGTATGGGGTAGAATCGATTTTACTAAGAGACTATGTCCTTGGAAGCTTCGAGTGATCGTAATCGAGTGCTTCAAGGGTTTGGTTCGTTGAGAATTCGGTTCAATGTGGGCGAAGACAACGATGGAGACAGGAAGAAACTCCAGGGCAATCGTCGTTGCTGTCGTCTACCTCAGCCTATTTCTGGACAACGTGTTGCTCACGGTTGTTGGTAAAGTGTTGTTCGAATATTAGTAATCGGTCTTCTTAAGGGGATAAAACGTGGAACAAAATTTTAGAGATCCTTGGTGTATTATTAATTTGGTTCAAATATATTCGTAACTGTTCTTTTTAAATAATATAAGATAAAATAAGAGAGGAACTTTAGAAACCGTTAGTAAAATATTAATGATTTTTTGAAGAGATTTTGAAGATTTTTTTATACAAATATCGACTTTATTTGCGTGGATCGTCGAAAGGATAAAAAATATTTCAGTGCCGATTATTCCTGACTATCTTTGCACCTTGGACGGAAACTCGACGATAAACAATGAAGGCGACGAGAATGGTCGAGTGGGATTGTTGTTAAGCTCAAAGGCGCTGATGCAATTAATACTAAATCCAGCAGTGGGCATCTTTACCGCTACTTTTGGATACACCAAACCATTGCTCCTTGGAAATCTAAGTCTCCTGCTAGCAGCGATGCGTAAGCTCATTTTACTTATCTAATTGTTTAAACCGGTTGTACAATACGATGCTATTTGCCTTGCCTATTAAAAGCCGTCAGTTTTCCCAGAAACGTGCGAAACAATTTTTTAGCTATCACAAATATCACAGATAATAACGCTTCGTTAATCCTCGTCGAAACAAGATCAAACGAAGCTAAAAATTATATTTCTTAAATTTTCGACTACTTTCAAAATCTTCATCGAGAATAGTTAATAAGAAGCGCGACCAAATCTTTTTCTTAATTCCTCGACAAGTTAAAAGCTATTGTAATTTAACTACTGAAAGGGAAATAAACGCTTAATATCGTAGTTATAAAAATTTCTATAATGGATAATTTTATTTGAGGAAATATATATTATCAATAAATTAATATCGCTATATTTCATCGGTGATATTCTTTAAGATATGTATTAATAACCTTGAAAGAAACATTCAAATTTCTGCATAGTATTCTTTAACACAAAACTATTATTTCACTTGAATGCAACAAGTTTTCTCCTCTCCAAAACACTGCTTCACTTTATATTTAACCTGGTATTTCGCATTTTACAATACTACCAAAAGCTCGACGGAGTAAGAACAAAGACATCCTCTGAGTGCGACAACTATTACAGTGTTCGCGTTTGGCCAAACTTACGAAGTGCTGTTTCTGGCTCGAAGCATCCAGGGTATTTCCTCCGCGTGTATCGGCGTTTCCGGTATGTCGTTGGTCGCTTCACAGTACCCTGAAGAGGACAAGAGGTCCAAGATTATGGGCTTCGTTCTTGGAAGCATAGCGTTGGGTGTTCTTGTTGGATATCCGATTGGTTCTGTCCTTTACGATCTCGAAGGAAAAATGGCACCTTTTCTATTGGTCTCTTGTTTCATCGTCGTTACTATTTGTACGAACCTTTTTTACTTTTTTTCAATTTTTTCAATACCTACTTAATATTTCAGGATTCTTTTTAGAAAATTGAAGATTAGAATTTATAAATCTTATAAGAGATTGCAGAGTTTCATGATTCACGGTAGAAATGATTCCTTGATAAAGCATTTACACGTTAGATTTCAACGATCTCAATGGTAATTTCCTTTCAGGTCTGCAGATTTTTACATTGGACGTCAAAATGAACACCGAGGTATATAATATATACACTGTAATATAGAATATCTTCTTCCAAATCAATCTTGCGACGATCCTCCTACACTTGACAAATACAGAACGGTAAAAAATTAGTTCAACGAAATTCTTCGTTGACAATTTGTCACGCACGAATACAGTAGGACAACGTTTATTACAACGGAATGTTATTCAGTGTTCTATTATTTACTCAGTTTTACTGATTTTTATCTCATTTACAAACACGATAAACGACATTTTTAGTCGAGCGATCGAGAAACGTCTTGGACACATCTGCTATGCGATCCGTACGTACTAATAATTGTTGGAGCTATATGGTGTTCAACATCACCAATGGCTATCTTAGAGCCCTGCCTACCAATCTGGTTACGAACTCACATAAAACCTAAGGTTACCAAAAGTATCAACTTTATTATTATAATATTTATCTTCCAATGATTTCGAGTCACAAATTTGATCGATTAACGCTAGAATTATCAGAATAGCCAAAAAGATCAATTGATACGTGCCTGTCTTCCTTTTCCTATTATATCTGTTATTTCGATACACATTTCTAGTTGTTGGTAGTTCTAGTATTAAGAATGTATATATAATTACGACAAAATGTAAAAAATACAGAAATATAGAAAAATTTCTTTTAGAAATGGCAACTGGGAACAGTGTTCATTCCAGATAGCGTGGGCTATCTAATTGGGACCAACTTTTTCGGCATGATAGCTTACCGCTACGGACGAAGTAAAACTGCTGTTCTAGCCATGCTCTTAGTTGGTATAAGTGTCATTTTGATACCATCCTCGCAGACAATGTCGCAACTGGCAGTTCCACACTTAGGAATGGGTTTAGGTATTGGGGTAGCGGACGCTGCTCTAGTGCCATTGTTAGCTAGCTTTGTGGACCAAAATGGTAATTATGGTCCGGTTTACTCGATTCAACAAGTGGCTGTTAGTCTGGCCTATTCTCTTGGTAAGCTATTTTATTTTGCTCTGTAAAAGTATTTTCAATCAAAATATTTTTAATAGTTGAGGCGGTTGTTCGCAAACAAATTCAATTCAGAAAATTCAATTTGACAGAAATACAGTGGTGAATAAAGCAACTTTTAGATAATATATAATATAACGAATATTCGTTCAAGGTCCCATCGTGGGAGGAGAAATGGTGAAGACGATCGGTTTCCAATGGGTTATGCGAATTATCGGCTTAATGAACGTCGGCTACTGTCCTTTGCTGATATACCTCACCTTAGAAAGAAGAAAATTATTAACTCAGCAAGATGAAAAGAAGGATTACGAGACCTTTCAGAAATCAGTGGCGAAGTACGAGCGTTTTCGAGACTCTGACGACGATCTCTGATATAATTTAACGGCTTCTACCAATTATCAAGATTAACTTCTCTTTTATACATATATTGTAATTCTATAAGGATAAGTCGTAATATCTGGTTTTTGTTAAATTAAACCAATTTAAGAAGTGACAAAAAATAAAGGTAAAAACATTAAACGATCCTTAAATATTTTTCCCAATGAATAAATAAAATACTAAACATTAAATAGGTACACATCCTACGACATAATACTTGTAATATCCTGTACCTATCAGTGCCGATGATCGACCCAAGTATCTTTTTCTTATTCGTTAGCGAAGCAAAGAAATAGTTATATTTAGCTACGAGCATCTTATATAAAAGTTACTGAATTAATTTAAAAATAGAAATAAAATATTGTATTTTGTCAACATATTTTTACGAACGGTATTGCACTTATTTGCTTACAAAAAATTAAATATTATGTCATTTACCGTTACAGAGAAGTTTAATCGGTTAATATTAACTATTATTAACAAAGTAGTTTTCATGGACACTGTTACGAATTTATGTCTCAGAAACGCTCGGAAACAACATTAGCAACATCATTGTATTCCAACTCAACTATACTACGGAGAGTAGCTCAACGTCGTAAGTTATAACGAAGTAAATTAGCATCCTGGAAATTGCTAAGTAACGTCCCGCGGACATTACGCGACGACGTTCACAATTGTTTCCTAAATTTCAAGAAATTGGACTGTTCTTTATCGAAATTATATATACACATTTTCTATCTACGCATTTAAAATTAATTGAATAACAGTGATAACTGAATAGTTATTTCGTCGGAGAACGAGTAATGAAATGTACACATAGAATATTTAATTTGGTTCTTTTCTGAAGAATGGTGGTAATGTACAACGAATGCCAGAAATTTGTTGGGAAATTGTAGTTCCTCCGATATTCAAAACTTATTAAATTAAATAAAATATTTAAAAAATTACCACACCTCCCTGTTGTGCCGTTGGCACGTCGTATTTTTTATTTTCACTGGCAAAAATACTACAAAAGGTCGTTTTCACGTGGAACGGAAACCGCGTCGTGTCACACAAACAAGAAACTGACTGCACGCGGTTCATACGCGGTTTTCTCAATAAACGGAACCGTTGCTCGACGCTCGGTCGGCTAGTCGAACGACTAATTGCTAATTCCTAATTATTCGCTAAATTGCTCACAAGTAAATTAGCAGCGTAATTAGGTCGACGTGTCGGTAATACAATAGCATCGAGACATTGATATTTGATAACAATCATCTCGTATTTATAGTCAAAAGAAACAAAGAAATTATCAAGAAAAATAACAAATTCGTCGATATTTCACTGTGATTAAATACTAATTAGGTATCTAGATAATTGTTTCCGATTAGTAGGTTATGTTAAATGTCAGAAGGTAATTTCGCGAGAAATTATTATTTAGAAATAGGAATACTCTTTGACGTCGGATATGCTAATATTAGTACATCGTCAAATAGAAATTAGCAATCTAAAAATCATAAGTTTCTTAATGTTCGCTTTAACAAATGTGGATTAAAATATACTTCTACGACAATGTATTCTACAATAACTACCCACGCTGAAATATTTAACGAGTGAAAAACGCCTTTGCGTTGAACCTGCGGGATGAAAAATAAATAGGATATCCTATTTCATATCACTATGTTTTGGTCCCTAAAATGAAGATACCGAACTAAAGAGAACTCTATTAACACACTTTCAGCGAACTGTCCGTCCAATTATTTTTATTTCCTTGCTTTTCGTGTTCCACAATGTCCGAATCTCGATCTCTTTTACTACCCTCAAGGAAGGTTTTATGAGCTATTACATTTTTACGTTGCTTACGTTTTTTATGTTGTGCTTTCACGAAAAAAGCCACAACATCGAATTTATCCTTGTACTGGTACCGAATGACGAAACAAAATGAAACACTGTTTATGTTACACCTGGGAGAAGAAGTACACGAAAATCTGCTTCGAATTATACAGTATATTTACGAAATTAAAGTCGCGTAAACTACCGATAGTTTCGTATACACGCTCGATACAACCAATTAAACGCTTCCATGAATCGTAGCAAACAGAGAACGACCATCCCGCCTCGTAACCTAAAGAATATTAAATCCTCTCTTAAAGGTGGTGGGTTGGTGGTGGGATGACGTTAACGTCGCCGTAATCCTACAATAACGTTGGTTAAATTATATTCCATAAATAGAAAATCGATGTTCGCACGGTTGCAATCCGGCTCGAAATAAAGACCATGAACAGAGGGTGAGAGTTTGGTTCGGAACGGCTATTGCCGAGGAGTTGGTCAGGTAAAGGAGTCATGAACCGGCAGAGGGGCGAGGGGTGTGTGTGAAAATGACCGTCGTATACTGGCACAAATTTAGTAGACGCTGGAAATCAGTATTGCAGCTAGAACCATTCCACGTAGAATCCAGAAGCCTCTGGGAAATCCTACATCGCCCTTTGTTTTCCTCCGAGTTCGCACCCCCTGTTGAGATACGCTTAATCGTTCGAAGAAATAACATCGTCCAGCTATTCGTTACTTGGTTGCTTAACTGATGTACGATGTATGGAAATTTTGTTTGACGCTGGTAATTGCTCCGGGATAGGGAGTTTGATAAACGTTGAACGAAAATTGACAAAATTGGAATTTTGATATTACAAGGAATAGAATGCGATACATATTGAAAAGGAGATTGTTTCTTTAATTCATTAGCCGTTTTATTTTAGTTTGGCAATTGCTTCGAGGAGAATAAGATTAATGAATATCGAATTTTCAGATTAAATTTAAGAAATTGAAATTTAAAACGTAAGTTTCACGTGTGGTGATTAGATGTTGGAAAAGGATATTGATTCTTTCATTTGTTAGCAGACTAAATATTACATAAGTAGATTCAGATATTTATACATTTATAAGAAATTTAAAATTACAAAAATGTACAGAATGCGCGTAATGTGCAAAAATACGTAAAATGATCCAAAGTAAAACACATTATATATAATAACTATTTAATTAGAATTAATTAAAGACGAAACAAATTATGAACGTATGAATTTGAATAAACACTCGCTATCTGTTTAACGTTGTATTTTGCTTCATTAATATTATCGTAAGAATCGGATGAAAAATTGAAATAACCCAAGAACGGTCTCGGAAGTCATAAGTAAGATAAGTTTATCCAGTTTTCTTATCGTACGTAGGAAAGATTTGAGCACGAACTACGTTAGTAACGAGGGAAACATCGGAAAGGTCGGATAAAATCAGCGGACATTTAAGATTTCGATCAGAATTTAAAACGGGTGAGCCAGCACTTATATCCGTCCTTTGTCCTCTTTTCTCTTACGATTCTACATCTTTCCTTCTTCGTAGCTAACGAGCCACATTACGCTCTTACTAACGCCTCTTTCTCCAGCGATCGAGATCATCCTCTTAAAACATGCCCTTTATCCTTGTAGATGATATAGGAATAGAAAGAAATAATCATGAATGTAAAAGACCAGAAAGATAGTTTTGGATGAATCTCAAATGACGTTCAACTATTCTTAAAAAATCACAAAATAATCTTTGATGACCTCTAAGTAATCTCAAATAAATTTAAGCGTCTTTCTCTGTCGTAATTGTCAAATAAGTTCTAAATGGCTTCGGTACGATCCACCCGAAGGATTTCCATAAAAATATTTCAATAATATCTTTTCAATAAATTTCTACTTATATCGCATACTTGTAGTACACTTTAAACAACGAAGATCCTCTAACAAGAATTCTATAACACGTGCACCGTAAGATTACTTAAATTCAGGTTCTATAGGGGTCAAAAGTCAAGATATCGGCTTGCAAATCGATTCTGCATTGAATATTCCATTTTAATTCTACTTTCATCGAGGTTGACCTTCTCGCATAAACCAATCGTCTATCGACAGAAACGCCTATTTATGTTAATACCTCGACCACTGTACGTACACTTAATACAGTTCGTGTTTTTAAATATTCACAGCATCCATCGGTGCCCTTTAAAACGATACTAATTTGGACAACCTTTAAAAAAGCACACGAAACACTTATACCAATTGAAATGTTCGAGCTCAACAGTCACGTTTCTCTTTGTCGACTAATTTGATTTAACAATTTGTCTTTCTTCAACTTTGATTACCACTTGGGAATCTGTATATTTAATACAAAAATCAACAATAATACCTTAAATCACGACATAGCGATCATCTACGAACCAACGATATCAGTCGATGAATAATATGTATTTCTTTCTTTGAACTGTTCGCCGATATCGTTTATTTATAAATAGAAGAGAACGAAAAAATTGTCAAGAAACAACTGAAAATTAAATAGTGCGTCAGGGTGGTTCTATGCATACTTGAAAAGGTCAACTCAAAGAAAGCTATCTAACCACCCTCAACCTATAGGAAACTTATTAAACTCCACAAATGGTACGCACCATTTTCAATCCTCCAAGGTGAAACAATTTACAACGATGAAATAAACTCATCGGGCCCTATACCTATACTACAATATTCGCTACACCCTACAACGGGCGAAGCAATAACAATTTCCAAACCCCGAAATCTTCTATCTGTAATTTCGTGGTTCAAACTTTCGCGTACCTAACCAATGAAACCCCTAATCAATTTTCGAATCTAAAACGAAAAAGTCATAACCTTCTATTAATAAATTGCAATGTAAAAGTTTGGAACGCCATCCAGAAGATTTATACTCTTTGTCTACACAAATATTGTACTCCATTTTAGTATGTACTCTTTTATACCAATACGGAGAGCTTACGATAAAAATAAGCCTTGTCCACGTTTGTCATCTTCTAGAGAAACAGGAAAATCTTTCATTTCTGTTCGATACTTTTCAATTTTTTTTTTTTTTAAGAAAAAGTCGAAAATTTGGAAAGATCTATTTTCCTTACGAACCCTTACGAAAACTTGCATAGTGTTTCAAGTGTTTGAATAAAATACTTGAATAAAAAATAGAAAAAAGAAGAAAGCACGGTTTTAGGGAACACGTATCAAATGATCGAGATTTACGAGGCGCGAACCTTTGCAACGGTGACATCGATTTTTAATTCACGAGCACGCTGAGGGAACGTAAACTTGCGGTGAGACAAACGGCCGTCGAACGGGAGAAAAAGAACGATGGCGCAAGTAGCGTGGTCGGAATCGATAGCTTACCTGTGTGTCCTCGAGATATAATTTGTAGCTCGCCTTATGGGGCGAGATACGAAACACCCGAAGCGCTTAAACGACACAGCATGAGCCAGACACGCATGCGGGCGAATAATTTATTGAAAAACGATACGCCACGCCACCTCCTGCACTATTTTTCCTTCTTTTTCCTTATTTTTGTTTAATTGTATTAGAATTTTTAATTATACTATTTAATATTAGAAATATTGACGGTCCTCGAATTTATTCGTTTTGAAGAAGACACGGAGAATCCTCTTAGAGGGTCGGTAAAGATGTTTGTATGTTTCGTTAAAGAAATTGATAAGCAGTTTTATAGAATTTTGAAGTGGGTACTACGCGTTGATAAAAATTTATCTCTCGCTAGATATGTATGAGAAAGAAAGAGGATAAAGTTAGACGCATTTGCGTACCCTAGCACGTTGAATTTCGAAACTCTGATCGACCACGTTTCCAGAACATGTTATACATACGAAGTGAACCTTAATCACGTGTCTCGTACCTACAATAGAATATATAATACCGAAGGAAAAGAAGGTTCAAGTAACATTCATGTAAAACTTATACCCTCACGTAACAAACAATCTTTGTGTGTGTGTGTGTGTTTGTCGTGCGTCGTCAAATTTTTCAGCGTTCCTTAAGGTTTAAACAAAATTTATAAGACCTTCGTCTCCTATTTTTTCCTTTCCTTCTATCCATCCTTCCTCTTATTTTTATTTGTTTCTTCTATTCGCTTCCAATCTTTTCATCCCTCTCTTCCTTACCTTCCTCCCAAGAAAAACTCTCCTCTTAGCTTTCCCCCGTTCCATTTTCCTTTTTTCCCGCCCCGTTTTTCGTTACTTCGCTTCCTTGCTACTCTGCTTCCTTCCCTTTACCCATTTTGTTATCCCAGTTTCTTCCCTTCCTTCCTTTGCTATTTTACTACCCTTTCTCCCTTTTTTTATGTTCTACCTCCCTTCCTTTCTCCCCTTCTTTCTTATTCCACTTTGCTTTCCTTTCTTTCCAATCTATGCTCTTATAACGCAACCCGTCCCTCTCTATTTCCTTAATTTACTCCACTCTGTCATTGATTGTATAATAAGGAAAAAATCGCAGATAAATATTCGCAACTATTAAGCAACTTAAAAACAATGTTTCGTGTAAATATTGTTCGTTAACATATACAATTTACTAACTGCGAACTGCGACAATTTCGCCAAACGAACTTCTATCCTCTACAGCCCGCCAACCTCTAAATCAACCTCCGCCCACGACATGCCTCAATAACCTTGCTCAAAGTATGAAAATCAACCTACCAAATCTCTATAACTAAGTATCATGGTAAAAAGAACCGAAGAAACACGAACGTGATGGAAAAGTGTCTAAACAAAACGTCTGGGAACGGTTAGCCGACGGAGAACGGCGTCAAATCGATGGAGCACGCCGGCTATCGGCGGCCCTCTGAGAAATTTTCGGTGGAAAATCGCGCGAGCAGACACGGGAGATGCTGCGTCCGGGACTCGTACTCCGTTATCGATCTTCCAGCTATTCCCGAGGCGGACACACAGACGATGCATGTGTCTGTGTGCCTTGGCTATGGGCGCACGCATAACCCCCGTGGAAAGTTCGCGCCTAACCTGGTCCATTGCAATTCGCGCGAGCGCGACCACATTGCTTTCTGAATTTGGTGATGTGTGTGTATAGTTGGAAGAAGAAATATGGCGAAGTCGTACATCAAGGAATTAAGATTTTCGAGAAGCTAATGATATAAGAAAGAATTTAAAACGGATGAATTGGAAGATATATATTAGATATATCTTAAACTTGCTGTTATAATTTACTAACAATGTATTGTAATAGATGTTAGCTTTCTCTGTTAGTGTAATAAAATAATAAGCGAACGATTGGGAGGATAATTATCACTGCATCCTCGAGATGTCCTACATTTCTACTACCAATTAATGCATAAATATGTCTTTTCTACTTTTCATAAAAGATAAGTATAGGTAACTGCACTAGGTATAATAATTAAGATGTGAAATTCATAATATTATATGGACTGTTCGGACACATCAATCAACTGAATAAATTCATACGTACAGAAAAATGATGATGTTACAAACACTTTACAAACTTTACTTATGGAAGTCATTTGTTTCTTGAGAATTGGATATTAGTCGCGTATTTACATACGTAAGTATTTGACTACGCACTTCCCTGAATCTCTCTCGAGCTACATTGTAAAAAGCTTAATATCGGATCAATTTTATGACTTCGCTATATCGATTCCAGCAGCTATACGTGAATTTTGATGTGTATACGCGGGACAGACCGTGACCGTGTGGACGTGTACACGTGGATGGGAAACACGAGGATGCGCTTATGGGGCGATGCTCGGAGTGATTTGTGTTTGGCCCGTTTGGGTGGGAATTCTCTACTAACTGGAGTGTTTGGGTTAAGGGATTAGAAGTTGGGGACGAACACGGATGACTTAGATCTCGTTGATATTGGTTTCTTCGATGTTCCTGGTATCATTGGTGATTGGAAAGTGGATGAGGAAGGTAAATTTCCAGGGGATACATCACAGAAGGTTTTCATGTGTTTTTATTGTATTAAGAAACAAGCGTAGGCTGTGATGTTGACGATAATATTGCACCAATTGAAAGCAGAAAAATCGAGGGGGAAGTTAAATTTAGGGACCGTGTAGGATTACGAGGGGAGTGAACCTGCTTTTTATTGAAAAATATATGACGACATCGAGTCTAAAAATTGTAACCTTCCTCAACGTTGTAATGTACGTTCCTAAGTATTTCAGAATTTTTAAATATTTATTTTACGAAACTAATAAAAATTCTTACCAATATTTATGTAATCTCACTTAACTGAAAGAAGGATAAACTACCGTGAAATATCGTTCAGATTTTTAACTGTTTGAAATAGTAGTTGGTCCGATTCGAAGAATTTGTTAAGTCCTTACGTTCGATCTTGTTAATTGAATTCTTTTACTTTTTCCGACTTTTTGTGTCATGAATTTTATATTAATTATGAAGTATGAATTCTTCGTCCGGTCTTGTTTGAATAGAAAAAAGATATTTATAAATACCTAGGGATAAAATTAATATTAACTTTATTGAAATAAAAACACGATCGTACGTATATACTTATTTATTTTTATTACACCATTTTAACCATGACATACTCAATCCTTTTATATTACTCAAAATAATTTAATTTTTTCTTTATTTGGAATCTAAATTAAATATATCGAACAAATTCATGGATTACTATTAGCTAATTGTCAAAAGACAGGTAAACTACGATTATCCATACATAGTATAGTCATCCTAACATATTCCAGACCAGTGTTTCTACTCTTAAATACAATATCAAGTAACCAAGCTCTCGCCCCGCGTCTGACCCAAGCCGGGTACATTCTACTTAGCCGAGCAGACCCAATGATGTAACTCTCTTCGATACGTGGCTCCACGCAAAGACAACTAAAACTATACGTAGATTTCCAATTGTCACCTCTCACACACGATATATCCTACCCCGTGCATATTCATTCCCATTCCTTTCCTCAGAATCAAGCAAAAGACGTCACTGTATCATCCCCATACAAACACACGCAAACACAATAATTCCTACTCTATCTATACACGCATCATCGCAAACAAACTCGTACACATAACGCTCCTACAAAAAGAAAATACACAGCTATAGACGTAACATCCATGACACGAGACCTACATACTCTCACACAATGACAGGAGCTAACGTTTCCCAGCTTGATACACGATTACACTCGGAAGCCAGTGAAAAGGCGATCACCGACGAATCTATACGCACGTACACACTCAACAACGTACATACTCACTGACACATCGCTAATACAGAAACAACGATTGATGTGTGAGTTATTCAAACACAAAGGCAGAGAGAAACGCGACTCGTCATGGACAGAGACTTCCACGGTGGAAGATCGGAGTTGGCGCACCAGTTTCCGCGTTCCAGCGGCGCACAAGCGCACATACGAGCACACAGACACCGCAGAAGATACACGCCCACACGTACATCCACCACGAACACAAAGAAAGGCTCGTGTTTCACCAACACCTCGTCGGCTAGCCTGGCTTCAGTAAGCTCGGAGCTTTCGACCGGTCCAGTCGCCTTTCCCTTCGATATTCACGGTTATCTCCTGCGTTATCTAGTCGATCGTACATACTATCGACGACATGTGCGTGACCAGCCCATGATTCACCGTATATCGTACGATTATCGTCGATAAGAGTGGAAAAATACGGGGCTATTTTCTACCGAGATTCTTCGCCATGTGAAAAGCCACCGATAAGAGACGATTATAGAGAATTCTAGGGATGGACTAGCCTGACACCTTCTTTAAAAGCCACGTATCTCTCCTCACCTTTGTTATATTTGTATTTGGGATGCTTCCTTCGTAAGACATTAACGAGAAACGACTAATTTTATTGTCCAGTCTGTTTTAACTCTTAGATGTATTTATAGGTGACACAGTGTGTGCTTTCGATTAAGAAGCTGCATTGAAAAATTGGGTGAATAAATATATTATCGATCGATGAGAGTAAATGATTGGTTTAGAACATCAGCGATCTCGATTTGACTAACGTGAAAATGTATAAATTGATCGCTAGTGAAACGAAGATTGAATGAAAATTGTAGATTATTAAGGAGATTATTCGAAGGAAATTGTTTTGAAAGGATTACATCGAAAGGTGGTTCGAGCGTCGGTTACATGAGGTTAGATAAGTTTAGGTGAAGGATCGGTTGACGCAGTGCACGAACGTAGTCGAGGCTGGTGACACTGTTCCGGGAGCACCGGCAGCGGGATCATGAAGAGCAGGACGGACAGCATGCACGATGCAACGAGGACCGCCTCGAGATCGATTCGAAGACCGTGGGATCAGCTTGATTACTATAACGGAAAGCGGATAGTGACGTGGATGCCTGTCGCGCGATTTGCTCGGGCTTGATTTCTATCTGGCTTTAGTTTCAATCGGAAAACAATTGTCTATCGAAGTTGATTGTCGCTCAATTAGAAACGCTACTATTTAGAAGCTTGGAAACGAAGATTCGAAGATTTGAGAATGAAATTGGGATTGAGTTTAAGAACGTATTAATAATTAGCAAATTAAGAAAGGAAAATAAGTCCGATTTATATTAAATTAGACGAGAGGAAAATGAACGTAGAATATAAGCTAAGGATTTGGAATTAAGATTAGTCGACGATTGACTATAAACGACGCTCCTTACTGCAGGTTCTTGTAAGTTTAGAGCGAAGATTTTGAGAGGTGTACGTGAAATACTCTGGCAGTGCATTACGAAATCAAGAGCGAAAGAAGCGAGTTGTGATTTGAAAACGACCATCCATGTCTGACTAAAAACGATCCTTACTGAGAGATTTTCTCAAGATTACGGTTTGAAAACTAGTCAACCAACGTCTGACTAAGAACATAATAATTATTAACATAAACATTAGAAAGTTTGAACAGCCACAAGGTAGTTTCATAATTGTGTGTTACGAAACCAAAAATGGAGGAAAGTAAACTTGATCTCTGATTTACTTCAATCAGAATTCGAAAACGGGCGTCGATAGATGCCTATTTTAAAACGATATTTCTCACGAGTTTGAAACGAAGCTCGAAAGGTTTGAGATAGTTGGGAAATATAAAAGGTTTGGGATAGTTGGGATATATACAAGAAATAAGCATCTTTATCTCTGATAGACTTACTCCAGTTGGAATTCAAAAATAGTTATTTATTGACGTTTAATTTAAAAATCATACTTTTTACGAGTTTGAAACAAAGTTTGGAAGATTTGAGGTAGTTTGAAAGCATATTACTACCACTACTAAAGAGAGGAATAAACAAGTTTAATTTCCAATTTAACTTAACAAGCCTCCATCGACGTTTGACTAGAAAACATACAATCTACTAAGTGTTTGTGTAAGTTTGAAGTGAAGATCTAAAGATTTGGGCAGCCGCAAGACGTCTGAGAACGAAGTAAGTCCCATTTCCAATTTGCCTAAACTACGATTCGACAATGAGCATCGATCAATGTCTCATTAAAAAGGGCCCCTCTACTAACGAATCTTAGAAGGTTTGAGCCGTCCACAATAAGATCTGTTACGAAACCAAGGTATAAAAGAAGTAAGTTTTCACAGAAAAATTGTGATCTAAGAACACTGGATTGAAAATTCAAGGATAAAAGCCTCAAAAAACGTACTACTTGTAACTGAAGATAGTTGTTTAATTAGCAATGGTACTTCACAGTATCCAAGTATTTTGAATATTCAGGAGAAAGGTTAAATTCCCATTGAAAAATAAAGATTATTCGTGGTCTAATCAAAAACACTACTTTACATTAAAATTTTTCATACAGAATGAAAAGTTTCGTTCTACAATAACTTTTAAAATATCAAGAAGAAAGAAACGTACTTTTTAGTAGAAAAAAGCTAAAAGTAATGAAATCAAATTAAGAATCACATTTTCCGCCAAATTTTCTGAAAAATGGATCTTAAACTTTCTATATGTTATCATGAATTTGTCACGAAACTAAAAATTCCGGAACAAGATCGGGATCCTAAATATTAATATAAAAGTAACAATAAAAATTAGAAATCAAGCAATGTCCGATTAAGAGGGATCTTTTCTACTGAATCCTTGTTAATTCTCGTATTCTGAATATCAACGAAACTAAGGAAGAGGGAAGACATCGACTCGAAGTTAACTTTGGAAGATCGTTACGTCGATTCTTCGCTAAGTTATTATTAAGGATCGAAGAAAACGGCCGGATGCACAAACGATTAATTCTCGGCCCAGTGAAGATCCAGGGATGCAGCAAAAACCAACGGTGCATACTTAAAGGACGCCGTTGAAGAGGACAAACTGTTAAAGAGACGTCGACGTAGCCTTGTCGAACTCTTTCACAGTATAATAATAATATCAACGTACATCAATTAAACACCACAAAAAATTAGCAATTCGACTATCTACAATAATTTTATCGAAGCTCCACGTTGATCAAACAAAGGCGTTCTTCGATGAAACCCTACCTTTAAATGTTACATAAGGAAGATATTGTATCGGAGATAGAATTTTTTTAAACTTTCGTCGGAGAAGGATGTAAGGATTTGAGAAGAAAATTGTTGATTAGGCACCGGTGAGTTTTGGAATTTTTTTAAAATTCTTTCAAACTTCTTTTACACAAAGAAAAAGTTAAGAATCAAATTAAAAATTGTGAATATAGGAGTAAATTTTAGAGAATTGTGTAAAAGTTCTTTCAAAAGTTGTTTGAAATTCTTTCCTCTTTTGAAAAAATGGCGAGAATTAAGAAAAAGTGTAAATGAAAGAAATGTTGGGTTTCGTCGTCTCTCACACGATTGTGGGACGAGGGAGTTAGAAAAGGGTAGTATCGCGGACGAAAGTAGACGTCGAAGTAACGGATGGTCGCGTCGTTCTTCGCTACAAACGGTTATTTTCGGAAAGACGTAACATGGGGACGACGAACGGCCCGTTGAATATCAAATCGCGAAATTTCATAATTCTGCGATTAGACGTGAATTTCCCGTGAGAGTCGTTCCGTTCGATCCTTGGGGGATGAAACGGGATAGAACGAGTCTCCAAGTTACACAAGACACGTTCGCGATGAAAGATTGCACGATCCTTTTTCATAACGCTTTTCTACGTAGGAAAGGAGATTCAGAAGATCGTTAAAAAAAATTCGTGAAAATTATTAAAATGTAACAAAATTAAATTATGAAGTATGAATCGTAAAAATGATTGTACGCTGTAAATATTCTATGCATAATTCTATATATCTAAACAACTGTAAAAAGAATTCTACGTATAAAATCATATATATATATACATATATTAATATGTATGCATGGGCATTTTATTTCTAAATTGTATCGTTAAAAATCATAAAAAAATACAACAAAAGTATTCCCATCGAAAAATTATTTTTTATAATTCTTTATACTACTCTTATTGCGAGGAAACTTATAAAAATAGTTTCGCAAATATACCTCCCAGATTCTCGTACCATTTTCCATGTCAAGAAAAGCTCACTAATTAAAATTCATACTAATAGCGCGTCAAAAAATCAAAACATAATTTTTCGAAAAATCTATTATTCTTTTCAAAAGTTGCCCTGTGCAAATAATGAGAAGCTGTTAAAAAATACCTCATCACGAGCAAAGGGTTAATCACGACTGTTTACAACTTTGCTTTTAATCGTCTGTCTCCCGCGAATTTCATAAGTTTCATGAATACAGAAACGGGGTGAGCAAAGTACAACGGTGAATTCTGTTATCAAGAATGGAGAAGGGGCGAGGGGATGGGGCTAGCGACATTCTGAGCGAAAGGAATAACTAACTGGTTTCAGGCTTGGTGTCTCTGAGGCTCGCAGCACGGTCCGAAGAGCCCGTAAAGTTTAACAAAGCGAGGGGGTTACAATGCGAAGTGTCCTCTCACCTCGTTCTCCCGAGAACTCCGCACGTTAAAGCCTTGCAGCGCAGCTATACCATCGTGCTCAATGCTAATTAATTCAGACGTAAGATGATATGGAGTCTGAAGACGAGGTGGACGAAGAGCTGCCGGAGGTGAAACACACAGAGGTACGATAATCCCACTAAAAAAGATGCAAGAAAAAGAGAAATGAAAGAAAATGAAGAAACAAAAGATGACAAGTTAAATTATTTAATAATTACTATTAATTAATTGTTATGTTTATTAACTTATCAAGGACCAAGCAGAGAAATAACGAGTGAAAATGAAGAAAATATTATTGAAAGACATAAATACATAAATGGTAAAAAATTTTAAATGCAGATAATTAGTGAATATACAATAGTAATCATCAATGAACAAGCCTAAAGTGAAATGACATGGTTAATAAATTACGTGCTGAAAACTAAAAAGTAACTACGTACTAGGGATTCTCATAAACGATTATTGTAAACAACTAGAAGAAGTTATAAAAATGATACTATAAAGATTGTAATATGATATTAAAAAAATCACATAGGTGGACCGGAATGATAACTTAAAGAAGTTCGAGACAATGAAAATTTCAACGAAACCAATGTCCTCGAAGACGGCAGAGCGAAGCAAGTGTCACCTGGTGTGCTCGCTGAATCCCGAGCAACTGGAACCACCCGTTGTCCCCTGTAATGATCCTGATAAGACGAAGACGCAGGAAGAATCAAAATTACCTTTAAGCACCAGCATCAAGACTGATACGAAGGACAGCGAAATTGTCCTGAAGGACAGGATATGCAGGAGCAAAAGGATCACCTGCCAAGATACGATACACGAGTACGACGAGGACGATAGTCTCACTATGGAAAAAGTTGGCAGGTAAGTAAATATTTTGTTCTTATACCTGAATATTGTTCGTTATCGCTAATCTATACATTTATTTTATAAAATTTCATGTTGCTTTTGAATATTTTATTTCTTAACGTGGATCGGCATATTAATAGATATCATAGGCAGAAAGCTAAAAAAAAGTACATTTTTGTTACGATATTTTTCCAAAAAGGTACCTCGAGGCGCATCCAGACGCGGCGGAGACCTGGTTTCGCGAGAACGCGAGCCTCGAGCTTCGTCAACGACTTCAGAGTATGACTGTGGTTCAAACCAAATCACCACTGAAGAACGTACACCAACAGGAGAACCTTCTGAGTCGAAGCAAACGGAACAGTGTCACCTCCGATCTGTTCCAGAGTTGGCTGGCCTCCAGTTCACCGGCGAAACGCAGTAGAAGTCCCAGCAGGTGACTTAACATCTTTTTAATCTTTTCTATTTTAAGAACTTTTTCATCTTTTCAACGTTATATGTAAATATTCAAAGAAACTTGTGTCTGAGGGCTATGAAAATTTTTCAAATAAACAAATACGTTCTACCTCGTTTAGGTATCTACTATACTTAGATTGCAGTTACTTATTCCCTATAATTGCGTTTATAAAAATATTGCGATTTACATAAATATCTTTAATCTACTAAGGATGAAAATTTATAAAAAAATGAATTATTACTTTAATTTGCCCTTATCATCAACGGTTTGCTAAAGAGTAAAAATCTTCATTCGTAGAACAAAGAAAATATCAGAATACCTATAAGATATGATCGTGTATGTTAAATCCAGGACTTACACCTCGTTGGTAGGACGAAGAGAAGAGCTCAACAGGTTAGATGAGAGCGATTTGTTCATGGAGTTGATCAGGGATGTGGCGAATGAGCTGGATATCAACGTTCTTTGTCATAAGATCCTTGTGAACGTCGGCCTGCTCACGCATGCTGATCGTGGAAGCCTTTTTCTGGCTAAAGGACCTCTGGAGGATAGATATTTAGTTGCAAAATTGTTCGATGTGACGCAAGACACTGAATTGGAGGAAGCCATTCAAAGGGCGAAGAACGAAGAGATTAAGATTCCTTTTGGAGTTGGAATTGCTGGCTATGTAGCTCAAACTAAGGAAATCATCAACATCAAGGATGCTTACAAGGTACGCATAAAAAAGAGATTCGATGAATCGATAATAAGTAAGATGTTAAGCATAAGAATGGTTGACAATTTTAAAAAATAAAGAAAAAAATTCTGGATAAAAACATTTCTAGGACAAAAATAGTTGATAAATGTTCCTTTCTAGGATCCAAGGTTCAATAGTTCCATCGATATGAGAACGGGTTACAAGACAACATTGATTTTATCTATGCCTATCTGCAATTACGAGGGAGACGTGATTGGTGTTGCACAGATTATAAACAAGACTAATGGTAGTAACGAATTTACCGATAGAGACGTGGAGGTGTTCCAAAGGTTAGCGAATGTTACCACTCGTTAAAAGTAAAAAGCAACATTACGGACTCTACGTTATGCCAAAGAATTACGCTAAATATTTTCTATCGTGGATACAGATTATAGACTATCAGACGATAATCTAATGGCAAGTGAAACAAATAAAGACAAGACAGATAAGACAAGATGGAAACAATTGGAAAAATACAAAATATTTATCGTTGAATATTGTAGTACAATAGCTGCCTATCTTTGAAATAAATTAAAAACATCGAGACATACATATTCTACGTCTGTATGAAAAAACTAATTACAGGTACCTAACATTTTGCGGAATCGGAATACAAAACGCACAGCTTTTCGAGTTATCGGTGCAAGAGTACCGAAGAAATCAGATTCTGCTGAATCTTGCTAGAAACATATTCGAAGAACAGAACAATCTGGAATGTTTGGTCACGAAAATAATGACCGAAGCGAAGGAACTTCTAAAATGTGAAAGATGTGCCGTGTATCTTCTAGATCTTGACTGCGGCGAGGCAGTAAGTTCATTCGAATAATCAACCTCAACGTAATTAAAGTACGAAACAGATTTTTGATGAATTTCTAATTTTCTCTACTCGGTTGTTAAATAGCATAGAATAAGTAAAGCTGTGAGAAAAGCGAGGATTTCTCGAGCCCTTTGAAAGGGTCGGCGAGGAGCGTAATAAGAAATCCTAAGTTTCGTTTCAGGGCCACCTCGAAAAAATCGTCGAACGACCGGGAAAATCGACGCAAGAGTGCCGGAAACCGCTGTCGAGGAGAGAGGTGAGTGACACCGGCAACGTGTTGCTCGAGTTCGTAAGTCTGATCATCTTTTTCTTCTTTCCTGGCGGCTCAGAGTAACAACATCGAGATGGAGGACATTTTCCAACAACACGTAAGTAAATCTCTTGGTCCTTGACGTATCAATAGCGTTTAATATTCTTAATTTTTCATTTTCCTTTCGCGTCAAAATTTCTCTTTTTATGCCTAGGCATTGAACGATGCAAATAAATTTACTACAATCTTCGAGATGGACAACGAGACTCAGGAAGCTAAAGTCTACAGACCTAGCGGAAGCGATCTATCGAATCCTCTGGGTCAGATCGCAAGATACGTCGCTGCTACTGGTCAGATTTTGAATATTGGAGACGTGACCACATGGTTGAAGAAGGACGTTGTTCAAGCTGGTAGTGGACCCATCAAGAGTATCCTTTGTATGCCAATAGTTAATGGACAGAGAACTGTGATTGGCGTTGCTCAATTAATCAACAAGGTTGTTTTTCATTTTTTTTATATCAAATACTTTTATATTTTTTAGTTTTCAGGAGTGAGAATCTTTGATAATTAGAGTGATTATCTTCTATTTTTTATTAGAAAAATTAATAGTTTTTTTAATTAAAATTAAATAGTTTGAAATTGAAAAATCCAATATTTACGAAGCTCACTATCGATCTACGAAATCTAAAGTTCAATTATCGATAAACTATTCCACAGGACAACGGAACATCCTTCACGGACTCAGACGTATCGATCTTCGAGGCGTTCGCCATTTTCTGCGGCCTCGGAATCCACAATACCCAAATGTACGAGTCAGCTTGTAAGCTGATGGCCAAGCAGAAAGTAGCTCTTGAATGTCTGAGCTACCATGCGACAGCCAGCAATGACGACACATTGAAATTAACTTCTGAACCGATACCGTCCGCGGAATGTTATAATTTGTACAGTTTCACTTTCATTGACTTCGATTTGACCGACGAAGACACCTGTAGAGCTACAATTAGAATGTTCAAGCAATGCGACCTCATCCAAAAATTTCATATCCCCTACGAGGTTCTCTGTAGATGGGTTCTCAGTGTCAAGAAAAATTATAGGTAAGAAAATTGTTAAATTAATTAAAGTATGTTACATAATACTCCAAAAGTAAATGGTTTTGGAAATTTTGTCAGCAGAGTCTCCCTTAATTAACTATCGAAATTATTATAAAAACTGCATTACAACTTATGAAATGCCGTAACAAGATTACAAACAATTGGATTGCGGATGTTTATGTATTTATAAAATATTTAAATATACATGCGAAATATTCAAGATGAAGTACTCGTTATAATGTTTATGCAGCGAATCAAATCTCTGTCTAGATTGCATTTCCTTTTATTTTATAATTTGCACAACATCCACAGTCTAATAGTAATGCCGAGACAAAAATGAATGAAAATGTATATTAAAGTAACTTGTGGAACCTGCTATAGCATGGAAATTTCTTAACTATTTTTAGACCAGTCAAGTACCATAATTGGAGGCATGCACTAAACGTCGCCCAGACGATGTTCGCCATGCTGAAAACCGGCAAGATGGAGCAGTTCATGACAGACCTTGAAATTCTTGGACTCTTAGTCGCTTGTTTGTGTCACGACTTAGACCATCGAGGAACCAATAACGCGTTTCAAATGAAGACAGAATCGCCGTTGGCCATTCTCTATTCAACAAGTACTATGGAACATCATCATTTCGATCAATGTGTCATGATCCTGAATTCGGACAGCAATAACATCTTTCAGAGTCTATCTATGGAAGATTATAGGAAGGTGATGAAGGTGGTTGAAAGTGCGATACTTTCTACTGATTTGGCTGTTTATTTTAAGAAGAAAAATAGATTCATGGAGCTGATCGATGAGGGAGAATTCGATTGGCAGAGTGAGGAGAAGAAAGAACGTAAGATTAATTTATCAATGATTACCGTAAAAGCTAGTAATTCACCTATATATCATTTACGTATATCCTCTGTTTCCTCTATAGTATATCCTATAATATGATGAAAGATAGATCTGAAGAGTGGTTTCGGTTGATTTGCGATATCATAAATAGTGAAAATGAAATTTGTAATTAAAAATTTAATAACTGGTGTTCTGTACCGACGGGGTGACATCAAATTTAATATTTTATTATTTCTTTATAATAGAGAGAAATCTAAGTAAATATTACTCTATTTCCATAATGTCTGCAAATTTGACGTTTAATTATATATGATTTTTTATACTCGTGGAAAAACTAAATCTAGAAAACACCTATTCCCCTATATCCAGTATACCCAGAGGTGATATCCAGTAAAATAAATTCTAAGAGCCTTAAATCCATAATGCGCTAAATCCAATAGACAGCAATTTTCCTATATCTATAGTAAAATCAAATCTCGAAGTCATATGTATATATATACTATATTTATAATAAAATCTATCCCACCTAACAGCTAACAGTCAACCTAACTCTACATTTCTAACATTGCCTAACTTAAATTCTATTGTAATTACTCTTCACTGACAGCACTATATCAAATACCAAATTCTCATCCTTCGATTTCCACTTTCTATTTCCAGTGCTATGTGGAATGATGATGACGGCGTGCGACGTGAGCGCCATAGCAAAGCCTTGGGAAGTACAACACCGCGTAGCCAAGCTAGTCGCCGATGAATTCTTCGACCAGGGTGATCTAGAACGTCTTCAGTTAAATCAACAACCAGTGGCCATGATGGATCGTGAAAGAAAGGACGAACTTCCCCAAATGCAAGTTGGTTTCATCGACGTGATATGTCTGCCTTTATACAAGGTCCTCTCAGACACTTTTCCATGGATCATGCCTCTCTATGAGGGCACCATGGAAAATAGGCAACATTGGCAAGACCTGGCTGAAAAAGTCGAGATGGGTTTGACCTGGATTGATCGTGACACCATTGACGAGCCTGTAGAAGAATTCATTTCCTATGAACCCAAGGACATCGAGTTCACTGTCACGACCTTGAACTGTGCTCACGTAGACAGAAAAGAAGTTGCAGAAAAATCCACGTTAGGAAGATTCGCTTCTTTAAGAAAAGGAGGTCGAACATTAACCAAAGGTGTCAGACATCGAATCAGTAGGTCACTTTATGCTAGAAGCACTCCTGAAGATGCTGCAAGATCGAAAGCTTTGATACCTGACAGAAAGAGTCGGAACAAATTATGTTTGCTCATTTGACGGCTTACGTCCACCACTCTTGAGAGCATACCGGAATGACGAAAGAAAAATAGGAAGATTTTATGAAAAATGTAAAATTTTCTTAAGATTAGCTCTGGTGGACGTTGATAGTGTCTACTGGCTAATTTATACTAGCTTGCAACTAGTTATTTACGAAGAAATAAAGATTACCTTGAGCTCTTGATGTTCATAGAAGATTTTGAAAAATCACGGTAATCAAGATTGTTAATAGAATTATGGAGATAACAGAAGATTAATGGAGAGTAATTCATTGAGAATGAAGAACTAAATTCTAGAGAATATAATGACTGTATAGTGGAGCAAGAAAGAAAAGTTCATAGAAGGTTTTGGAAAATTGTGGTAATCGAAATTGTTAACAGAACGACGAAATCATTCGTTAAATAATGGACGACTGTAAAAATGAAACTTCTAAATGACTGTATAGCGAAGATACGAAGCAATGAATGCCTTGAAAAATCAAAAACTATCAAAGTAACATGGAATTGAGGTTTCCTTGAACGAAGAAAATATTTAAGATCACAGAGTCAAAGCTGAAAATGGGAGCTTGCAAGATTTCATTCCAAGACTGTCGAGTCTTTAGGTGGGAAGTTAGACGAATAGTCGATGGCTAGGTAGTTAGACTGGTGATGAGTTAGGCAACCTTCATCGACTTTTACCATTCAGAAAAAGAAACGTGATGTAGTCGACGATGGTACGAATTCAATTTTGACAATCTTTTTTGTATTACATCTCGATACCTTATTAGGATAATTCCAGAGATATAGAATCGATGAAAAATGGAAGAATGGATCTCGCGATTTATAAAATAGAAAAGAAAAGAATAGTTGGAAGATGGGCATTTTTATATATCAATGGAAAGGAGACGAAAAATACAGAAAAAATAATGAGAAATATGTACCCAAATGATAGGCATTTTTATATTCCAAAGAAAAAGAGGGAAAATAGAGAAAATTGTAAAAGAAAAAATGAAAACAACAGAAAATGTTGCAGTCTCGATGCATTCTCGAGACATTGCATTTCGATTCCACGCGTTTCTAAGATAGCGCCGAGAATCAGTCAGCGATAAAGGTATGTACAAGGCAAATTAATGCTTACGAATCGAATTAACGATTCAATTACGTCATTCAACCACACCAAAAATTGCGTCTATGACGCAGGAAATAAATACGCGATCTCGCATTCTGCAATTCAAGGATGTGACTCGCAATCTTATTTTTGTATTTTACTCTTTTTTTCTTCTTCTTCCTTTATACATATCTTTCCTGGTGTCAATAACTTATCATTAATCCAAGTATCTTTCCTATTTTCTGTTGTTTTAATTAATATCCAGAGGATGATAAGCCAGGAAAAAGCTCAAAAAGAATTCGATGAGTCTTTTGTTTCATTAAACTATTAAGTATTTATGATTGAATCGTATGAAATCCTTGTCACAGATGGTGTTGTGCAAAATAGATATTTTCTTGATGAAACAAAAAGACACAAGCGTGATACAAGCCTGGCCGATCCGTGCTAATAGTACGTACAAGTATCAATTAATTATTCAGGATCGTTCGAGTGCGGTGTTTAAAAAAAAATGCAAATATGTGAATACTGCGACAAGAGTGAGACTGGTTTCTAGTCTTTTGATATAGCCACTGTGTACGAACATGCCTGTCAGAGACTATCGCACACGACTAAATAAAATCTGAATGTGCTCAAAGTGTCTTACACTTCTTCTACCTTTTCTCTGTCCCCTAGAAATAAATTAATTTTAAATTAAACAATTTATAGAAATTAAAAAAAATTAAATAAAAGGTATGAAGTATGGAAAGAATATGATAGAATCTAGTGTTTATATACTTGATTCTAGAAAAAATACAATAGTATTGAATTTTCGACATTCAAAGGACATCTTTTTTGATGAATGAAAACTTCACAATTTTTCGATCAATAACTCATGAAAATATTATTTATGATAAATATTAATTAATTAGTTTATCAATACCTGAGAGAGAAATTTTTTTGTAATTATTATAAATCACCCGTAATTCGCATAGGAATTTTCATTTTCAGTGACTATCGTGACCCACTGATGACCTATGAACAAGATTTATAAGTGACCAGCGACCCACGATAACACAAAAAAGTTGTATTAAAATCATCTCATTTCAATTTCAAAGAGTAGTCCTTTGGCTCCGTGACTTTTACGCAGCATTTTATTATTAAAACATTTAGAAATTACACTCGAACGATGGTGTCCTTTACACAATAACGAATCATCAAACGTTTTCTTTTTTTCTTTTGGTCCTACGATTAAATTAAGTATAACAAACGGTTTCCCCTCATCATCTTTTTTCTCTTGATACTCCGTGTGTCGACGATTTAAATTCGCTATTTACATATTTATGCAACGTTTGTTTGCATAGTAAAAGAAAGAAAGAGGAGCCTGACACGCGTAACACTACGACACTGTTCGACAATTATTTTCATTTTTTCTATAAGACAAAAAATGTGTCCCTTATATTAGAGATTTTCATTTGTTTAATCTCATTTATAATTCATTTACTTAAGAAACGTAAGATAGATAGATAGATAGACACAGAAAGAGAGAGAGGAAGAGAGAGAGAGAATGTCGAGGCAGTGGCGCGGCTATTTGGCAAGACTCTTTCACCTTGTCGTACAATTTATGTGGAGCAGGCTCCATTTATGATCACCGTGACCAAGGACGAGACCGAGTTTTACCCTAGAAAATGAATGCTTAATCTCCTCATGACACGGGTAAGTATATGTGGGCACTAAAACAGCCATCGAAACATCTCGTAAAAAACGATATACTCGTTAGTCAATGTTATAAAGAAGAAAAGTTTCGAGGCTTGTCGATTGAGATCATATCATAACGTTCTATGGGGAAACGAATACGAAAAATCATAAAGCATCTGTGAAAAAGTCGAGCATACGGTTTGCAAGATTTGACAAGAAAAATTCTTTTAAATCTCGCGCGAGTTCGTAGAAAAATATAAAAACAAAAGAATCACGCATACAATGCGACTATAATTATGTATAACCGGCATCATCCAACTAAGTGTATGTGAATCGCGGTTCATCCTTGATCACAATGCTCGCACCGTCACATTGATTCGATATAATATAATCTATTTTTTAATTAATCATCTCTTTCGTAATTCACCTTTTTTTTCGTTTTCGTCTCTTCTTTTTTCTTTTTTCTCTTCTTTTTTGTACAATTTTATTTTTTAGCCAATCCAACGGAGATTTCTCTGAGCGCAAATACTTTGTGCCAGCAATTTCGATTTTTCGATCCGATTTGTCTAATTAATTACTCTGTTAATAGAGAGGTGTCACATCCACGATGAACACCTGGGTTTGTGACGTGTGTCGTGTTCACAGGTTCAATGAGTAAAACTCACGAGATATGGTCACTGAACAGAAGCATCGTGGAAGATATAACGCGAAGAATAATTAAGCTTAAACGAAGTTGAACAAAGCGTTTTAAGCTTATAATGACGCGAAAAATGTTTCTCAGTACTTGACGATGATGCTGAATCAAATTCAAAACCAAATTGAGTTTGGAACTATTCAACTGAGAAATGGAACTCGAATTTGATTCACATACACAGTCTGTTAAATGCAGATGACGATAAAATTTTTAAACGGACAGTAAAAATCTTTTTAAACATTCACTCGATATACAAAGAAACTGGGCATGTAAGTAAAATCTGTGTAAGTGTTTCTGGTCTTATGCATTTGATGAATATAACACGCTCCTTAGTAAATACACACCCAGATACTTTGCATCGATTGTTTACACTGGCATTGTCATATGCATAGAAAATTTAACGCCTCGGCCTTGATACGCATCCACGATTTGTCCAAACTCAGTGCTGGACACTAGATACAATAATTCCAATTGATCAAAAACATACATGCAAAGAAAGAGTAATTGTGTCCTTGTTTTCAAGACAAACCCTGTGAAAGTGTACTTTTGTTACTGTTATTTCACGATCGAAAGTCTCACGAAGTGTCAATGAAATTTGTTACATTCCATCAAATGGAATAAACAAAGCTTTCCTTAGAACAAACTTACATTATACTATATCAAAGAAGTCAACTTTTGTTCGTGTTATTTAACAAAACCATTGCATGTATGTTTACAGTATCATTCACTGGAAATGTAAACCATTTTCCTTTATTCTGTGAATCTCTGTAAAATTCACATTGCATGAACTAAATTGTACGGTACGATTGGAGTTTGAACAAAATTTATGTCCAGAGACACTCATCAGCTCATATAAGTTTTGCAATCCCAACAAAGTGGCAGAAGTGCTCGGATCACATAAAGAACTCCCTGGATCGGCTAATGTGCAGTCACGATGCAGGCCTGTCCAATACTGAAATTTCTATTAGCCTAAGACCACGCATTACAGGATCCGTTAGTAACAAACCACGTGGCTTATAGACTCTGTCATTTTGTTCACTAACAAACTTTGCCACTTTTCGTAAACACTTTTCGTAATGAGTCTCTGTGCATATATAAATTAGATAACCAGTGAGGCAAGCCAGGCAGCCTTCGCAGTATGTGGAACAACTGGCTCGTTCAGCTTCTGCGAAGTAGTTGTTCAACTGATTGATTGTATACTCGAACGACTGTCTGTCCAGCTAAATTGAAAAATAAGATAGCAAAAACATATTCCATAAATGTGAAATAAATTGGTTTGTTACTGCCTATGAATTCACTAAATTCACTCTTCAAAAATTAAATTAAAACGAAGGATATTATTATGTTTCTGCAACTGCTGATCCTATAGTAGATTTATATAAAAGATTTGAAAACAGAAAGCACAAGAAATTATTAAAAAAACATATACATTATTGATGAAATAAATCTTATATAGAAGTAACAATTTTTAAAATATATAATTTAATAATTAAACAGACAATTACACAACTTAAAAATTAAACAGAGATAACCAAAAAGATAACTCAAATGGTCGACATTTTATGAATAAAACACATAAATAAATTTTTTTAAATACATACTCTGCTTTCTAATTCTGTGGGAAACTGTGTTTGGAACTTAACCATAGTGCCTTCACTGTAGTCACGTTGTATAAAAACTTTCTGACAATTCGGAGGAGGCCCCCCACCTGCTTGCCCTCGACCAGCTGACATATCCTCCAGGGGTGTAAGGGCAGCGTGATTGCCCTACAAAAAATAAACCCAATAAACATTTTACCAAACTCTTCCACAAAATCAATTTAAAACTCAAAATTTCTTCTTTTATCACTCTTCTCACCTTTACTTCTGGTTCGCATGTCGAACACATTTTCGTTTGTCTAACCACAAAACCGCACCCAAACCACTTTATCGAAAATCATTCGTAATAAATCTGAAGTCTATCGACAATCGATTAAAAACGATATCGTACGGTGTTCGATATTCAAAGCAAATGGAACATGAAAGAAAGTGACGAAAGAAACATCGTACCATACAGACCAATAGTAAAAGAAAGTAAGAAAAACCGAGACAAAAGGTGGACGCACTTACCAATGGCATTTTAAGCTTCGTCTTGACGATTTGATAAAACAGATTCGTTGAAAATAATCTCGACTATTTAGTCGGACGCGAAAAAGAGAACGAGGGAATAAGGATGCAACATACAACTGATCACTGAACCATGGATTTTCGTTGGAAAACCACGGAGGACAGTACTCTGACTCTGACTGACTACGGTCGTATACACAGGTCTAGCAACTCCCGTAGGGGAAGTAAAGCTCTTAATGTCGTAAAGTATGCTTCACAATCGACCGCTAGCCATAGAGCGCTGCAATCGCTTTGCTAAGTGAAAACACTTTTAGCTACATTTCCAAATACTGAAATTATTGAATTACATACAAATATTTAGTGAAATATCAAAAATGTATATATATATTATTTATTTATATAATAAAAATATACTTATTATTCAATTAATTGACAATGTAAAAAATACCAAAAATTCTTTTCAAACATGACTTGACACACACCAAGTGGACAGATACGTATTAGCTTCCTCTCTGATACTAAATAAACTAATGTTTAGTATTTCACTAGGAACAGCTAGAAATAATAAAAAACAGATTATTGTATGTACATAATGTGCTTTTATTGCAGCATAATATAAAATTTACACATTAAAGCTGGTCTTAGAAGAATGAATATACCTATTTTATATTTTCCATATTTCATAAAATTAAGAATGCACAGGAAATATATCATAAAATGAAACGCTATTAGAATTAGAAAAAGATGTTTTAATTTATATACATTCTTACGGTTTCCATAATTTTAAAAGACCATCTTCGCTATATGAACATAAAAGATTCTGATGCGGATGATGCGTTAAACCTATAACATCTTTCTCATGTATCTGAAATGTGGAAATAATAAAAAATACAATAAAAAATAAATTATTAGAGTTTAAGAATAAAAATACTTACATTAAGTGTTCTTTCAAGCTTTCCTGATGATGTAGAAAAACAATAAAGAACAAGATCTTCACCAACACAGTAAATAAATTCACCACGTGGACTTACAACAGTACATACGAAGTCACCTCCTTCTCGTTTTCCACTGGAGAATGATCTTACTATTTGCCCTTGCATATTCATAATTACAACTGTGTTTGAACGATTACACACGACGAAATGTTCTGGATTTCGTGGAAGGACATGTATGCTATTAACAGTTAAATCTGCAGCTCCTAGGGACTTATATGTACCTATACATTCTGTTGTTTTTAAACTCCAAACTTTTACAGTTCCATCTGATGATGCACTGATCAATATAAATAAAAATATTTAATAACTGCTTTACAAAAGAAAAGTAATTAAGAACTAATAAAATAGGTATTATACCTTATTACGTTATGTCCATCTGGGGCAAAAACTACTTCATTTACAAAGGAAGCATGTCCTCGAAATTCTTTTAAAGTTTTTCCAGATTTAAGTCCATGTATCCTATATTAAACTATTATACTAATTATAATGTTAAAAATGAATTTTTCTATAATTATTGCTTTTATATACCTTATAGTAGTATCAAATGATGCAGATAAAATTTGGCTGTTATCTCTACTGAACTGAAGGCATGTAACACCTTTTGAATGTGCTTTTTCAAATCTTCTTAAACATTGTCCACTTTGAACTCTCCACACTTTTATTTTACCATCCTGTCCACCACCAGCTAACATTTCACTATCACGACTAAAAGCCATTGATAATACAGCTTGCTCCATCATCATAAAATTGTCTTGAGCTTGATATTTTAAATCTTTCCTGATTTTACCAGTTGTGAAATTCCATACTTCAATAAATCCATCAACAGAACCAGTAACTAAATACTGACCATCTGGTGAAAAACGTGCACATTCTACATGAGATTTTTGACCAAACTTAATCTGTTTTGAAAGTTGAGTAGGGTACTTCTCATCTTCTTGATCTCTCACTGCTGCTTTTCCTCTAAACAAATCAATCGTAGTACCAGGTGGAAGTAAACCTTGATGTTGTTGCCACTTTAATGCTTGTCCCAATAATGCAAGTAATCTACTTGATGGTACAACTGATACTTCACCAGCAAGAGCTGTAGCTATGTAAGCTCTTCGTTTCTCTTTTGTACTTCCATCAGGATATGCTTCACGTGGATCGAAATATGAACGTGCAAGTAAATTTTCTGTGCCCAAAAAAAAGATATGATATTAAAAAAATATATAAGCAAAATAAAATTGTATGTAAATATAATATCTAATTTCTGTTAAATATATTTAATATACCTAGATGTATATATCTTTCAGGTTCTTGTTGTTTCATCATAATCATGGGATCTGTTTGTCTCAATAATGATCGAGCTGCTCCTAATTCTCTTAATTCAATTAATTCTAAGACAACCTATGGAGTATTATCATAAATATGAAGTTGATATTTATTAAAAATAACACAAAAAATCTTTTTGCTTAAAAAATCTTTTTACCTGTTCGTATAAGTCAATAAGTTTCTTATCCGGCAATTTTAGTGACTGTATAGCTTTTAATACTGTATCCCAATGCCCATTATTTATATCTGCTACAAAACCATCTACACTATCCACTGTATTCAATGATACACCTGTTTCTTCCTATAAACAAACAATTTTACTTTTATTGTGTACGTTTATTAACAAAATTCGTTGATATGATCCATTTGCTAAAGAGTATATTGTATAACAACGATAAATAGATACCTGTAATGTTTGTAATGTTTTGACAAGATTTGATTCTTTAAGATACTGTTGTATCAAACGAATTACGCTAAAATCAAACAATAACATATAAGTATTAAAAACGCAAATATTCAAATTTTATTATACATAATTAATAATATAATAATTACTCTGCAGATTCAATTTCAATTGACATCTTTTACAATGCTTAAAAAAAATGTACAGGAAAATAAATATTCCCACTTAATCACAATCAATCAGAATTAATAAAGAAAGACAATCTCATAATCTCATGTAACGTTATGTCGTCAAACGATACAATCCTACCACTATCGAGTTATAGTTATTTTTCCCATTTTTATCACTAGATTAAAACAAATTTAAAAAGAACTGTCATTTCTTAGATTTATTAATTTTGATCCAGTTTTATGTAAGGAATCTTTACTACGATTTAGATATTTTTATTTAATAAGTTATTTTTAAAAGTATCGATACATCTACTCTATTTTTAGAATATATATTTGATATTATATACTTGCAAATCAAAATTATTTGAATTATTATCAATTATAAATGTAATTTTTATTAATGAAATATTGATTATTACCATTTTCTTATAAATGACAATAGTTTGCGCTATATCATTATGGAATAAATGTTTTACTATAGATATTCACTGCAACTTACTTCAAAACATTATATAGTAATCATGATAACAAGATTAAATAAATCTTTATTTTCCAGAAGTAATTTATAAAGAAATTTAATAAGAATGGTTTTAACACATATGTTCAAATCTCGTATTTTTTACGTACCAACCCACTCTTTCTTTGTTTACAGGTATGCATACATTCTTGATGAAACATTACATAGATATATAATTCGGTCATAGTATATCCGAATGAAATTTACCAATTTGTAAAACAATGGAAAGAATATATCTATTAGTTATTATTCAATAAATTCAAAGTATATATATATATATATATTATCATAGTTATCTTAATCACATGTAATGCATTTTAAAATATTGGACTTCATTTTTGATGTAAAGAAATTAATCTTGTGAAGTGTATAATTCTGTATTACATTGTTCGACTCTTATTCTAACCTAACAGTGCATTTTATCTTTTTATATATTATTCTTATTTATATGAAATATTTACATTATATTATCGATCATTAAAAAATTATATAGCATTGGAATGCGTGTAATAACCCGATTATTAAAAAAATTGTTTTTTAATTAATCGAGGGTAAAACAGGATTATAGAATTTGAGTATTGAAAAGAGTTAGATATTATTAAGAAAAATTGTAAAACAAGATTATAAAACAAAATTGTAAGTAAAATCACTACACATTTTTATATCAGCAGTAAATTATGTAACAGTTACTCTTTTTTTTACAAAAATCTTGACATTATGTTACTTTTTATAATGTTATCATTATTTAAAAGTGATAAAATCTAATATATGGTTTAATATTACCAAACAAAAATTTGTTCATATATTGACATCCTTTGTCTTTAAATCAAATTAAAAAAGGGAAGAATAAATGTTCAACTTATCTGTTTAATGTAAAAAAATTTCATTTTTGCTTAATTGTTATTTATGATCAGGTAATACTAAAAGTTGGTTTGTATTATGTTTAGTATTTTCTTTATTTGTAGGTGTAAATCGTCTAGTATAAAAGTATCTAAATCCAACATGGTTCATCATAATCTCATAGAAAAACGATACGATAACATAACTAAATCACCAAATGATAAAAGGGAATATAGAGGTCTTTTGCTTTCTAATAAAATGAGAGTTTTACTCATTAGTGATCCCACAACAGATAAAAGTGCCGCTGCTTTGAATGTGAATATTGGTAAAATCAGATATATAGTTATACTATTATTTTTTGAGTATAATGTAATTACTACCTTTATAGTTTTAAGCTATATTTAATTTTATATTATTTATCTTTATAGGTTATTTAAGTGAACCAGATGATTTACCAGGCTTAGCACATTTTTGTGAACATATGTTATTTCTGGGAACAGAAAAATATCCAGAAAAAAATGATTATAATAAATATTTATCACAAAATGGTGGTACTTATAATGCATCAACTTATATGGATCATACACTTTATTATTTTGATGTACATGCAGAAAAATTAAAAGGTGCATTAGATCGTTTCGCACAATTTTTTATTGCACCACTCTTTACAGAAGCTTTAACTGAGTTAGAATTAAATGCTATCCATATGGAATGTAAAAAAAATTTAGCAAATGATACATGGCGCCTTGATCAATTAGATAGATCATCAGCTGATCCAAGTCATCCTTTCTCAAAATTTGCTACTGGGAATAAGGAAACTTTAGATATAATCCCAAAGCAGAAAGGAATAAATGTACGGGAAAAATTACTTGAATTTCATAACAAATTTTATTCCTCTAACATTATGGCATTATCTGTATTTGGTAAAGGTAAGTAAAATACTTTATTTATTATTTACTCCACTAAAACATATTTAATATAGAATAAAATTATTATCTATTTATGCTTTTTTTATAAAATAAGAACTATTCTTATAAATTCTGTTCTATGTTTAGAGAGTTTAGATGAACTTGAACAAATGGTAGTAGAGTTATTTTCTCAAGTGAAAAATAAAGATATTACAGTACCTACTTGGCCGGAACATCCTTTTAATTCAAAGCAACATTTTCAAAACAGGTGGTATGTTGTTCCAATAAAAGACATTAGAAATTTGTATATCATATTTCCTATACCTGACTTGCGAGAACATTATAAATCAGCGGTAATAACTATATTTATATTATTTCTTAATATATTAATTTATTGTTCTTAATCGTATAATAAAAATACATCCACTTTTAAAAATTTTTTTAGCCTGCACATTATATTTCACATCTATTAGGACATGAAGGGGAAGGATCACTTTTATCTTTATTGAAAGCAAAAGGATGGTGCAATTCGCTTGGTTCGGGTAAACGATTAGGTGCTAGAGGTTTTAGCTTCTTTGCTGTTTTTGTTGATTTAACAGAAGAAGGCATTCAACATGTTGATGATATTGTCCTCTTAACGTTCCAATATATTAACATGCTAAACAAACATGGACCAGTTGAGTGGATTTACAATGTAATTATTCATAAATCAATTATTATGTAATACAGATTTAAATATTAACACTTCGCCGTCGGAAAAGCTAACGTACTTATACCTTAGTTTGCAGCAGGAACATCCAATTACATACACGAGTTACAATGTTAATTATGAATTTTATATTTTAAAATATATATTTGTAAATTTGCGAAAACAATAGCCATAAAGTTACTGATATAAAGAGATAATAAACAACATAAAGTATTTGCTAATAAAGAAAACACTATGTATTCTGTTGGTGAAGTGTTAATCATGAATATATAAATATTTAATAAGTTTAATAAAATAGCTGTTTTGTTCTGAAGGAATATAGAGACATCGCAAATATAAATTTTCGATTCAAGGAAAAAGGTTATCCTTGTGATTATGTCAGTGGTATAGCACAAGTATTATATGATTATCCAATGGAAGAAATCTTAATAGCGGAACATCTTTTTCCATTGTGGAAACCAGATTTAATCACATGGGTAATGGAATATTTGAAACCAGAAAATGTTAGAATTCATGTAGTTGCAAAGTTATATGAAGATATAGCTGACGAAACTGAAAAATGGTATGGTGTTAAATTTAAAAAAGAAAAGATACCACAAAATATAATAAGTAAATGGATTAATGCTGGTTTAAATTCGGATTTACAATTGCCACCAAAGAATGAGTTCATACCAGAAAAATTTGATATAAAACCAGCAGAAAGTACTGTGAGTAAACATTTGTGTAAACATTTCTATATGTAAGTACATATATGTATGTATGCATACTATGACAAAACAATTTCATTTTTTTTCTCTCTAGATATCCAAATTTCCAATAATTATTGAAGACACTCCACTAATAAGATTATGGTTTAAACAAGATGATGAATTTCTTATACCCAGAGCTAATTTATTTATCGATTTCGTCAGGTAAAATATAAGTAAACTGTGTTGTCTACTTAATTCATATTTATATTAAAAATATTCATATTTATATTATATTATTATATTTATATTAATGTTATACTTAAATATGATTACATTTTGCTTACAGTCCACTGGCATACATGGATCCTCTTAGTTGTAATTTAACATATATATTTGTATTATTATTTCGTGATGCTCTAAATGAATATGCATATGCCGCCGACATTGTTGGTCTTAAATGGGAGCTTACTAATAGTAAATATGGAATGACAGTAAGTAAAAACTATTATAAGTACATAATATATATAAATTTCATTTTTAATATTATACAGTATATATTTTTTAGCTGGGAATTGTTGGCTACGCTGATAAACAACAAGTGTTACTGAATAAAATTATTGATAAAATGATCAATTTTAAAGTTGATCCAAAAAGATTTGAAATTTGGAAAGAAAATGTATGTGTTACTTAAATTTTTATGTATGCTACTATGTTATTATTAATTTTCATCCTAATTCTAGTATATTAGAAGCTTGAAAAATTATAAAGCTGAACAGCCATATCAGCATGCAGTTTATTATCTTGCTGTTTTATTATCAGAGCAAATTTGGATGAAGGATGAATTACTAAATGCTACGTCTCGTAAGTCTATGCAAAAAAATTAAACATTTGGTTGATAAAGAAATAGATAAGAAATATCCATTATAAATTTTATAATTTATTAATTATATTTAATATAATTATGTTCGTATAATTTCATTTGTATGTAGATTTAACAGTTGAAAGAGTACAAAATTTCATCCCACAATTTTTAAACAAAATACATATGGAATGTTTAATACATGGTAACATAACAATGTCAGAAGCTATTGAAACTGCAAAGTCAATAGAATCAAAATTATCAAATGCAGTTCCTCATATAGTACCACTTCTATCTAGGCAGTTAATTTTACATCGTGAAATCAAACTAGAAGATGGTAAGTACATTTAACTTTTTATATTAAAAGTTTTTAAATAATATTTGTAGAAAAAAGGAAAGAAAAATTAATATTTTTCCTATATATATTTTCTAGGTTGTCAATTTTTATTTGAAGTAAAAACTAAATTTCATAGTAATTCATGTACGCAAGTTTATTATCAAACTGGTTTACAATCAACAGAATCAAATATGCTTCTAGAACTTTTAGCACAGATTTTATCAGAACCTTGTTTTACTACGTTAAGAACTAAAGAACAATTGGGATATATAGTGTTTAGTGGAGTTCGAAGAACAAATGGTGCACAAGGTTTAAGAATTATAGTTCAAAGTGACAGACATCCTAAATATGTTGAACAAAGAATTAATGCGTTTTTAAATTCTATGTTGGTTAGTAATTAGAATTTAAATATTACTAGATATATTTGTTTTCAAAATTTGCATTTAAAGTTAATTTATTTCAGCAATATATACCATCTATGACAAAAGAAGAATTTAATGCACATAAAGAATCACTAGCAATACGACGACTTGAAAAACCTAAACAAATGACTACTTTATCTGCCATATTTTGGAGTGAAATTATATCACAACAATATAATTTCGATAGAGCAAATATTGAAGTTGCATATTTAAAAACTATAACACAGGAACAAATACTAAAGTTTTATAAAGTATGCATATAATGACTGCATCACTTAGACTAACACTAATACAAGTATATTGAATTTAAACGTTTTTCATTTGTAGGAAATATTTCAAAGTGACATTCAACGTAAATTATCAGTACATGTACTTTCTACACTAAAAGATGTAAAATTAGAAGATGAAAATGTAATGGAATCTAATGAATACATTTCATCAGATGGAACAAATAATATTGAACCAAAAAAAATTGATGATATCATATCATTTAAAATTAGTCAGTGTTTGTATCCATTATTGAAGCCATTCAGTGATATACCAAGAAAAGGCGCACACTCATCAAAATTATGAAGTGCTTAATAATAACTGTGAATATGTGTTTTAATAATGTCACTGCACCTGCAGATTGTAGTAAATATCAGGTAAATAAATGATTTTAACATACTCTGTTATATAAAAAAACAATGTTTAAAATATTAAATAATCATTTAAGATATTAATTTTATAAATGCTGATGGATATAAAAGTAAAAGAGTAACTATAAAAAGTAGAAAGCAGTTGTAGTAAATGATAAGTAACTACATCACATATGTAATAAAGTCTATATTCAAATATACTCTATCAATAGTCCATAAGCATTTAAGTGAGTACTTAATAGATTAAGAAATACAGGTAGTTGTTTTATTATACCTCAAAATTTCTGTATACTCATAAAATTTTGTAAAAATAAATACGTAACTACTTCGAAGAAGTTGTAACCTCAACTACAGGACCTTATACCAACTAATAGATAAGCTAAATGAACATTTTTTTGTCTATTACTTTCACTAAGTGTCCCTCGCCTCGACGCTTAAACAGCTCCTAAATCAGTGAAAAGCTAACAAATCAGAAACAGTTGATAATTTTTAAGAATGCCAGAATAGTTACAGCAATAATGGCACCATACATTTGCACAGATCTCACTTAACACATTTAAGGTCAGAGAACAAATAAGATTGCTCATGCCCATTGTCCTAGTTGTTCCACAGTGCAAGTGCTGCACCATGCGATCAAATGCCAAAGATGTTCCACGCTAGCATATGCAAGAACCTATAAAGTTAGAAATCTACCCTATTTGGTTCCACGCTAGCATACAAGAACGTATTTAGTCCAGTCACAAGTAGAGCCTATTTCATTGTACGATTCTATGGAAAAGTTCATACTTTTCTTTCCGAGGTAGAAAGTATGAGAATAACAAAATCTTACAATAATTAAACTTAGGTGCTGTAGAAAGTAAAATTAATTGTTTATTATATTTCTTTTTAGAAAAGAGAAGGAAATCTTTACTTTCAAACGATAATGGATCAGTGGAATGATGCAATAATTTTAATATATTCTCTATACACAACAGCTTTCTAAGTTTAACATTAAATTCACTTTCCTCGTGATAATATTTTTGTTATAAAACCTGAATTTCACTTCAATAGTAATTTCAGTAGTTGTTAGGTTGCGAGTAATATTTCTGAGTGATGTATCTGTTTTGCATGTGTGTTCATTCATAAAGATGATAAAAAAGAGGTATAAACTAACTACAAACAAGATTTGATATCATGACTATGTAATTTTTGTAATCCACGATTTTTATCCATTTTATTTTTATTATTGAGTAAAACTTATTAATTCTCTGAATTCTAATCTATGGAGGATTGGAATACATATCGACTACACGGAAATACACAATTGACTCGTGAAGCCAAGTAAAACTCGCCCGTGATTTGTAATAATAATAATGCCATAGTTCCTCGAGTAAAATCCTCGGCGATCCGCTTGACTTCTCCCTACGGAGGCAATTAGCATTGGATCCATATCCTGCCTATCCTATTCATGCTTCGTTGTGTACTGACAACCGAGTGCAATAGTCTTCACCCCGGCTACAACCGGGGATACGCCGCGCCATCTCATCCCTCTTCGACTACGATCGAGGGGACGACAGTCTATGTATGCGGATACTAATTCAAAAGTGAAACCTTTTCACTTTTGACTTTTTCTAAATTAATCTTTTGCTAATATATTTGTGAGATCTTTCTAAATAAAATGAGAACAAACACGATATAATTTGAATTAGATTTACTTATTGATATGTATTTAATTATCATTTATAAAGTAAGCAAATATGCTCCAAATCGTATCGTATTTGGTGTAATTTCAATTAAGAAAATGTAACGAACATGTTAGTAAAAATTTCATTCATCACAAATCAAAGATAAGAAAGTTTGATTTTTGAGTTAAGAAAGGCTCAACTTATCTCGTTTCGACTCTCAGTGTCTCTATCACTTTCATTCTTTTTGTCCTGTTCTAAGTTCAGTTTAGATTGTCAAAAGACTGTCAGCTATGCATCGGGCTTCTAAGCTCGATCCCCGTTTATAAACAGAAAATAAACGACAACCAATACAGACGTATATGTTGTCGCAAACGTACAACTATAACCAGAATTTACTGTAGTGGTATCGGCAAATTTTTAGAAATATAGTCGCTCATAAAATTATCTATTATTATTATAAATCGCTATTTGAACACTTACTGTCTACGTTTATATTTATTCCATTTACAATTCGATACAGCACAGGATCACAATATATTGAAAGATTACTATAAAATTATATTGAAAATTTACTTACAAAATTAGTTACGAAGTTTACTTATAAAGTATCATAAAATTATGAAAATCTCACCTATGTGCTTTCACCATTTGTTACCTAGTGTTACTTTGAGATTGTTTTTACTACTTGATATCAGCGCCTTGTAGTGAACAATATAGGAGACTTTCTGTCCTCATATCTAGGCTTACCCCTGCTACAAGAATGTCAGATCAGGATCTATATATATATATATAGACCCTATATATATATATATAAGACCTAATACGACCATGCTCTGTTTTACTCTATATATCAGGACGAATGTTAGAGAAATGGTATATATCCACGTATCAGATCTACTCACCTCTGTACATATGTACATATATTCAAATATTATATCGCTTTCTTTAATAAATATATTATTTCTTAAAATAGATGTTGTTATATATTCTTTCTTACTAGATGTCGTTACAAATTCTATTTTCAGTATTATATTTTGAACAGTTTAGATGGCGTTAAAAACGCATTACGAAATGTAAATTCGAGTATCCTATCTTTTCCCTGTCAATTGTGGCTTCTCTTCAAGTTGATTCTCTTCGGTTTCGCTGATCTCAAGTACTCAAAATCCTCTTTGAGATATTTCGTATTGTCCTCATACGCCTGAAAAGGGGTAGTTCTACAGTTGTACGTGCATCTAAGTAAGTTAAGAAGTAAAAGTCATTAAAATTTAAACAATATTCGTTCGCTTTTCATATAACCTGATCTCTGTAAAAGGTTCAATTTTTTTATAAATTTCAGCCATCGTGGTTCCATCCCATGACCTTAACCTTAGGAGTAATAAACTAATTGAAAAGTAGAATTTTTTACGTATATTTTAATGCTATTAATCTTTATAATAAAGTAATTTATAAGTAGGAATTTTTGACGTAATAGAATATATTTAATGAAAGTCGCCATTTGTCAAAGAAGTGCCAACAGATTTAAAGTCAAATGCCACCTCATTATGGTCTCATTATAGTTTCTCAATCCTCAATCTTATTAAATTTTTGTCTTAATATACAAATAAAAGGTCAAAAGATTTTCAAAATTTGTCAATAGTAATACACAACATAAGGCAAACAATTCTATATATGTATATGCATATATAGGTACATATTATATACTTATATGTATATGTTATAAATATATTATCGTTAATTTACAAAAAAGTCGAAAAATTTTAAAGCATATTTATTGAAATTTCTACCATTTCAGAAAGGTATTGTATGAGTCAAAAAATAGAAAAACCAATATTATCAGGTCAACGCATAAAGACCAGAAAAAGAGGTATGCATCAGAAAATATAAGATTTCTTAGGTAATATATTTAATGAAAATTATAATGAAGAATTTTTTTAGATGAAAAAGAAAAATATGACCCTATGGGATTTCGAGATGCGATTTTACTTGGTTTGGAAAAGGCTGGTAACGACTTAGATGCAATTTCAAAGTACTTGGACGCAGCTGGCTCTAAATTAGATTACCGCAGATATGGAGAGGACCTTTTTGACATCTTAATAGCTGGTGGACTTTTAGTTCCAGGCGGTTCTATTGCTCAAGATGGTGATAAACCAGTAAAAACCACTGCTTGTGTTTTTGAACAACCAGAAGATATGGAATCTATGCGAAATTTTGAACAAGTGACGTATACTGTTCTATGTATATTTAAGCTGTCATGATATGTACTTTAACAATGGCTTTGAAAATAACTTTATTTATAGGTTTTCATCAAACTTATGAGACGTTATAAATACTTGGAAAAAATGTTTGAGGAAGAAATGAAAAAGGTATTGGTTTTTATGAAAGGCTTCACTCCTAAAGAAAGGATAAAATTAGCTAGAATGACGGCTCTGTGGATATCCAATGGTTCTGTTCCACCTACTGTTTTATCAGTTTTAATTAATGAACATCTGGTTAAAGACAACTTAGCATTAGACTTTTTATTAGAAGTTTTTGTCACTTGGAGGCAGGAGAAAGGTCTATCCAGTTTAATGACTGCTTTGAAAAAAGGAAATATTGAAGGAAGGTATGAGAAAATTCCAAACTTTATAAAGTTCATTGTTATATCTATATCAGGTTTTTTGTTTTATTCTCATTACTTTTTCTTTTTTCTTTCTTTTTTTTTACATACTGATCAACAGGTTAATGGAATTTGTACCGCCTAATAAACGAACTGAAGAATATTTTCGATCTGTATTTGAAGCTGTTGGTCTTGCAGACATTGTAAAATTACATAAAGCTCAAGCAAGTCAAGAAGCAAAACGGGACTTGCAACAACTGTTATTGGATGATTTGGCTGATAATCGTCCTTTGAAAGATATTATACTTGATCTCAAAGAAATGGCACAGAAGAGTGGTATTCCTGAGCATGAAGTTATTGGCCTGGTAATTATAGTTTTATGATATTATTATATTACATTAGAATTAAATAAAATTGTTAACAATGTTTGCAGATTTGGGTTGTAGTAATGGGTCAAGCTGAATGGAATAAAAAAGAAGAATTAGTGGCTGATCAAGCACTGAAGCACTTAAAAATATATACTCCACTGTTTGATGTTTTTACAACCACTGCCAGATCTGAGCTTGCACTTCTTCTGAAGGTTCAGGAATTTTGTTATGAGAATATGAACTTCATGAAAGTCTTCCAGAAAATTGTTTTACTATTTTATAAAAGTACGTTTATAATGCTGACACATACATTTATTTGTAATTTCTTTGTTTGTGTCCATTTTCTGTTTAACATATCTTATTTTAGCGGATGTAATATCAGAAGAAGTGATTTTGAAGTGGTATAAGGAAGGCCATTCTGTTAAAGGAAAAATGATGTTCTTAGATCAAATGAAAAAATTCGTTGAATGGTTACAGAATGCTGAAGAAGAATCTGAATCAGGAGAAGAAGAAGATTAAAAATACAGAAGTATGTTTAATCAAGGTTTACAGCTTTGTTTTTGACTTTATATTATTTTTATATTTCAGAATAATATAAGCTTCATTATCAAAAAATAATATATTTGGATTACATCCAAAATTTTTGGAATGGATCAAAATATGAACTGCAATTGGACTGTATTGACAAATGGAAATTTTGATAAAATAAAGTTTGTATCATTCTGCGATACATTATATCAATATACAAATACATACAGTTTTTTAATCGTTAATGAATAAAAAACAATACATTACCATCTGATTAACGAGGAAGATAAATTGTAAAATTTACAGTGTCTTTAAATTGTATTACTTTAAGAAAAAATATTTTGTGTTACATTTTTATAACACCGCTGCAAAATATATACAGAATAACAAGTTAATGAAGAAAAGATCTTTATCCCTGTGTATGTATAATTTTCAAACCCACATTCTTTGTATGATAATATTGTACTAGTTTCTAGAAAATATATTGTCAGGTGGTGTTTAATATTTGAATTTTTTATGAATCCTGTTTAATTTCCTATAATATTAATTAATTTATATAAATAAAAGCAATTAACTAGAAACAAGTAATTTCTTAATATATATAATTGGAATTCATTTTTTATTTCTTTAAAAATTTTATTTTTGTATATTATAAATATAAGAATTATATAAATTATTATTATTCATTGCATTTAGGCTAATGCACGATAAAATTCTATATACATTGATAAATAGATAATTTATTTTAATGTAAATTGCAAGTAAATATTCCTACATATATATACTTTTACATTCATGAATGGCAAAAACAATAAAGATGTAATTATTACTTGTTTTTAACTGTTTTCAGAGAAGATTAAATGTTACATGTACAGTTACAGTTACATGTTAGATTTGTGATTTGTATTTATGGAGTTTCATGTTAGCAATTGGTTGTTTTTTAATAAGTGTCTTTCCTGCCATATAAGGTATTAAAATTTCAGGGATTTGAATACGCATATGTTTTGTTTGATGTGTTTCACAAAGTGCTATCAACATGCGAGGTACAGCACATGCAGTTCCATTCAAAGTATGAACATGTAAAACTTCTCCCTTATTTGTCTTATATTTTATACCAAGTCGTCGTGACTGATAATCTGTACAATTACTACAACTAGATAATTCTCCATATAATTTTCTTCCAGGCATCCATCCTTCCATATCTACTTTCCTAAATATATAAATTGATGATGTGACATTAAGAAATTTAAAATCTAAGTATTTCAATATATAATGTAATATTATACTACTGTATACCTATATGCTGGAGACCCTAATTCATGAGCTGGCATATCAATTATTCGAAAATATAAATTTAATGAAGAAAATAAATCTTCTTGAATATTCAGAAGTTCTTGAAACTGATTTTCTGACTCTTCATGTTTTGAACATACAAACATTTCAACTTTTGTAAATTGATGAACCCTTATATGAATAGATAAAATTATTTATTAGAAATAATATTTATGTAACTGTTATACTATCAATATTGAAACAGTTGTTAGATATATTATCATATTAATAAAATATATTTAAAAATATATGTAACATGATTTTTTACCTGTATATACTTCTCTCATGCATAAGATTAGATATTTCAGCCCTAAAACACCTGCTTACAGCAGCCATTTTTAGTGGTAAATCTTCTGAATTAAATATAGTATTCATTACTTTATAAGCTAAGGACATTTCTGCTGTTCCAGATAAACTATAGTTCCCTCCATAAAAAGGACTTAAATTATATACAAGGTGTCTTCCATTATCTATTATCAATCCACATCTTTCTATAACTTCAGTAGGGATAATATCAGGTACAGAAACAAGTTTAAAGCCATGTTTCATTAACTTTCTGACTGTAAAATGAATTAATGCTTCTTCTAATTCTGCTAGATCTCCTAAGAACAAGTAACCTCGTGTTCCTATTAAGGGCCCCAATTGTTTACTTTTTAATGCCTTTAAATTTGTAACTAATGTTGAAAATTCTTGTGGTTCAAAATCAAATTCTGGATTATGCCCGCATTCTTTTAAAATTTGTGGTTCTTCGCCATAAGATAATACTCTTGGATCTGTTTGATTTGGTATTTTATTTAACTCATGCAAAAGAGCCTTCTTTAACTCTGGATTTTTTGAAAGTTCAAGAATTTTATCAATATCTCCAATACTTTTCCTTGCTGCTATATTATTAAAAATAATATCTCGATTACATGAATTACATAAAAAATCAATATTATATTCGGGTTCTGGAATATGTGTTATTGTGTCTACATTATATTGTGTTGACTGTGTCCTATACTGTAAAGAATATATATGTTAATTATATAATTTAATATGCAACTGGAAAGAAAAATAAACCAAATACTTTTTACATTATATACATATGTAAACAAAAATAATAACATACCAAAGTCTTTGTATAAAACTGAGGATATTTAAGAAATCGACTAAATTGTTTCTTGAACCACATTTTAAAAGTAAAATAATATTAATTATAAAATACATATGTGCATCAGGTATACGCCAATATATCCCTATGTTGGTAGTTAACCTATGATACACATTTCTCTTTTTTGATGCATATGCTATTTATAAATGTTTATTAGGTTTGAAAATTACTTTAAGACACCTTGCTATATAAATGATTACGCTATTATCAACATTTATAATATTATTAAAAAAATAATTTATTTCCCGTTTTCACACAACATAATTATATATTTGCTGTTCTGCAATTCGATAAGAGACACATTTGTTATTCCTCAAGCCTGAAAAACTGTAAGTAATGATATTATTACACTATTTTATAATACTTTATGATTTAATCTTTTACTTCATTTATGATTAATAATAAATTATCAAAATCCGATAATCAATATCCATCATTTATAGTAATGTCAAATTTGTTTAAAATAAAACCGAAAATAAATTCTTTTATTTAATATATTGTAAAATTTGCACAGTTTATTTTAATATTTTCTGAATGATATATTCTTCAATAAAAAGCATAACTTAACTTTCTCAATTGCTACTTTGTTAACATGCAATTAAAAATACTCTAATTCACTAATTACAGATAACTATGATTCCACGAACATTAATAAAAAATTGGATTTCTTTACGTCATTTTTTTCATAAACATTATACAATCCAATATAAGGCCAAAAACATCAAGTACATTGGTTTTGGTATATTCACAAGTGTTTTGGTTTATAGTACTTCAGGAATCACAATATTTGCAGCACAAAATGAGTTGGATATTAAAAAATTTATGGCACAACCTATTACTGACATAAAGAAATTAAAGAAGAAAGATGATATGAAAACAAAAATGGAATTGTTAGTGATGAAAACTCAAGCAGACTTTTGTAAAGCTTTGGAATCCTTAGAAGAACCAGGCCATTCTTTTAAAGTTGACAGATGGGTTAGGAAGGAAGGTGGTGGAGGAATTACTTGTGTTTTGCAAGATGGAGTTGTTTTTGAAAAAGCTGGAGTAAATGTATCTGTCGTTACTGGTATGTTACCACCAGGTGCAGTACAACAAATGAGAGCACGTGGGAAAAAAATGGGAGAGGGATCTGTACCATTCTTTGCAGCTGGTGTAAGTGCTGTAATTCATCCTCGAAATCCCATGGTTCCAACAATACATTTCAACTATCGTTACTTTGAAGTAGAAAATTCAGATGGTTCAATTCAGTGGTGGTTTGGAGGTGGCACAGATCTTACACCTTATTACTTAAATGAGGATGATGTAAAACATTTTCATAGTACTTTAAAAGCTGCATGTGATCAATATGATCCTTCATATTATTCAAAATACAAAAAATGGTGTGATGATTATTTTTTTATCACACATAGAGGAGAACGTAGAGGAGTAGGTGGTATCTTTTTTGATGACATTGATACTCCTAGCCAAGAAGAAGCATTTCAATTCGTAAAATCTTGTGCAGAAGCTGTTATTCCTTCATACATTCCATTAGTTGACAAACATAAAGATGATGGATATGGATATAGTGAAAGACAATGGCAATTATTACGTAGAGGAAGATATGTTGAATTTAACTTAATATACGATCGTGGTACAAAATTTGGTTTATATACACCTGGTGCAAGATATGAAAGTATATTAATGTCTTTGCCTTTGTCTGCAAATTGGCAATATATGCATGAACCAAAACCTGGTTCAAAAGAAGCAGAACTTGTTGATGTATTGAGAAACCCTAAGGAATGGTTGAACTAATATAAATAATATCCTTTAATGAAACTATCATTTCTTAACTTAAAGCTGTAATTTGTAGCAGTAATTTTGAATGATAATTTTTAATTACCTTTTTGCTATTTTGTTTACAAGTATTTTGTACAATTTTGTACAAGTGGAATGTTAATGAAAAAAATGCAAATTAAAATATAGAATAAGGCCATATTTTTAAACCATTTAAATATATTTTCAAGTATAAGAAAAGAGTTACATGTATAAACTTTATATTTAATAAATTAAATACTGTATAAACTGTAAATTATGTATAAAAATTGTACTTATTATTTTGATATACTTTATATGAAAGTAATATTCTTATACATTATAACTCTATACAGTCTAGGTGCTCATATGTGCACGTATTATATCTTTTAATATTATTTTAAACATTGTATACCTTAAATATAATAATATGGATATTCTCAAATTATTTTAGATGTATAAAAAGACAAATGATGACAAATTTGATGTGTTCTCAAATTTATTTAGTAAAATATTCAGTCTTAGAGTATATATTATAAATTACATATGTAATCATGAAAATAATAACAAAAATTTATTGTACAAAAAATCATTGGTAGAAATTCAATTAAATTAAATATAAAATATTCTTTAAATCTAAATGATATATGATGGAAGCAGATTTCAATAGATGTAATGATTTCAGTTATGTAATTCTTGATCACTCTTTTTATACAACAATATATATACAAAGCAAAAAAAGGAAGAGTATTTTAAAATTCACAAAAATATCGAGTTGTTTGTATTAATTATGTACAATTTTCTCTGAATAAATACATATCCAACAAACAATTTAATGAATGTTTCATATATATATATATATATATATATATATATATATATATATATATACGCGAATAAAAATGAATGAAAGATATTCGACATTTAAAAGAAGTAAAAAGATTAGTAGAGATGTAGAAACAGATGAAACATTTTTGTAAAACATTTTTATGTATAGGAACTATATTTTGTAGATAAATTAATAAAGCAGAGTAAGATAAGTATTCCTTCGAATATTATAAAAATGTAAATATTAGCAAAAAATTATTTTACTCTGTTAGACGAAATTCCTATATGATATAAATATGTTACGTGTTTTATATAAGCAAAACTAGATTAAACACTTGTTTCTTTTTTTACTATTTGTAGATAAGTATTCGGATTATTTAAGTGTGTTTTACTAGTTTCAATATTCTGTATATTTTGTTGTCTGTTTAAGCTCTCTACTTCATTGTTTGAATCTAAATTTTTTACAATATTACAAGAACTGTGCATAAGTGATGTCATATCAATCATAGAACTGATTAATTTTTGTTTAGATCTCAATTCATCAGTGCACACATTAGAGGCACATTCAGTATTTCTTGTAGGAGTAATATATGTAGTCTGCATTAATTTATGTAAATTATCTTTAACTGCACTATTTACTTTAGGGAAAGGTGATTCTAATTTGTTAAATGATTTTTGAGATAGGCGACTTTTATCACATAAATTTGAATTTGTAATATTTTGTAAGCCTGTAAATGATTTCAGATATTCGCATTTTTTTAAACTGGTAAGGGATGTGATGTCGTTTAATGAATTACAAAAATTATTCCTTAATGGTTTCACAGTCTCTATTGGAAGACAGTGCATGCTATTAGAATGAGTTAACCATTTTGAAGTGGCATTAGACCGCCGTTCTTCTACTTCATGAAATTCATTCATACTTTGACAGTCTTTTTTTAACCATTTTGGGTTCATAATGTTATCTACAGTTTCATAAACTTCTGGTAAATTATGTTCGCTTTTTTCACTAGTCATCTGAGTAATAGATTCTATTTCCGAGCTATATTCTAAACTACATTGTTGTGAAACACTTTGCAGATGTTTTTCTTCATCAGTTTTGATGTCCATGTCTGAGTCATGTAAAGTTATACTCAGTAATTCTACTTTTTGGCAATTATTCCTCGCAGAGTTTGATAATGTGTTTAAAGAATCGTGTAATCTACAGTTATTATTAACTTTTCTTACATTTCCAAAAAGACCTTCTTGACCAATAACAAATCGCACTGGAACATTTCTTTCCTCTGAGATACTACCACCGCTATCTGAGAGTATATTAACGTTTTTAATGTCATTTATTGGATTTAACTCAACATGGATATTTGTATTATTTACTTTTGCACTGCTACTTAAGATGGTTTGGTCTATATTACTATCTAATTTTGTAGTAGATCGTGGTACAGAAATGCAACTACCAGCATCACTCATAGCACCGCCATCACCTTGTTTTCGAGGACCAAGATTATTATTTTTTGTATGACGACGTTGTTTTCTAAAAAATTTTCTAGCAACTCCACTTTGATGAGGATTATAAAACATTTCAACACAAGTTGGTTCAATATATGTTGTTACGGAATTATCAGATCTGTATTGCTGTCGATGTAATACAACTAAGTTCACATTAGTCATTTTTCTACCAACAGGTGAAACTTCTTGACTGGTTATAATATCTGTAACTTTAAATGCATTATAAGTTTGCGACCTATTGGTGTATCTGGATGAACCAATGGAATTTGAATCAGATGTAACTTGAGTAGCCTGAGAATTAGACATTGGAGGTACCAAATTTTGTACTAATGATTGCGTTGCTATTACAGGATTTGCATCAGAGATACTTCTTGTTCGACAACATTGATTTTTTCGTTTTTGAAACCAGCAACCCATTTTTAACCATTGTGACCTAACATCATTTCGCGCAATTCCATAAAAAAAGAGGATGAAAATTCCAAGTGAACTAGAAAAAAGGGAATATAAAGTAGCAAATATAGTTTCATCAAACGAAATGTATGCACTTAATGGCTTTGTTATAGCTGCTGCTGCAGTAATCCATGATATTAAATATAAAATTAAAATAATAATTTGACCCTTTAGTTGAGTTATTTGAGAATGTTCTGAGTCGTCAATATCGGATAAAACAGTCTGTGCACTGCGTGCACTATTCCTGCCTACAGAAAGATTTGTATTTGGTTCCAATAATTCTAAATCCATATTTTCCGTTGCTTGTGTACCTTCAGACAACTGAGCATTCATATCAACATTTTGAATTGAACATTTAATGAGTAAATGAAAAATAGATAAATATACAATTAGAAATCCAGCTGGAACAAACAATGCAACAAGAGCAGGAGCAGTTGTGAGAAAACAATATGAATATCCAGCGTATTCTCGTAAATTTATTGCGCCAGATATACCACAAATGATCATAGCTATACCCCAGCCGACTAGATACAGCCCTAATAATGGTTTTGGTATTGGTGGATCTTGAAGTTCATTATCCGGAATATCTTCAAGATCTGGTTTAGATAATTTTTTATACATATTGCTGTAAACAAATTAACCTTTTAATATTTGTTCATTGTATAGTTTTTATAAAATGTAAAGATTAATTATATACCTTGCAAATACTGCCATCCATAATAAACAACATAAAGACAAGTAATGTAGAATAAGACCAACACCTTGACAAATTGGTATATTTTCTGTTTGGTAAATACCAATACTATAAAAAAATGATAATAATGCCATAGCAAACCAAGTATTAATAACACAATGTTTTGCTTTTTTAGGCATAGCAATTGATGTGTAACAGATAATGTATGTAACAGACATAATAACTAAACATGTTACTGTTGCAATACTTCCAATATATATTGCTGGATTTGAATACCTAAATTTGGCGCCACTTATGCTGAAAATAGAAGTATTACAAATTAATTCATAAATATAAAAATTTATTAAATACGTACCTGTTACCATTGTAATCAAATGTAGAAGTATCTTGTAAAAGGCCATAATATCCCAATCTATTGCAATGAAATACTATTAAGTTATTTAATACATTTCTTAAATAGCAACCATCATTTGTCCAGCCTCCTGATTTATTTAATGTTTCATCCCAAACTACGGGTAATAATTTTTTTCCGGCGTAGTAGTATAAAGGTGCCTTTAGCATAATGTATACAGGCTCAGTTAAATTTTGTATTGACATTCCATCTGAAAAAAGATTCATATTATTATATTATTTTTACGTTTTAAATAAGCATTTTTGATGTTAGTTTTAATTACATACATAACTTGCTTCCAATAACACATGATGGAATATCCATATTATCATTGTTAATTATTTTAGGAAACAATCTACTATTGCTATATACAGAAATCATTAATTGATGAGCAGTAACTTCTTGTGAATATTGTAATAAAGATGCAGGTAGGTGTATTGATGCTTCAATTATTTTATCTTTTATATTAATCGGAGATGTTCTATTGTTTGTTGTACATTGTAAAAATCGTATTTCTGGATTATTATTGGAATACCATGTACATATTAATCCTGTAAAACTATCACGTTTCACTCTGAATTCTTCTAGTGCCATGTTTTTCTTGTAAAATTGTATAGATGGAGTAAATTGTATAATCTTTTCTACAGCTTTTATTAGTCGCGTGCAAGATTTAAAGGAAATTTCAGCTTTTTTTAAAATATTCTTTGGTACATTAATCAGAGTACTAATGACATCAATTAACATAGAACCAAGTTCTTTTTCTTCAGTTACAAAATTTAAGTAATTTTCTATAGTTTGAGTTATGAAATCAACTTCAATAGGATCGGTTATTTTTATGGTATTTCCTGTATAATTTTTGAATTTCTTCGCACTTTCTAATAAACTGATCCTTGTAAGTGAAAGATTAACTTTAGAAAATTGTTCTAAACTTTTTGTTATATGTGATATGTAAGGACATAATTCTGTGTTTAAATTCTCCCAATATCCTGTAATATTACATTGATAAGAAGCTTTTAAAGGCATTTGCATTAAACCTGATAAGTGGTTGCCTTCGCATGGTAATTCTGCCCTCCATCCTACTATAGTTTTTGGCCATGTATAAATACCTTTATTATTTTTAGTTACTGTAACATAATAATTTATTAGACTTATATTAAAATTTGAAGTATACATTTTATTTTACCTGCTAGAGGACAATAACGAGTTTCTTCAGAGATAACTATTACACTGATTGCTTTTGTTCTATTACCATTTACAGAAACTAACAAACAATTCCATTGGCCATTGTGTTCTTCTTTAACAGGAACAATACTAAGAGAACTATAAAAATTATAATTTTATTATGCATATATATAAATGATTTGATTTACACTACATGTATTAAATGCTAAAATACCTGTCCACAATGCCACTATCTGCAAGATATCTGTTATCCACTTTAATATTAGATAAACTTTTTTGTGGATCTAGAAATGTATTTAAATCTACAGTTTCAGAAGTAGTATTAGGATACCACAACCAACTTAGTCTTGCATTTCTATCTTCTGTTATACTAGGTGCTCTGCATTTTAAAGTTATAGAATCTCCAGCAAATACTACTTGATTATTAACTGGCCGAAGTTCAATTGTGGGAGGTAACCACTGACATTGAATATTTTCTGAATACTTCAATTTTTTCACAAATTCACCTTTGATATTTATAGGTGATACACATTTTGGGGCAGGACTGAAATATTTCAAAAGCTTATTACACTATGATACACATTATACCCTATATAATTACTAAATCTCTATTTTTGTATTTAAAAAATATGTTACTTTAATTTAATAGAACTGTTATGAATCCAATTACTAAACCAGTATAATTCACAGTCACATCTCCATGGATTGTTAGATAAATCTCTGAAATATAAATTAAAATTTGAGTAACTTTATTCAATTTATATGAATTCATATATTATATTTAACTTACTTACAACTGTTTTAAAGATTTCAGACCATAAAAAGTACCCTCCATTAAAGTTGTTAATTTATTTTCGTTTAACTTCCTATAATATATTTTTATAGATCAGTGTTTTTTTTTAAATACTCATGAGTATAATTATACGTATATATGTGCACACATAACAAAACAAATATAAAGAAAGTAAATAAAAATTGAAACTAGAGACTCACTTACAAGCGCTCTAAAGCCAGTAAATTATGAAATAATGATGGTTTCACCACACTTATGTTGTTGCCGGACAAATCACTAATAATCAAGTAAATAATATGTAAGATAAAAGAATATACATAAAAATATACATCAATATATTTTACAAAATCTGTAAACTTACAGCCTTTTCAAATTTGGCAACTTGCTAAATGTATGAGCATCTATAGTTGAAATTTGATTTTTACTTAAATCCCTGAATAAAAATTGAATATATTTGTAGCATTAATATATTCAATAATAAATAATGTATGATTCATAATAATAACAAATATATTAATATTCTTACAATCTCTCTAAATTTCCAAGACCATCAAAAGAATTTTCACCAATAAAAGTTATATCATTTTGCGATAAGTTCAAACGTTTCAAATTTGTCAAATTCTTAAATATGTTAGCTTCAATAGCATAAATATCATTCTTGCTCAAATCTCTGAAATATATTAAGTAATTAAAAATATTACAACTAAAAATAAGTGTTACTCTGTGTGCTATAGAATAATTCATAATAGTACAATTAGTATTATAATCTTACAATTGAACTAATTCCACGCTGACACTATCAAGATTGATATCCCTAATGTTCTGCAATTCATTACTACATTTAATTCGTAGCCATTCTGCTTGTGCACCAAGTTTACATGTGCAATACTTTGGACATGTCTGGATTGTTTCTCCTCTTGTTTGAATTAAAATTAAAAACAATAAAATAGCTCTCATTTTAAAAAAGGCAGATTTTTACCTAAAGAATATCAATTTTAATTAATAAGAAAATCGAAATTAGTAACTTAACAAATTAACGTTTACAAATTTTTTATAAAAGCAAATATTTTAAGTATAAACATTGAAAATATATAAAACATTGATACAATTATTATATATTTGAACAGAATTTAAAATTTCAAGCAAAATTCTTGTAAAACTAAACATATAATTTTCATTCATAATTTACAATATTTTAATATAAGAATGAGAATAAATAATAGAATGATTTCATGTAAGTATAAACAATGAATTTATACATAAACGTTAAATACTTACGACTATGAAAGGAATTTTATTTATCATATTGTTTTAATGTTATACGCCATATATTATGATTATTTGATAACTGTAAACATAATTATAAGAGAACAAGCTTACGGATATTTGTACACACTTCCCATAACAATAAAAGACAACTTACGAATTGTCATAGTCATAAACTATTGACTATATACATGCATATCTGTATCTAGAATTAATTATAGGCTGATTTTCACATATTACGTATATATTTTAAGAAAGAATTATTTTTGTTTTATTTGTTATAATACAGCTTTAAAAGATCACTTTTGAGATGTAAATTATAAGGAGATGTGTAAAATATCACAGTAATGTTTATGTAATAACAATATTCATAAAGATTTAAGTTGTTTTGAAAAATAACAATTTTCATAAGGATTCGTCATAATAGTTGAATCTAACCTGTAATTGCTCTTTAAATATTGTTGATGAAGTAAAGTATTTAATCATTAAATATCAAATATATATATATATGTAAAAGTCTGTAAACATCAAGCAAAAAGGTGAAAATATACAATTGGAAACATATTTTGTAAAAAATGTCTGCCTTTTTGTTTTATACTTTGTTTTATATTTTAATGTCAGGATGTATCATATATCCACCTACAGAATTTGTGTCAGCCGGCCTAACCATAAAAGATATATTTTCGAATTTGTTAGGCAGTGAAAATGAATTTTTTGTGCAATATCACATAAGAAAAAGTGTCATTACGTTACTTATATATTCTATGCTCCCGTTTGGTAAATATACTTATTTTTCTCTTATTCTAAATGTTGTACTGCTTGTTAAAATAAGTTTTTCTTTTAATTAGGTTATGCGTTTGGTTTAATTCTGTTTGGACACATAGATGCTGTCAATGTATTATTAAGTCATGTCAATTTATGGTCAATTTATGTTACTTGTTCTATATTGATACCACTATATACTTTATCTAAAATTTTAATATGGTCAATGAATAATTGGAGCAAGCATCCTATAGCGAAAAATCTTGCAGTTTACTGTAACAGCAATAACAATAATAACAGTATACCATGGACTACAGTAGCTTCTGATATTAATGTAGAATATCAAAGGTTATATATTAAACTGAGAAGATTATTCTTGTAATATATTACTCCTGAAGATAATTCAATCATTAATATTTTATTTTAGAATAGATAAGATAATACTTACTACAAATAGTATAACATGCGTAATAGCTACTGATAATTGGATAATTAAAGTTCTACCTTATACAGTAATGGTTGCCCATCAGAGTGATACAGCTTTAATAGTTAACAGAAGTGACACTCATGAAATGTCACCTGTGACAAGAGGAGAAGTTCAGTTTATTAATATTGAGGTATATTTTGTTATTCTAAATTAGTCTTTACCCTAGGAATTTTTGATTTTTTATTAGGACTTTACCTCTCATTAATTGAAGTTCCATTGATGTGTAGGTAAAACCTACTAGAACAGGATCACAGCCTTTTGACATACGATTAAATGTATTTGATTTTAAAAATCTGCAAGACAAAGTCTCTCGTCCCATCACTATATTACAAAACATTAAATTTCATAAAACTTTACTTGATAAATTCATTGATAATTTTAAAGAACATGTACAAGAAAATCCACATTATGGATATGCAGAGGTATTTTATTTACTTTTTCACAAATTTAATATTTTATTTCAATAAATAAAATCTAATTATAATATAAAAATGTTTGAAGGAATTAAGTCAATGTATAGGATGTATGCAAGCTTTATCAAATGTAAAATTACATAAACAATGTAGTAGTGGTATAGGAAGTGGAAATCCTGAAGACTGCATGGTATGTTACTGTCGTCCAATGTGGTGCATAGAATGTATGGCAAAATGGTTAGTATGTGATATATATATATATATATATATATATATATATATATTTAATGTAGGTATATTATTAAAAATATTTATTATAGGTTTGCATCAAGACAAGATGAAAATGCACCTGAAACATGGTTATCTTCTAAATGTACTTGTCCAGTATGCAGAGCACGATTTTGTATTTTAGATGTATGTCTTATACAGTCAATTTAAATATAAAACTAATATTTTAATACATGATTATATTTTTAAAGTTATCTTCGTTACATAAGATATTTTACCTAGTAACAGCAAGGAATAATAATAATAATAATAATAATAATAATAATAATAATAATAACAATAATAATAATAATAATAATAACAATAATATAACTGGGCATTGGAATAAATGGGCAGAAAAAGTAAGCAGTAAAACAATATAATGGCTAAATCATATCTTTTACGATTCATTGTGATATATGATATAAGGAATATTAATTTTACTTACTAAAGTTTTTATTAACATATTGATACCTTAAACATAATATTATATTAGGAAATCAATAATTATATAATCCTATATATTCTAGTAAAGTATATAAAATTACTGACAGTAAAAGATACGTTTGATATTTATTAGAAATAGTTTGAAATTAAGTATGTCGTATATTATTATATCTTGATTATAATGTTAAAGTGTATGGCTAATAGGGGTGTGCAAGATTCGGCAACTAAAACTTCAGGATGGGTTAGAAAAATTCAGGTATGATCAGTTCGAGAATTGGTGATCAAACTATTAAGCGAAGACAGAAACATCTGTTTACTGCCAATCCGATTTGATTTCAAATTGTCGATTTGCCCGAGTCAGCCTGAATTTTCCCGACCCATTCCGAATTGGTATTTTGAGATTTCGCACACTCCTATTGTCTAATACCATGGAAACATTAGGTATGTCAATATTTATGCGACCATTAATCGGGGAGCAATATTCATAGCCATAAGTTCTTGGAAAAGTAATTTTGCCGCATATGGTAGCCTAATTTGAGAAATTTGTGTTTTGTTTTTACATCCTTTGCATTCAAATGTATTATTCCTCAAATTGGCTATTGCGATTAAACCACAAAAGTTACATATATGTATCCGATATGGATCTGATACTTCGAATAAACGTTCTCTTAGAAATTGTGCAGCTCCATGGGAAATTTGACAATCACGTTCCATTTCACCAAATCGTAAACCTCCATCTCTGAACATTACATATCAACATATGAATATTAATATGAATAAATAAATATGAAGAACAAAAGAAGTATGTATAATTTACCTTGCTCTTCCTTCCATAGGCTGTCTAACTAAAATTTGTACAGGTCCCCGAGCTCTACTATGAATTTTATCATCCACCATATGTTTTAAACGTTGATAATAAGTTGGCCCTAAAAAGACTTGAGCATTTATCTTGCGGCCGGTATGACCATTATACATGACTTCATTTCCTCTCAGTTGATAACCATATTCTTGTAAAAGTGTAGAAATTTTTTGTACATTTACAGCGTCGTTAAATGGAGTAGCATCGCCAATTTCACCTACAAAAAAATATATTAGAATTAACTTATTAAATATACTATTCATTTTATATAATACTTATGTTGATAAGAATAAAAGCAAATAAATACCTTTATTAGCAGACACCTTCCCCTGTATACACTCAATTAAGTGACCAATAGTCATACGCGATGGGATAGCATGAGGATTAATTATAATGTCTGGCGTGAGACCTTCACATGAAAATGGCATATCCTCTTGTCTGTATTGAATTCCACAGGTACCTTTTTGTCCATGCCGAGAAGCAAATTTATCACCAATTTGTGGAATACGAACGCTGCGTACGCGTATTTTACAAAATTTATATCCTTCACTGTTCAAAGTTAACATTACTTGATCTACTATCCCAGTTTCACTATTACGTAAAAAGGTTGATGCATCTCGTTTTGTAAAACGTTTTGTTGTACTATCCAACTGTAAATATTAAAAGGATATGAAGAGATATAAATAAATTTGATTATTATAATTCCTATATGATTACATACCTCATCATCTGCTTCTGGAAGAGTAATAGTTTTACCTATAACTACATCATCTCCTGATACGCGAATTCCAGGAGCAATAATTCCATCATCATCTAATTTATCATAAATAGCATTACGCATCCCTTGACAAGTTTGGCGTGTAGGTTTTTCAAATTGCTCTTCTTGATCTCCAATTCTCTTGGATTCTGAATCCTTATAGGATCTATAGAATACAGATCTAAAGAAACCTCTCTCAACAGCACTAGCATTTAAAATGACACTGTCTTCTTGATTATAACCAGTATAACATAATATAGCAACTATACTGTTAATTCCAGCTGGAAGTTCACGAAACCTAAGGTATTCCATAGATCTGGTAGTCACTAAAGGTTTATGAGGATAATATAGTACATGTGCCAAAGTATCCATTCGAACATGAAAGTTTGTAATATATACTCCCATAGCTTGTTTACCCATAGCACTTTGATAAGTATTTCTTGGACTTTGATTGTGATCAGGGAATGGAATAATAGAGGCACACACTCCCAGAATCATTGCTGGATGAATTTCACAATGTGTATATGTTGTACAATATGCATATTCCTTTTCTTGTCTCAAATCTTCAGGGGACATTGCAATCATAACAGTTTCCTCTTCTAAAGTATCAATATATTCAACAACTCCGCTACCAACTAATTCTTGCCAGCCATCATTATTGTAATCTCTTTCTTTTAACATGTCAATATGTCTTTTCTTTAATAATAAGGTTTGTCCTTCAACAATTAATAAAGGCCTACTGATTCTTCCTGCATCTGTATATATTCTGATTTCACGATCTCTAATATCTCTTATCATAGATACTTCTGATACAATAATGTCCATTTGTCTTCTTAATTTACGTAAAGTAGCCATTAATTGATCTGGGTCTCTGTGAATACCAACCCAACAACCATTTACGAATATTTTTGTTGCATCAGCTATTGCACTTGGTGCAATTTCTTCTAAATTTTCCATAGACCATTCCTCTAAGAATTCAAGAATTGGTGAAGGTTGAGATCCAACGCTAATGTAAGCCATCAATGCCAAATTTTTTACTAGACCAACTGCAGCACCTTCAGGGGTTTCTGCAGGACATAACATACCCCATAATGTATTATGTAATTGACGCGGCTTGGCCAATTTTCCATCTCTTCCAATTGGAGAATTCACTCTTCTTAAATGTGATAGTGTTGATGCAAATGTTAACCTGTTCAATACTTGCGATACACCAGCTCTAGCTTGATGAGCCTTTTTTTGATCTCCCCAATTTCCTGTAGCAAGTGAATATCTCAAGCCATCAGTAATAATTTTAGTTTTTATGGCAAGTTCAAGGTTAAAATCTTTTCCCCTATCTATGAACTTCTGTGCATACAATCGCACTTCTTTCATTAAATTTTTAAATAGTCCTCTAAATAAGAATGCCAATAATGGACCAGCTAGGTCTAATCTTTTATTACCATAATGATCTCGATCGTCTAATTCTCTTCGACCTAAAGAGGCTGATAATAAACGGTGCACCATGTACCCGAGAAAGTAAGCCTTTTTGGTTTCACAAAAATCACTTATGCCGACATGTGGAAGCATTTCCTTTTGCAAAATTTCTCTAGCATATTTAATACGCTTTTCTTTAGTTACTCCAGGTCTTGCACCTCTAGTACCAATAAAATTTAGAGCCACGTTTTGTTCTTGTATTACAAATGCCTCATCTAAGGAAGGTTTCACCATTTCCATCATTTCAGGATCATCAAAATCATATATGATATGTTCTAAAATATCACGATCAGCTACAAATCCAAGTGCACGAAATACAATCATAATAGGAATTTCTTGTTTAATGTATGGGATAATTGCAATAATACGTTGACCTATAGCAGACTTTTTAATACTAGCTCCACTCTTTGCCATCATATTAATCCACAATGTAGATGTAGGACGTGAACTATGTTCCAAACAAGATCGAATTTCTGATTTATATGCATATTTACCGTCTTTCATACTAAAGACATAAACTGTATTTGTTGCCATTTTTTCTTGTGCAATCAGTACTTTCTCTGAACCATTAATAATAAAATAGCCTCCAGGATCTAATGGACATTCATTCAATTCTGTTAAATCACGATCAGATAAGCCAGCAAGTAAACAATATTTTGATCTTAACATAATTGGAATCTTTCCTATAAATGTCTTTTGATGTTGAGTTTCAATAGGATCTTCTCCATCTTTTACAATTGTTTTAGTTATATCTACATACAGTGGTGCAGAATATGTCAAATTTCTTAGTCTTGCTTCATTAGGCATCATAGGAGATGGAGCTCCATCTTTTTCCCAATGTGTAGGCTTAGACAAATAAATTTGTTCAAACTTCAATAAGTGTCTAACTGGATTTTCTATTTCGCCCGAAGTATGTTGTGCTTCTGCTTGTAAATCAATTTGTGGTGAGTCTTCAACAATTCTTTGAACTGACATTTCAATAAATTCATCAAAACTGTCAAGTTGTTGTCTCACAAGACCTTTTTCATCAAAATAGGCATTAATAACAATCCAACAGGCTTCTTGCCAAAGTTTTGACGAAATTTCTTCTGCATCTTCATCATCGTATTGATCTAAAAAAAAGATATATTTAGTCATAATTTTCAGCAGTTATTAAGATTAATAATTTTGTAATTTATATAACATTGAAGCATATAAATTACGAAATGAGAAAAATAATGCAGTTTCCTATAAAGAGGTAAAAAATAAAATATGTGTTTGTAGTTTAGGTATAATGATATCATATTTTTGAATAAATAATACAAATATTGATAATTTCGATATTTTTACATATTAACATTAGTATAAATTCTTACCATCTTCCAGAGAATACATGTTGTGGTTATGATAATTTTATATAATGTTAACAAATGCAGAGTATTATAAACTCTATACTTGTTCAGTGTTATCCGTGGTGCAATATAAATATTTTTAGACAATTGTAAATCAATCACCAATGCGGCCCCTACTGCAACGTTCTCTATTCCCCGGAAATGGTTCCATCCGCGTCCCTCGCGCCAGTTATTGTTCGCTGGTGTCACGGTCCGTAGCAGGGTGGAAATTTCCCTTTTGTCCGTGGTCCCTATATTCCTATGTCCATGATCCAATAAAACGAGAGACGAGACAGTAAATGTAAGCGAAATTTGATTGCTGCGTTTGCAACTATTGGCTGCCGACTAGTGATAATCGAGTGTCACTAGTCGAGTATCTACTGCCTCGTCTCGTTGAACCGCGGTTACATGTACGACCATACGTTGGACAGACAGTTTCCAGCGATCGCTACATGTAAAGCTACCAATAAGACATGACTATGACGTGCTCTATATCCATCGCAGACTCAAGTTTACGTATTTCCGCATAAAGTTAGCATATCGTGTAAATAAATTATTCATTTTATAAAATATTTATTATATATATACAATCTTTTCGGTGTTTAAATTTATAAGACTCAATTTAATACTATAGTAATTTATTAATTTAATATCATAATAATTTAGTAATAATACACACAGCAACAATTAAAATAAGTTTTGAATACTGTGATGAAGATATATTTGGTAGGGAAAATTTGGATCCTAAAAACAGTGTAAAATTTGTCATTTTAAAAAATAAACTTGTATGCTTATTTTGTATAGAATATGAGTTATTACTTTTATCATTTGGATCTTGATTTCCACATTGGCGATAACCTAATGTTGCTTTTCGTTTTGTTGGAACATATCCTGGAATATACAAACTAGGTGCGTCTAATCGTCCAGTTGATATAAGTCTATTAAAGTCTTGTTCTAAGGTGCTAGCAATTGGACCTAGATATGTAATTATAAAACATTATTATATATATTCAAGAAATTCCTACAAATTGTATATTTTTTTGATTACCCATAAAATGCATTAAAAACTGAATGCATGCTCCACTATGTAAAATCTTCGTTTTTCTAGTATCTATGGATAACATCCAATCTGGAACACCCATAATTTTTCTTACATCTTCTAGAAATTGTGCCCTATAGTAAAAAGGTTGTAAAGACATTTGTACGTGAAATTTATGATAAAATAGCATGTAGCATGTATACTTACACTACAAAGCGAGGTGGTTTTCTTATATTTGTATACTTCACAATGTCGTTATCAGGTTCAATATTAGCACATGCAAATCTGTCAGTCCCAAAATTTTTGTCGAAAATAACGATAGATCTTCCCATTGCAGATACTGTTCCTGCTAATGGGAAATTTGAGTCTGTAAAAACTTGTCTTTGAAGTCCTATATCGATAGGACCCAATCGACCTGATATATCTCCTACATAACATCTAAGTGGTAAATCAGGACCACATTCTTGTCTGTACAGATCATCCTGTGAAATAAAATTACTTTTATGAAAGTAAACAATGGCATGTTAAGACAGAAACTTTATATGGTTCTGATTAATATTACATTTAAAGGATCTGCTAGCTGTGTAAAGTAAGGATTCCATATATATCCACCAGCTACACATCTAGTATCCTTTACTTGAACAGCTGCATCTACTCCAACAGGATTTACATATATCGCCCAATTGTGGTTTCTTGTCTACAGTAATATATTTTTATATAATTTAAAATATATTAAATCTCTTTGAATGCCTTTATTAAGCATTTTATGTACTCACAATATTACGATCGTGTTTTCCAGGATGTCGTAATTTTATTTCAATTACCGTTTCACTTTGACTACCATCATGGTGAATAAGTTGTGTCTGTAATTATTAGTGTTAAATCATATTTTATATTTTGATATCATTTAAATTTATAATACCATTCTTATATAGCCATATGCAAAACCTTGTGGATGATGAAAAGATGCAATTGCTCTTAATTCTATAGCCTCAGATGGCGAATATCCCCTTTCTATAGTTGAACAAGCCCATCTCAAAGAAAAGAATTGTTAAAGAAGATATATATATATATATTTGTGTCTGCATACAATTTAAATATTAATATAGATACCTTAAATTCTTTTGCTTTTTGTGAATCACTATACTTCGACCTAGTATACTGTTTAGTCCAAATAAAGGAAGTATTGTATCATTGAAAGTTTTCATATATCGTTTTCTATTTTCTAAAGTGCCAAACTTTCCACTGAGATCACCCATTTCATACTGATCAGTTGTTCCTTCTCCTGCAGATAGCGTGTTACTTACATTGATACCAAATGGATTCCAATGTCCATACAGGGATGTACTTTCACATGGAAATTCTAAATCTTGCTCAATTGGAGTCTAAAATACGTAAACTTTCATGAAAATAAATAAAAAATATAAACAAATTTTATTATATTTCTGTTACCATATGTATGTGATATCCACTCATTTTCCCATCTAGACCATCAAGATTTAGTTCTATATTTGTGATATCATATTCATTTTGTTGTAAGAATTCTAATTTTCCTCTTAGCGAAATTATTTCTCCATTTCCAAACCAGTCTCTTGCTACTGCTTTGCGATGGTATGTTTCACTAATTCTATATAGAACAATTGATATTTTAGTCATGTTCGTAATAAAATTTATTAGAAATATTTCATATGAAGTTTCTTCTATGAAATTACATTGAACATGCTAGTCTTTCTCCTCTTGCACGAGGTCCATGGTCATCATATATCACTAAACTTTTACCTAATATACTATGGGGACCTGACAAAGGTAACATTGTATCCGTGAAGAGTCTTCGTGTTAATAGGGTCCCATAAAGCTTTTTGCCAGCAATGTCGACTGTACTATGTCTTGTTAGGTCACCCACACGACATAATGATGCTTCTGACATTGAACAATATTCACTAGGATTTGAATTCCATTCTACCTGGTAAATTTGACAGTAATATTTTGGGAGAGAGCAATTGTATTATAAATAGAAAACAAGCATATTAGTGTTATTTTATTAATTGCTGTACCTTGTAAGGATTATAAGGTTCACCAGCGCTTAAACATCTGCCTGTCCAGTTATAATAATCTTTGCCTGGTGGATTATCATGAACCATCCATCTAAATATTTAATATTAAATTAGACGGTATTGACATATATATATAATGGCTTTTTCTTGCAAAAAATTTGAGAAATATTATACCTGTGTAATTCTGAATTATTTAAAGCATTACCATCTGCATGAACTAAATTTTCTATTATAATGGTAGTATCCATTTGAGGGTCATTTTTAGGTTGACGGAAAATTATTTTCCCAACAATGGGATATCTGTATATTACTTGTGCAGTTACCATTGGTATTTGTCCAATATTATCTGGTAAATAAAGATTCAAGGTACCGCAGATCCATGGTACGATGCTCTTATTATCAGTTTCATTATATCTGAGGAGCAACGTGTAATCGTTTTTAATAAGTAAGGATGAAAATAAAGCGGTAATTATAAAAAGTGAGCGTAAATAAGTACTTGTGAAGAACAAGGCTTCTGTGAATTACACTATGTGTTCCTGAGAGTGGAAGGTATGTATCCCAATAAATTCCATTAAGTTTGGCACTCCCTGGCAAGATATCATAATGATACGATCCTTCTTTACGACCTTGAAGTTTCCCAGAAAGATCACCAATAGCATATTGATCTTGAGTTCCAAGCCCTGAGTTACATAATTATTTAGGCATTGTTGAACGAACAAACTAGGCTAGAGTAACGATTTAACTTGTTTACCTGCTGGTGGTACATCCTTTATATTGATATTACTTGGATTATACATTTTCTTAGTTGTTTCGCATACTTTGGCAAAGTTATTCGAAGCTTTTATTGGATCTGGGGGTAGTTCATGAATATTGTATGACTTTATCTTAGTAGCATAGCGTAATCTCGTTCCTAAATCATTGATTGGTGTCAATGATACGTTAACCCATGTTGGATCGAATGGAGTCACTTGAGATAGGGATACATCTCCTTTGATACCGTGAGAATTAATTAAAGTTCTAAATAGTTAAAAAATATGGGAAAAGAATTTGATAAGCATGTATAAATAAAATGGATAAAAGTTTTTCGTAATAATAAGTTTCACTTACTTGGCAAGGATAGGTTTTCTATGATTAATCTTACTGCAATGTAAAATGGAATCATCATGTTTCGGATGAAATATGACTAAATATAATTGACGATGTGGTCCGAGTAAATCAGTAGAAGGTAGTAGAGACAACTTTGAATCTTTGTATACGGTTTTATATTCGTTACGATGATCTACAGCTACTTTTATCTTGCCTAAACGTGCATCGATATCACCAATCGCTTTGCCATTGCCCGCGTTATCAGGATCAAAGACAGTTTGTAAAATGTTGCAACTTGATTTGTCTGAATGATAAACATTAAATAAATATATTTAATGAAAGTAAATCAGTGTTTTGCAAATCCGATATATCTTATAAAAAAAGTTGTACCTTTACTGATGTCAAAAATGTCTGTCACATAAATTTTCCAATAATGTTCTGTGTATTTTATACCTTGCAATTTTTTGTTATTAACGTGATACAAATTTACATAAATTATTGTATCGCTAATATTATCACCACCGTGACCACCCAGCCATCGAAACCATACGCTTCCCGCTATAGTTTCGAGAAAACGTGCTTCCGCAAATTTCTCTACATTCTTTTCTAGTACCTAAGAACGTTCGGAGAATTGCAATATTTTCGAAACAAACTTTACATTTTATATCTTAAAAGTTACCGTTATCGAAGCACAAATGGTTCTGGATGAATATGTGTCTTGGAATATTAGACCTTTGCCCCATAAACCCATTTCTCCGGTTAAACTTATGTCCGAAATTTCCACTGATCCTGTTTCATTTCCAGGCATATCGAGCGGTCCAACAAGTTCCGTTAAGTCGATAATGCTACATGTTTATAGTAGTGATTTTTAAATAAAACGTGTGACAGCGATATATGGGAAACAAATTTTTCCAAACAAGAAAAACACCTCTCTCCAATATGTTGTCTACTGCATCTATCGTTTATACGTGTGTAATCAACAGGAAACTGAGTAACTGACCAAAGCCATTGTTGGTCTGGATACTGAAGAGTAGTTTGAAGTGAAAATCGAATTCTTACGGATGTTTCTGTGACTTTTTCGAATCGAATTTCTCCGTGAAGACCGCCAGAAGAAATATATGCGGCAAGACGCAGTGACAAGCCAATGGTAACTATAGAGAAATAAGCAAATAATTTATTAATTTACATCAATTAATGATAAATTAGTCTATTTTCCGATTATTCTATTACTGTGGTCATTTATATATATTTTTTAACAGCATTAAACGCATCTTTTAAAGCTTTAAGAAAGATTTAACGATGATTAACAATATTAAATGCTAAAAATACGTATTTCCTTCTTATATGGACAAGTTTCACTCACCATAATTTAGTAAAAAAATCCACCACATTTTCTTAGATCATAAGATAACACTTAAAATACGTTTTTTTTTAGATTAATTTAAATCTTAATATTATTTTAACATAAAAATTTGTGATCTAGACCATACTACGACAAGCTGTTACCTTACAATGAAAACCAGTCAAGGCAAGGTTGTCTGTACTTTCTTATTTCTCCGAGCGGTTGTGGTGGGAGTGTTGTGTGGTCGTGAATAAGGAAAATGGTACGTAACTTTCTTATCGAGCAAGTATACAAAGTCATAGCGATTTGTATGGATACTTCATAAAAGATTATTACAATATATACATGTTACATTATAATCATGATTAATTAATAAATTTATGTATCTATTGTATAAAATAAATGAGACAGAAAAGTAATTTTAATTCTATTATTCGTGTAACTCAGTAGAAAAGCGATAAATATGAATTTTTTTTCCAAAAATAAAATAAATACATCTGGAGGGTTTTATTATGTACTATATTGTAGTACGTGTTAGTAATGTGTATCTGGGAATGTCCCAAAATATAATGATGGACATAATCTCAGTGACATAATTCGGCACATTGAAATAAGAGAAATAAATTCTAGGAACATATTTGTAATACTACTATGTGTCTAAGTAATAGCTGTATTTCCATCAGTCTTCATAGAATGCCTTATCATACGTTGACTCGTCGTTCAAAATTGCTAGATATTTACTGACAATCCTCTCGAATATATTGGAGTATCTGATCAGCATCTATCGGTGCGTTACAAATGAAAGATTTTAGATATCTTTACAAAATAAAAATATAAAGTTTGGTATAGACGTGATTACTTGAATAATATTTTTAGGTTTAAGCTATCTTCCTCGTTAACTTGTGATGCGTCTATACTTCATTAAATACTGAATTTGGTGGAAGCGAGCGAGCTTCGTTATATGACACTTATAGCGATCCTAAGCCAGGCTCTAATATTAAGTCGAGCCATATAAATAATTAACCATTAATTCTATCGTACTACTTTGTTATCGAAAGTGCGATAGTGGTAAATAATCTTTTGCACAGCAGATATCAATTGTTCTTAATTTCCTTTATGACAATTCAGTTTCATGACAATTGAAATAAATTAAACTCGGTAAATATCAAAGATATAGGGTTTGTTAACCATTTGAATTCCTGTAATATGTATATAAGAAAGGGGAATAATGAAATATACAGTATACCTTAATGTTTTCTGATCTCAAATATCGGACAGTTATTTTTAGTAACCACGTGCGTTGATCATCCCGGTGCACAAACCGGAAATTCATGTTACTTCTGAAATGGATAATCCTTAAACATTTTCTCTTACTATCGTATTTCATTTATTATTGTAATTTTTCTTTAGACAATTTTCATCTTACAATTTTCACAACCATCACCGATACACGATAGACATATTTGCTATTATATTGCGCATAATATGAGTTAAATATAACTGCGAGCATACAAATTTTGCAAATATTTAGCAGAACTTCTAAATATTAACACCACAATTTTTAGTTCGCGAGTTACAAATTTTTCAGAAATCATATTTTGTAAGCGTTGTATCGTATGTAATGATCGAATAGATAATAAGAGTTTAATTAGTTTAAACAATTACGATCATTTCTTTGATTTGTGACGGTGGAATTAGGACAGTCTACTACCGCTTTTGTACGATCGATGACCGCAAAAATGGTGACAGAAGATTTCTTCGATGCTCGATGTATGCAGGGCTAATGAGGGTTACGGAAGGCGCAAGGTCGGGGCACCGTCATAATCACTTTCCGAAGATCCTTGACTCACATTCTCGTTCTGAGAAGCAAATCTCAGCTGCGAAAAAGGGCTGTAAGGTGTTGGTCGACAGTACAATCCTCGGCAAACTGTTTTAGTCGAAACATCGAAAGGGTTGCTATTTTGAGGCAGCTCGCACTAAATATGGTCAGATAGGCGTTGGCGTTATACCCGGGCAAAGCACCCCTGCTCAAGCACCAGCCATGTAGTGGGGGAGATCCACCAAAGTTACTTAGACAAGTTCACTTCTATGATTCGGACAGTTGGTTCGTTGTGACCATCTCGTACCATCCTCTTACAAACCAACTGTAGCCATGGTAAGTAAGCGCCGAGTACACCATGATACCATCGTGATTTCGGATTCAGGCGATCAGGAAATATGCGAAAAGTTCTGTTCGTTGAATTTCTTCTATACAGTGGGATATATAGAAAGAAACGGAATGCCGAATAACGTACACGTGATTAGTGATGGAAACATGTTTGACCTGTTGTACGAGGGTAAATTTCGATGAGAGATCGATGAATTAAATAAATTGTGTCTAAATTGTACGCTTGGTGAATGAATTCGTCAAAGTGCAGAACTTGCACCAAACATCGCGTATTTGTGTTAATGAAGTGTAAACAGTGATCTTCGTTAGATTTTTGGCTGTTAGCCATTCCGTACTTGGACCTTATTATTTGCTTTCCATTCTGTGTGTTCAAGTTGTTACATGTACTTTTGGATTTTAATAAATCTTTGCGATCTTCTAATCTATGAAATTCCTAATCGGATTCTTAATTTTTGGATTTCTTAATAATTGCAATTTAATCGTGTATCTAAATTAATGGACTTTAGATTTAATTGAATTTTGTTTATGCAAAAATCTGTACTATCAAATTTCATTTAATTTCCATGTACACCTTCGTGTACTTGTTAGATATATTATAAAAGTAAAAATAAAGATAAAAGAATTACGTAACCAAATAGTAATTCGAGAGGCTGTACGGGATAAACGGTCTATATTTGTCCTGGCTTCTTTTCAACTATACCGTACGTGATAGAAGGATCCTATTTTTAACTCTTATGAGTAACGCCCTCCGAATTTTCTTCGATGTTATCCAAGCTAGCTTACTGCCAGCTAAATATAGTAATAACGATAATTCTTTATTTCCGCATATCTTTCGATTTTACGGTGATTTCCAGTCAATTAATTATTAGATAATAATTGGCAAGATATTTATTTATTTATCACTTGGTTTCTGTTCTTTGCAAGTAATTTATATTAAATATTTTACCAAACCCACTCTTTTCCTTGTTTCATATTTTAAATAAATTGAAACGTTCATTTTTACGAAAATAATACGACGAAAAGGACTTTTCTACGATTTATCGCAGACTAAGCGCTTTTAAATTCGACATTTCGTTTACAATAATTAAATATTGGAGAATACTTAATTTTTTGGTAAAATGAGTATTTCAACACTCGAGGAATCGCGAGTTACACTTGTACAGGTGCTAAACGGTGAGGAAGAGTAAGCGGAAGTTTGGCTGAAATTTTTATATTTTTATATTCTCCTTTCGTTTCAATAAAAATTACGTCGGATTATTGTAGGCGGATAAAGAGAAGAAGAAGAAGACGAAAAAGAAGGAGGAGGCAGCGCCTGCTCCTGCACCGGAACCAGAACCAGCACCTGCACCAGCAGAAGAAAAGCCACCAACTCCTACCGGTACCCCTAAAGAATCTGGTTCGACTAGAGCAAGTAGTCGGGGCAGCCGCAAAGCTAAACGCACTGGATCCAGCGTGTTTTCTATGTTTACTCAGAAACAAGTTGCCGAATTTAAAGAGGTACGTTCAAATGCCGTTCCAACGATATACGAGTAATTATCCAAAAATTTGCCATCGTACAGCGAACTATACAGTGAATCTCCATTATCAAATGCTTGGTGCATCAGTTACCGCAGTTTCTACGAAGAGAAACGAGATATCTCGCTGTATATCGTTCTATGGTAAAGATAAATGAAACGTATTATTTAATAAGTTGATCGTAACGTCGATCGAATCATTTTCCAATAAATAAAATTAAAATTAAAGCGTTGAAGAGTACGAGTTGCAATTATTATTTGGATGTACTTATGTGTATATCATTTTGTTCCACCAGGCATTCCAGCTTATGGATCATGATAAGGATGGTGTAATTGGGAAGAACGACCTTCGTGCCACTTTTGACAATGTCGGTCGTTTGGTTACCGATAAAGAACTTGACGATATGCTAAATGAAGCTCCTGGTCCTATCAACTTTACCCAGTTACTCAACTTGTTCGCAACTCGCATGTCGGGATCAGGTATCAACATATAAATTTACCAGATGATACGATTAGTCCCTCTTTGTCACTTTATATATGTATATTAAATTAATCGCAATTTCTTCTATTTTAGGTTCCGATGACGATGAAACCGTAATTGCTGCGTTCAATACCTTCGACGTAAACGGAAAGATTGATGGTGAAAGGTAAGCGATAAGACCTATTGGTATTGTAAGATTATTCATTTCTCTGAAAAAAAGGATAGAGAAAGGAGTAGAAAATTAAAAAATCCCGTGAAGTATATCGAAATATTTCGGAAAAGAAGTTGAGCAGCTTTCTAAAATTATGAAAATTATTCGTTTTCCTTCCGTCATAGATTGAGGCACGCTTTGATGACATATGGTGACAAATTCACCGCGAAGGAGGTCAATGATGCTTATGATAATATGTATATTGACGATAAGGGATTTATCGATACGCAAAGCCTTATCGCAATGTTAACTGGTGCGGGAGACGAAGAGGAGGAGTAACTTTAAGTGATCTTCAGCATTAAAAATGTCTGTTAAAAAAACTCTGTTCATTGAAAACAAAGTCTCGTATTAGCGTTAGGTCTGCTTCATCCATTTCCAAGTGACGAAATTTGATTGAAAAGCGAACACGAATCACTTACTTTTCATTGTTTCTTGACGATATAGCCTTTCAAAGGAAATCCTTTTAAAGATGCAAGTTTCAAAGATCGTGAGAAATAGCAGATTAGGTTCTTGGAAGTGGAAACAGCCCTTCTGCCGAAAAACGAGGCTTTGACTCTCCATATTATTGTTCATATAATAAAATTACTTTAAAACTTTACAATGATTTTCCTAATTTTGATCCGTCACAAATATCAACAGTAGGAACAGGTAAAAATAATAGAAATTTGCAATATCATTTGTTTGTTAAACATTATAAATCTTCTTCCAAAGTTTTTCAAAGATTTTAAACAATTTTAAACGAAAAGCGATTTTATATAATTCATCGAATTAGAGAATAATTCTAAGATCTATATATCAAGTATTATTGCGTTCTTTGCATTTTGTATACTTGTAAAAAGAATAAAATGATGTTTATTAGTAATATATATTGAATAAGATGTAATTATTCATAACTCTGCACATAAAAATATGTCATATTAAATTGTAAATTATGTTTAATATTGCCTAAATATTATAATTCCGCCAGATAAATTTGTGAGTTGCGCAACGTCGTGATTTGGTCTAAAATTAATTTTTTTATTTCAAAGAAGATAATGGTTTTGTTCGTACGATGTTTTTCTGCTTTAAGTTTGGCATTGTATCAAATTACATACGTGCCGATGACAATATAGCGAACTAAATTTAACTTATAAACACGTTCACAATTATATCGAATACAAGGAATGGAATCTATCGTTGTATAATTCGCAATGAATAATCTATTGTAGTATTATTGTTCAATTTGAAATTCGAAGGTTACAGAGAATTTCGGTGATTCAAAAATTTCCGCGGTTTATTAAAATTACTCATACTTGTTCTTTCTATTCAACTTTATTACTATCTTGTTACAAATCCTGTGAACGCATTATAATTTACGTATTTTATATGTTGGAGTCAGGTTGCCATTTTGGGCCGTTCGATGAACCTTTACTTACTTTACCGTCGCGGATGTAGCTAATATTTATCGGTACAAATCTGGGCACTACAAGAGGCTATGAGTAATGGCGATAGGATGATGGTGACAACGAATTCAGGTTCGATAACGAATCCACGGTCCACGGGAGGACAAGTATCAACGTAATACTCGATTCAGGTAACTTCTCGATAACTCAATCAGCAATTTGTCCAACGACTAACTAACAAACTAACTGACTCTCCCGTGATCCAAAAGAAATTGCCCTTATATACTCCTATCCGCACTTTTCGGGTCAATCTTTGTTTTTAAGGAGAGCCATATAATCATCTCATACTTCTGTCAGGTGCACCTCCTTCCCGTGACCGTGGCTACGTCCAGTGACCCGCTATGTCACTTCGAGCCCGAACCCATTGTCATAAAGTCAGATTGGAACATTAAAACTATTTCTTATTTTTATTACTTAAGCGTAGCTATAGTAAAAGTCTGGACTAGGGTATTGGGCTTTTTCCCAACATTCCGGACGGGAAATCCCGATGTTCTTTCATCTCCGAAATATATAATCAAATTTCTTCTAACCATTTATTTTAATATTTTATAGATCTCATAGATTTGTGATAATAACATTTTTAAGTCAAAAAGAATAAATTTTTCGCTTTCAACATTGCTTAAACGTGTACGCCTATAAAATGAAAACTGGAGGAATTATTCTATTGTATCCACGGTTCGCTGTTTTAGTATAGTGAAATATGACATTGCGGAGCTCATAATCTGTGACACGAAGAAAATATGCTGTTATTAATTAATATAGAAAACGACGAGAGTAACGACGTTAATAAATACCTTGGTGAAAGTTTCCAGGGATATAGGAAAGAAGCCACAGGCGGTGAGATAACAGGCTCGTCTCGACCTCATGAGTACGAGTTGCAAATCCTTTCGTGTCATTTCTCCAAACTTGTCCATTGGTAAATATATCCATGGTGCAGCGTACGCAGCATTAGCAGTGTTCATGCTTTCTTCTACTAGGGCATTACAACTGTACGTGAAGATCCATAGCTGACATATGTTAGTCGTTAAGAAAGATACGAGAGAAATGCGCCATGAAAGTGACAGCTTCACCTGTGCATCGTGATGCATTACGAGCGTAAATTTTACAGCAACGACGACGAGATATTTAATTTGTTCAAATCGAATATCTCGTTTTAAACGAGAAGCATAAAACCAGTAACGTTGAATTTGTAATATACTAACCAGAAGCGCTTGATATCCGACGAAACAAATCAATATGCTAAACGTTAACACTTGTCCGAGTATAATTACTGTAAATATCTCTTCGAGCGTGGTACAGAATCTAATGAGAGCTTGATGCTGTTGAATGCATTTTCTAAATATGGCGTAAAATTCATCCGAAGAATCCAGGTTTGTATCTTGATCAAATTTAACTTTGTCTCTCAGGCTTAGCACATTGGCTATTCTGTATTGTAATATGCGAAACTGACTAGCTACATGTAAGCACATAATGCAAAATATATTGTCGACGCAAAGATAACATACGCCAACCTGATACAAAGTCAAAGCCTGTACGCACATAGTAATTACAATATTATTTACAAATACATGAAATCGCCTAAGATTTTTATGTAAAATAGAAATAATATTGTACCTGTATCAAGTACGTCATTTCATAATATGGTGAGACATTCAATGGTAGGTCCAAGTGCATATGGAATATAGGTACCCTATCTGACTTGTTCTTCCCGATATTTGCTAAAATCAGATTGTCGATGAATTAATTCTTTTCTTAGAAACAAACCCATTTAAACCAGAAAATTGATAGACTGACATATTAGTGGCATGAAGATGTAACTAAAGATAGTAGATTGAGAGAGAAATGAGAAGACGCAGACGAAGTAGATGCACATTCGTTTCGCATCTGCTAGGACCGATTTTTCATACTGATTGTAGTTGAAATGCCAGAAATTCTTCTGCATATACACGACTAAATAAAGAAACTTTTTCTTATGTATAAATATAATTAACAATTTAAATAGATCCATGAATAGTCCCAAACTATTGCACGCGATATAAGTGCTGACCTGAAACATTAACATTAAGAAAGTTACAAGCTACAAGTTAAAGTTACAAGTTATGTACAACTCCCGATACACTTACGCTAAAATCTCCCCAAGAGAAATAAAGACCTCTCAATTGCATCCACATATTAAAGATAATTGCGAGAACAGTATACGTCACTAAGGCATTTCTGAACCATTTCTCAGCGAGGCTAGTGCTTAACCACAAACCGACGATCTTTAGATAGAAAACTGCTACACTGAAAGAAACGTCTTTATGATATTTCAAGCTCATATTGGATTTCATACGATCAGACACACCGATTCGGAATTTATAGGGGAGTCGGTCTATTAATTTTCGAAAAGTTTCGAAAGCAATTGCATCGATATATCGTGCCTTTGATCTTCCAATTGTCCTCTATCCTTATTCGTACGCCTTATATTTTGCGTAATGCATGCGATCAACCAGTTATGCATGATTTAAAACTCACCGTAGGGCTGAGTGGTGGGTGGCAGTTGGATGTGGCGACGGGTAAGTAGAAGATTAATATATGTATGCAGTCTGTCGAAGAACGTTGACGTCTTGTATGTCGTTTTAAGAAAAGAAGATTTGATTTTGAAAGAGTTCATTAATTTGGTGATAGTGAAAAGTCTGTGAATATTTTTATTGCTAATTGTGGGATAGGTATGCGTATACAAACACATATGGGTCAATAGATAATTGATACTCTTATTTATTCATTGAAAATTCACGTGTAATGTACAGCAAAGAATTGCTGTATCTACCTACGTCTATACGCTATGTACACCGTTATAGAATTAACATGTATCATGGAGTGGCTTCTATACACTGTTTTAGCAACGTAAAGTACGATGCTGCGATACCTAAAACCTGTATCGTGCTAGATGCGTTTGCCTAGGAATGTCAAAAATAATATAAGTCTACCTATCTAAGAACCAATATACGTATATATGTGCTATTATAATATATTTTATTATCTTTTTAAATCTATCGACCAACTTATTTATCTTATTTCTCTAAAACTTTTCGTTAAAAAGTTTGCGCCCGTTTACTTTTACATTTTTATGTTTTTTTCATACGTTCTTTAGTTTTATATATTTAATAGTTAACCTTGGCATACTATTATACGTAGTACAGATACATAATACGCAGGACATGAACAGGATTGATGAATTATGCATGATTCCTGGATTAAGAGACCCTCTGTGAAATCCAACCACTGTCAACAGCTGTGCTGCTTTGGGAAAGGGAAACTTTGCATGTTAAACGTAGCATGTAAGACAAGGTAGTTGTAATTTTTATCAAATTTTTAGGAAGGCAGGGAATAAGATCTATAGCGAAAGAACAGTGATCATTTGATACATTAGAAAGGCAGCGTACCAATTGAGAACGGAGAAAATGAGGATAACGGATCGACTTGTGCCGTGATCTCTGTTTGTGATACCAATTTTAAATTCAATTACTTTGTCGATTAACGAGATAAATTCCTGAAATTTATCCGAAGAATCGGGATTTAAATCTTGGCCGAGTTTATCCTTGCCTTCTAAAGTCGGTGTATTGATTATTCTGTACTGTAATATACGAAATTGGGTAGCCACATGCAGGCATATAGTGCGAAATAAGTTATTAACGCAGAAATAACATATGCCTTCATGATATAAACATAGAACCTGCAGAAATGCAACGAAAATATGCATATCATCATATCAGTATGCATTGTCTTAAAAAATTTTATATGCTTACTTACATTTCGAAATGCGTACACTTTAATACAATAGTATATTGTTAAAATGAAATGAATTTTCAGTTAAGAACTTGTTTCGTTTTCTTTTTCTTTATATTGTGACGCAACTGTAAGATATGACAATGTAACTACAGATATTCTTTTCATGTGCAAGAAAAATATTTAATATGTTTTGATACGGTCAGATCATGTACATGTAATATATCTAATGGAAGCTGATAGGTAATATTGATATTTGATTAATTTTTATTGTTACAGAATTTCAGTCCTTTTCAATCAATTTAATTTATAATTTATAAGGACGAACACTGATCTCTATACAAGGCTATGTACGACACTATTTACACTATGTACACTGTCACGATTAACATATGTCACGGAGTCTCACGCTGTCTCAGCAGTGTAAAATATGATGCGGCTGTACTTAGTACCTGCAAAAGACGAAATACACGAGTGATTTTAGTTTCACGATATTTTTCATAGAAAATGAAGCACGTCAAAGCAATTCAATCGTGTTCTAATGTTTAAAGCTTAGACGTTGCGGCCATGTGTATACCGATAGATATAATTTTATTGAAGTGTTCAGCTTTACAGTGTTACTTACGCTAGTGTATGTTTCTAGAGATACGACGAAGAAACCTTTGCCTGTTAAGCAACAAGGTATGTGCGATCGCAGGATAATCAGAGTCAAATCTTTTCGCATCATTCTTCCGCTTGTGGACATTGGCAATATTAGCCAAGGTCCTTTGTACGCTGCGGTGGCTATGCTCGCACTTTCTCGTATGATACAGTCACAGCTGTAAGTGAACATCAACAATTGGCATAGGCATGCCAATATATGACAAATGAAAATCACGCGTATCGAGGTAGATGCGTTTGCCTGTAAAAAGATATTATAATACATTCGTACATTATTGTAATAACGTTATTCGCTATTCTCAAGACATAAACATAAGTAATAATGATAACTGTAAATGACGCTGATAGTACGAAGTATTGTAGGTAGTAATGATATTAGAAATTCAAAACTCATTACCTCGGATTTTTGTATTGATCGTAGAAATCTTCTATCTAAAAGATATAAATGCATATAAAAATTATTCATTCGTATTAACGCGCTATACTAACCATAAGCACCTGATATCCATCGAGGCAAATTAACAAGCTGAACATCAATACTTGCTCCAGAATAATCAAACTGAATACTTCCTCTAATTTCCCGCAATACGCAATAAGCGCCTGATGTTGCCGTATATATTTTTTGAAAATGCTATAACATTCATTCGCAAGGCACGATGATCCCGTATTTAATATTTTATCTCCACTTTGTTTCACTTTGTCCATTAAATCTGGCATGTTCGCGATTCTATACTGCAATACTCGAAATTGACCAGCCACGTGTAAATTCATGATGCATAAGAAGTTATCGAAACAAAAGTAGCTTATTCCAATATGATATAAAGATAAAACCTACGAGTTTCAATCAAAGTAATATTATTCAATACGATGGGAACTTTTTGGAGTTAAGATTATACGATAATACAATATGTCGATAACATGACAATACCTGTAGAACGAATATTATTTCATAGTATGGTGTTACGGTGAGTGGCAAGTCAATCCACATGTTGAATGGGAGCACCCTGTCTGACTCGTTTCTTCCAATATTTGCTGAAACAGATATTTAAGTAACTTGTTTCTTAATATACATATACATATACGCATATATGCGTATAATAATGGTAAAATATCCAGTAATTTTGTACGAGGAAAAACGTGTACAATAACATAAATTTTTATTTAACGTAATCATACAGACACTTTGTATTTTAATAAGAATAAGGATTTTCAAATTAGATTATATTTTTATCCGTCTTGATTAGTCGACTTACCAACAAGTGGGTTAATAATGTAAGAGGCAACAGTGGCCAGAGTGAAAAGTGTAAAGAAACAAATGAAAAATGTACACTTTCGTTTACAACTGATTACAATTTTTCTTTCGTAATCGTTGTAATTTCCATGCAAAAATTTTCGTTGCAGGTAAAATATTAAACGAAAAAAATCTTCTTTATGCGCAAGCAAAACGAGTATCTTGATAAACGGCATTGTTAGCGACAATATATTGCATGCATCGAAAAGGCAGGCCTATGAAAAGTCGATGTAAGATGTTAGAAATAGGATCGCTTAAAGATAGAAGTGCCTCTATTATTTCTAGCGAGTATATTTGTTTACTATGTATAAATAATGCATGCATTTACTGCAGTAACGTAATCACGAAAGTTTTCAGATTACACTGTATTTATATTATATAATGCAATTTAAATGTACTTACAGCAATACACAATTTATTTATATAAAAGAACTTACACTAAAATCGCCCCACGAGTAATACATATCCGTGGTTTGCAACCACATGGCGAACATGATCGCGACCAACGTGTAACCCACCGTAATATTCCTAATGCGTTGCTCGGATCGTTCTGTCGCCATCCATAATCCTACGAGCTTCATAAAAATCGACGTCAATCTGACAGATATATCGTCAGTCTTGATAAAACTCATCGTATTCTTAATAACCGGCTGCTATTGTACGTTCGGATATTGAACTCGTGCACTCGTACACACTCTGCATTGATTGTTCCAATGTATCGGAGACGATCAATCGCTTTGATCTAGCCGCGTCTTTATTAAGCGATTGCTCGCTTCATATTTATTTCATATTACCATCCATAGCCGATAATTTAGCAGAATGATAATAGAACAAAGAAAAATAGGAAGAAAAGAGAAGAACGAGAAAGGGAGTAAAAGATATTGATGATACACGAGGCGAATAATGTATGGATTGGACTGATGCGTTATGCATGATTACGAGAACCATACGGCATACAGCTGCGTCGCTTTACAAAAGGAAAATTTAACAATAGCCTAGTAAACTATAGCATGCAATTTAAGAAAATTGCAATTTACTTTGTCTTTGTCGAAAGGTGGAGAATATAGCGAAAGGAGAATAACTCTTTTGTGAGTTGAAGTTACATTAGTAATAGATTGGTCTGTGATGTGAGAAAATGAATCGAAAAATGATTTTTCTTGTATTTTTGGATACTTTGCAAATGAATGAAATTTTACGATCACATTACAAGGTATTTAGTAATTGTACGCCTGAGATTCTGTACATGAAAAGATAATCTTTATTTTTGTCTTCTTTTTTAAAAAACCTATACGTACGATTTCCTGTAATCATCCAGACAATCTAAGCGCTTTGTATCCGCTGAATTAATCGGATACGTTTGTTATTAATTATGTTTCATTTTTGGTTACGTTGTTACTTAACAATGTAAAATATGACATTGCGGTACTCAAAATCTGTAAAACGTTCACATGTATTTTAAACATCGTGGATCGTTTTCACACTCGTATATTTCTCGTTACCAATTGTAAGAAAGAAAAAAGAGGAAGAAAAGATTGACGTTGGGTAATCGAGGAAGACCATAACGTACTGTGTTTCTTATAGGTATTGTACCGACCTTAGTATAAGTTTCCAGCGATACAGGAAAAAATCCATTTGCGGTCAAACAACAGACTCGCCTGGACCGCTCTATTGTCATTATCAAATCGTTTCGAAGCATCTTCCCATGTTTGTTCATTGGCATAATCGTCCACAGCGCTGAATATGCTCCTATAGCAACGTTATCACTGTGTTCTATTACATCATCGCAGCTATAGGTGAACATAAACAATAAGGACAACGCGCCGATTAGGAGAAAGACGAAAATGGAACGTCTTGCAGAGTTAGTATTAGCCTAAGAAAAAGTAACATTTGAAAGAGAACATATGCTTTTATCGGAACATCGAAATTCTTTTCTGCGAGAAGAATTCTATGTACGATAGAACTCTTCTATATACATAGGTTATTGTTATTTTCATATTTTATAATAATGATAATAAAGATGAATCGCTGAAAGTTCATTTCTGAATTATGTACAAACATTCACAATGAATGCGTTTTAAACACGTGAAATACTAACCAATAACACTTGATAACCGAACAGGCAAATTAACACGCTAAATACCAGCACCTGTATAAGTATAATCACCGTGTACACGTTTTCTAGCGAATTGTAATAATTGATCAGTGCTTGATGTTGTTGAACGTACTTCCTAAATGTCTCGTAAGTTCTGTGTACATGCTTCGTCAGTATCGACATTTTATCTTGCTCGCTTATCTGATATTTTATGTTACACAGTTCTGAAAATCTATATCGAAGTATGCGAAATTGACCGCCTAAGTGTATGGCCATGACGCAGAAAACATTATCGAAGCAGAAGTAGCAGATTCCTATATAGGATAGACTCATAATCTGTAAGAAAGAAAAATCGTTTCCTTTTATATAATTTGTTGTAGAAATTTAGCGCTGCTTATCGAATATTCAGTAATTTCAATATTTATATCGTAGTAGCGAGATGAATCTCATTGCTGTCTATTTCTTTTCGGTTGGTCGTAAATATATCAAATTGTTAGAGATTTATTTCGGTACGAATAAAATACAAACATAAAGACAAGCGATTAAATTACTAGTTACTAGGAAAATGTGAAAATTTAAAATACCTGCGCAAAAAATATTAGTTCATAGTAAGGAGATTGTGACAAAATACCTATCCACATATTAAATGGAAGTTCCCTTGTGGATTCATTGTTTCCAATTTGTGCTGCAATAAATGCGTGAATCATTCTTTGCTTTCGTATGCGTTATACGTTTTAAACATCGTGTACACTTTAAATAAAAAGGTTTTTGGTTCTTGTACATTTTAACCTACCAATAAAAGGCGTGGTTATATAAGATAGTATAGCACATATTCCAATGGTGGTAACGCTAGAGATGAAAAGGGCGCAAATCTTTCTGCAATTATCCAAAATTTCTTTCTCGTGAATATCGTATTTAACAGCCATAAAATGTTGTTCCATGTACACGACGAGGTTCATAAATTCCTTTTTGTGCATCACTATAACGCATACCTTGACTGAGGACAGTATCAAACTCATAGTATTCGCAAGAGCATAAAGCGTATCCTAAAATTAATAATTTGAAGTAATAAGATATAGCAAAAAATATCGTTGATCGAATGAATAATTAAGCAGTTAATATACAGGAAAATGGAATTACAATATTAGTCTATAAAAAATGATAATTATTTTAAAGTAAATATTAACTATGGATCAGTGATTAAAATATTGACTAATTAAACTTCTATTCTAACATATTATTTTCCTACGAATTCTCATCGTTAAATTCTTGGAATACTGCCACTGTCTGTGAGTCGATTGATCGATTATACAATAAATATGAAACGACCGAATATACTCACGCCATTGTAGAACCAACTAAAATACAAATCTCTGCTCAAGACGATCATGCCAAATATCAAATTCCAAATTGTGTAGGTGAATATAATTTTCATCCGGCGTTCATCCGCGGGATCATTAGCTATCCATAGGCCAATGTGCTTTAAGAAGAAAGCCGACAATCTCATCGATATGTCCAACTCTTGTTCCGTTTGCATGTTCGTTCCGTTTGATCGTCAACCGTGTAAAGCTATCACTTACGTATCATATGAAACTCTGTAACTATAGTTGCTTCGCGTTTTTAATTTCTTGCTGTTTGTTTATTCTCTCTTCTTTTTCTTTGTTTTTAATCTATTTGTCAGGGAAGTGTTACGAATAACCCGAAACGTAAAAAAAAGAAAAAGAAAATAACAGGTTCACCATGTATTTGATTGACGTCTGTTGCGTTATTTATGGGGCCGGCGCGTATTATGGATCATTATTTCCTGGACTGAAGGTGCAAGCGAGGTGTTATATAGCTAGACGCTAGACGTCGTTTGCTTTTTATGAAATTAATGGTAAAATGGAAAACGCTTTGTTTTTGTGTTTTGTTGCTACAAAAAAGGAAGAATGAAAATGGTGAAATCGGAATTATTTGATGTTATTGCACTGTGGTTATTATGAAAAATTGTTTTTTTCCTTTGTGTTACCTATGAGGTATACAGTTGTGTAATATGTGTGTAAGGTTGCGCGAAGTCTTGTGTGTAATACAAAATACTTACCTCAATTTCGGACGATTACAATACGAAACGTTATTAACTACAATATGTACAATAATGTACACTGTACAATGCATACTTAGATTTATTTGGTAATGAAATATTTCTTTAATTTTATTTTCTATTTTAACAAAAACATATGTAACTATTGTCTGAAATTAAATTCTCCCGCATATATTTTCTGTATATCGGACACTGTTGTATCGTAGTAGTTATGCATCGCCTGCGTGATTTCGTAATAACGTAAAATATGACACCGCAGAACTTAGAATCTGCAAAAACAAAGGAACTATTAAGATATTGTTGTATCTTTTTAATAAAATCTGATATAATAATAATTGTACTTTCATGTGAAAAAATCAACTGTTATTTACGAACCTCGTCATTAGATAGTTTATACAAGTATGCGCACTATTTCCTCGAATATATACTGCAGCATATCCCATATTCTTGTTCTGCATATGTAGAAAAAATTGATATCTTACAAAGAACTACCATAGGGTTTGTGATTAATCGTTGTTTTAAAAGTTTACTTACTTTAGAGATAACGCGATTTATTTGGAAGAATAAAAGGCCACGTTAGATATTCCTGTTTCTACTTCGGTAAATTAATTTCTTTGTATCGTTTTTGAGAAATTGATTCGTAATATGCATGAACTGCAACGGTTTCTTTTCGTAACGTCTCAATAAGGGAAAGCATGATACCACGATGCTCAAAATTTATAAGGAGAACAAGTAACATTAATTTTGTTGAACATCGTAACTATCTCGGGGAGAAAAATTTCCTGGAAATAAAATTATTTGGTAGAAAGCATAACGATTGATATTATTATATCAGATTTGGGAATTTACATTTCACGCTACTTTCATCCGTCACACCGTTTCCGAAATGTATTAGTTTAATTATTGTACAACAGAAATTAATTGATTTCTTTTTAAAACAAGATATATTAGATCATCCCATAAGTTCGTGCCGACTTTTGTGTATACATTTCATGTGTCGATTTATAAACATACGGCGATAAGGGACCAATGCACTTGAGCTTAGCTGATCGAGAACAGGCTAGGGCAGATTTTCGTGGGTATAAGATCGTAATATAGTAAACACAGTGACTTCTAACAATAAAAAATCATGAATGAAATGCGTATCCATTTTCGACATCTCGTGTTGTATGAATTTCGGAAAGGAAGTTCTGTAACAATTGCCACGAAAAACATATGTGCTGTTTACGGAGAAAATGCGCTTCCATCTCGCACCTGTAGGAAGTGGTTCCAACGTTTTAGAGCTGGGAATTTCTGTTTAGAAGACGAGGAACGCTCCGGGCGTCCTCCTCAAACAGACGAAAATAAAATTCGGGATCTTGTTGAAAAATCACGAAGTTTAACAGTTGAAGAGATGTCAAATGTTCTGAAAATACCTAAGACAACGATTCATAGGTGTTTAGAAAAAATAACAAAAAATAACCGCTTGAAAAACGGCACGAACTTATGGGATGACCTAATACATATGTATTTTCTCTAATATAGAATAATTTCTATTCATGTATGTTACATCGTTATTAATGAAATAAAGCATCTAAATGTTTATAGGATACTTTAACAATACATCTAGACGAATAACGTTTTCCTTTCGAGGTTTCCGCGACAAAAAGACTAAATCGATAGCTATAAGATGTACACAATATTGCTTACTCCTGTATATGTTTCCAGCGACACAGCGAAGAATCCACAGGCAGTCAAGCAACAGGGTGCTTTAGATCTCATCATGACGAACATCAAATCTTTGCGTAACATTTTTCCATATTTGTCCATCGGCAGGGGCGACCATGAACTCTTGTAAGTGGCGTTCATCACACATTCGCTGTCTTGTATCAAGCAATTACAACTGTACGTGAACATTAATAATTGACACATACAACCCATTACATGAAATATGAAAGTAAGACGTTTTATTTGAGCAATCTCTTCCTGCAGAAGAGATAATTAAATTAAAACAACGAATAAAGGAAAAGCTATTATTAATATAATTTCTCTTCTTTTCGTAAGTATTTTGTTTAATTTTTTAAGAAATAAAAAGATAATTATTATATGTTATGTTGCAGCAGAAGGAACGAAATTAATATAAAAAATCTAATAAAAGTAAATGGAATACGACGATGAAACGCGATTGCTACTAACCATAAGTATCAAATATCCATCGAGGCAAATTATCAAGCTGAAGAGTGTCACCTGCACGAGTGCTATTACACTGAACACATTCTCGAGTTTATTACAATATTGAATGAGCATTTGATGTTGTTTGACGTAAGTTTTAAACGTTGCATATTTATCTTCAGTGTACGATGATCTTTCCAAAGTTGTATAATGTTCGTGATCATTTATATTGCACATATTTGAAAATCTATATTGCAAAATACGAAATTGACTAGCAGTGTGCAGATTTATAACGAATAAAAGATTGTCGAAGCAATGGTAGCACGTACCAACTAGGCACGCGCTAAAAGTCTGTAAAAACGAGCATAATGATTAAACGATCCAAAATATCGTACGATTTCTGGATTAAAATACAATAGTTAAAAAGTATTTTTTACAGTGATCTTATATGAATAATTTTTTCTACCTGTATTACGAAGACTATTTCAAAATACGGTGACAACATTAATGAATCGTCGAACCACATATTAAACGGATGTATTCTATCTGATTCATTCTTACCATAGTTTACTGAAAAACATATCAACACGTCTCTTTGTTAGTTGTTATAATTCCAATTTGATATAATAACAATATCGACAAAATAATTCCTTAAGAATATGTTTTGCGTCAGCGTTTTAATTTGTACTGAAAATTTTCATATTTTTCGCAGATTGATTGCGTAAATGTCTCACCCAAAATAGGTCTTAGTATGAAGCTGACGACTGTTCCCTGAGCAAAAAAGGCGAAGGAGCAAACGAGAAAAGTGCAAATACGTTTAGAGGTATTTATAATCATTTGCTCGTGGGAGTCATAATTCGAATGCCAAAAGTTTGTTTTCGCGTAATTAATTAAATAAAGCAGTTCGTCGTTATGTATAAATATGACAAAGGTCTTGAGTAGAACTAAAACGATAGTCGCAACGTTGCACGCGGTATAAATAGTATCCTGTAATAAAAGTATTCAGCAATCAAACTTAGAAGCCATTTTTTTATGGTATTGTTAGTTGAAAATTTGCTTTAGTCCATATTTGTTTCATTACTCACCTCAAAATTTCCCCAAGTAAAGTACAAATCCCTCAACTCGATCGTGATGGCAACGAAGATAAAAAATATTGTATTCGACATGGCGATGTTCCTCCAACGTTTATCGACATAATCATTCGCCAGCCAAAAACCAACGAATTTCATGTAGAAACTTGTGACGGTGATAGACAGATCTTTGACTTCCTTCGAGCTCATCCTGAGTCTTCGACGATGGAGTACTCATTCTTCGATTCTATCGAAAGCCTCTAATTTGCTTATCATCGATATCTATAGTGACTGATACAGTGATACGATATTACTTTGATCCCTTGATCGCTTTCGACTTGATTATCTGGCTCGTTTTGCATATTATACTTCCCGGACAACTGGTTATTCTGAACGTCATTGCAATTGCTGTTCCATCGTGTGAAAAGGAAAAGCAGCGACGGATCGATAAATTGTGTATTATTCCACGGAGACGCCGAATGTTCAGACGTGAGGATAACGTGTATTACAATACACGTGCGACTGTTTAGATAATTCATTTCATGGAAACTTTTGAAGAACGTTGTGTAATCGAGTTGCACCCTTTGAATTCGTTTTTGAGCACAAGAACTTGTCATTTTTATCCTTATTTGTGTTTTAGTGATTTAGTTATGTTAATTGTGTTATGTTAATGTTAAATGATATATGACAGTGTCTTGAAGCTTATAACGCATGTTTTCCTTCATCATCAGAATTAATTGGCAAGAACTTTCCTTCTTTCATTTATCATCCATTAATTAATTATATATTTTTAGTGTGACACGTTTTAATGACAACTGTGCTACAGATTAGTACTTGCGGAAGGTGAATTTACGCGAAGACATATTTATGGAATGAAATAGAGAATGGTAGAGGTAATATTAATCGTATTATCATATTATCGTATTAAATAAAATATTTTTAAAATCCTTCTGTTTATTGCTATATTTCTTTATTCCAGAGAAATAGTCTGTTATTTATTATCAAAATGTATAGAATAGTATTGTAGTTAGGCTTTGTTGTTAGTATTGCAAATTCGCGCGAAAGAATTGATCTTTTAAAATAGATAAAACGATTAAGTTGTTCCGGTTAAAATGTAAATGTAAAATTGTTTGCCATTGATATTTTTGACAAGAAAGGCTTAAGTTTTGTTTAAAGCAACTACATTTTGACATGAACGAAGAATCGAATAAACGAGATAGTCTAAGAAAAATATACATTTGCTCCCATTAATATTCGGACACGCCTTAAAATAGCATAACTTTTTAAAGAACGGATCAGACGGTTTGATATTTTTTGAGAAGCTAGAAGGGCTAGTTTGCCAGATGACGTGCAAACAATTTTTGAGAATCTCGCGGAATTAATCCGAATCACAAAGAAAAAGGTGAGATCGCTTTTTACAACATTTTTATCTGGTTCTGAATGTTTGAATCAATGAAAATTTGAATAACAAATTTCGAAGATTTATGTCTATTATATATAAGGAATTCTTCGATAATATTGTAATTGCCGAAAAAGAACCTCTCGATAATTGTACGGTCGTCATCCATATCATTTGGGGCAGGTCCTCCTTGATGCACCGGAAAGCTCCACGGTTTTCGAAGCAAGACCACGCGAGCTCGGCATTTCCGAATCTACAGAACGTGCTGTAAACACGACTGCCTTGAATTCGCCTTTGGTATTTTCTTGCATAAGAAATTAGTAAAAAGCGACCTTTATTATTTTCTCCGAGGTCTCGACCAATTGTAACTTTTTCAACATTTTGGCGCTCGTCGTCCAGTGAATTAACCCTTCCAACTTAAAGAAAAAGAAAAAAGAAATTCAAACCGTTTGGCTCAATTTTAAAAAAGTTATTCCGTTTCGAAGGGTGTCCGAATATTGATCGGAGTAACTGCATTTCCTGGAAACACAGCCTACGAATGAAGGTTAGGCAAAGCAACTGATATTTTTGTGTAATATCAAGTAAATAAATACCTAAATGCTTTTAAACATTTAAATTTCTTGGAACTTTATTCGAAAATGTTGTTGGTACTTGCGTTTAAGACGTATCGCTTGCATGATTTCTCAACAACGTGAAGTACGATGCCGCGGAACTTAGAATCTGTAAACAGCAAAGGAACACAATAGATTAAATTTTTATCATGATTTTATAACTCGTTAAAGAGTATCTGATATAATAATAATAATAGACATTGTGCTTGTTACGATAAAGTCATTTTACAAGTACTTAAAAAAAAAGTTTTTTTAGGGAAATAAGAACACTTATAAAACAACTGTTACTTACTAATTCCTCGTTTAATAATTTATGACGCGTCATATTACAGTTGTAAATGTTGGAAAATATGTTCTGCGTACGTAGGAAATGTTGAGGAGAGGAAAAGGAAAGCTGATAATGTCGAATTCTGTTAATAACTTGTAATCTTACAATAATATTCAGGTATCATATATTGTGCAATAATGTGATTGGTATAGTCACTGTACTTTGAAAGCAAATTTATATCACGCCAACAATAATGTTTATGAAACTTTTTAGTTATTACTTGTAAATACGGGTAGAAAATAACGTTGTTTCGAGGGTAGCATGGATATGGAACGCTGCACTCTTTATAGTCTATGGGGTACGATACTATTATATTTTTCCCTACTGCATATAAGGACAATATATGCCGTAGGTTGATTGCGGAGGAAATCTCACCTCATTCGCACACGCCAGTCTCTTTGGGTAATTCTACTCTTTTGAAACAAACAAAAGCGTAACGACCGCCAAGTTTCCTTCTCACAAGTATTCGGATGATCATAATGGTGAGATGCAAGTTCGATGTCGATCGTGTGAATTATGAATCCACAACGAACACGCTGGATATAAAAATGAATACTATATTTGTAATTTTTGCAAGTAATATTATCTTACATACAATAAGAGCAATAATGAATTTACTAAGGATATTCCATTAAATACGGCCATATTGATTATAAGGGGCCAAAGTTCCACATTATTGGTAGCATTGATTTTTTAGGCAAAGCTAAGTACCATCTCCTCTCCTATTTCTATGAAGTAAAACGTAACACTGCATCGCTCAAAATTTACAACGAAATGATATTAAAACGACAATAAAGAAATCAATATAAGTAAATGTTAACGTTATAACGAGCGAATATCCTGAAAATAAAATAAATATTCGCTAGGAAGTGTAAGAATTAGTATTATTATATCAGATTAGGTGAAAGGGATAAATTAATAGTAGTATTTATTTATTTCAGTTTGCACGAAGAAACGGGATCCACACATGATTGAAACACATGATTGAACTAGTGTAATGTACTTACTCCAGTATACGTTTCCAATGATACGATGAAGAATCCACTAGCGGTCAGGCAACATGGTATATTAGATCTCATGATAATTAACATCAAGTCTCTCCGTAATATTTTCCCATATTTGTCCATTGGTAGAAACGACCATAAGCTTTTGTAGGCGGCATTAGCTACGTTCGTACTGTCTCGTATTAGACAATCGCAACTATAGGTGAACATCAGCAGTTGACACATGCAACCCGTTATATGAAATAGGAAAATAAGGCGTCTCATAAGAGGAGCGTCTTCCTGTGAAAAATTGCATTGTTGTATCCTAAATCGCTGTAACGAACTAAAAACATATTACTTTCTCCTACGAGAATTTTTTGCAACTTCACGAAAAATAAAGAAGATTGGAATTGTTGCTATATCGTAATATCAAAAATTATTACTGCTATGAAGCAAACTAGAATTCTTTCAACATTAAATTTCTATTTTTACGGCACAGTTTTTTTTTTAATATAGATACTACTATGCATACCGTAAGTACTAAATATCCATCGAGGCACATTAATAAGCTGAAGAGCGATACTTGTCCAAGCACAATCAAATTAAACACTTGCTCGAGTTTCTTACAATATTCAATGAGCATTTGATGTTGTTGAATGTAAGTTTTAAGTTTCATATATTTACATATGCTGTACGACAATTTTTCGTTGTTATTTTCACCGCACATATTTTCAAGTCTATATTGTAAGATACGAAACTGTCCAGCAGTATGTAGATTCATAATGCATAAAATATTATCGAAACAAAGATAGCATACGCCAACGTGATACAGGCACAAAACCTGTAGAAACGCAAGATGTAATTTTATCTTTGTCATATGCGTATACGTGATTTTATTAAATTTATGTATCGCGATTTTGGAATATACATATTTGAAATTAACTTTGATAAATATAGTCGTGGCAAATTAAAACATTTGTTCTTTTAATTGTTTTTAACAACTAACAAATTCTTAGTACCTGTATGATAAACTCGACCTCAAAGTATGGCGTCATGTAGCATATTGGTACGTTCAACCATATATTGAATGGAAGTATTCGATTTGTTTCGTTTCTTCCAATATTTGCTGAATAATATAAATACGTTAGCAAAGCTCGTTTAATTAATTTCGTTTAATCAAGAAAGCTAATTAACAATATATATCGTTCTTTGTGCAATGAGTATATAAATGTCTCACCTTGAATTGGTCCTATCACGTAAGAGATAACTGTTCCTTGAGCGAAGAAAGTGAAGACGCAAACGAGAACCGTACAAGTACGTTTACACCTATCCACAATCATTTGTTCGTGTGAATTGTAATTCGAATGCCAAAAATTCGTTTTCGCGTATTGTATCAAACTAAGCAACTCCTTTTTGTATACAAAACAAACCAAAATTTTGAACAAAACGAGAATAATAGTTACGAGGTTGCACACGATGTATACAGTACCCTATAATCAAATAACAGTACACGTACACGATGGCTATTTTCCAAACTACCGCCAGAGCAAAAACTGCTTTGATCCAATAGATCTTTCGAATAGTGTTCAAATCCGTAAAATTGTTCATTCGAAAAATTATTCTTCATGTTACTATAACAAAATTGAATTTTTCACTTACGCTAAAATCTCCCCAAGTGAAGTACAGATCCCTCGTTTCGACCACGATGGCGACGAGAATTGCGAAAGTCGTATAAATCATAGCAAAGATCCTCCAACGTTCTTCGACATGGTTCTTCGTCAGCCAAAAGCCAACGATTTTCATGTAGAACGACACGACGGTGATTGACAGATCTCTGCCTTTCTTCGAGCTCATTCTGAGTCTTCAACGGTAGTGTGCTCCAAGCTCCAATTTACAAGAGAATCTTCAGGTTTTTTATTAACCATACCTGAGTCTCCATACTTATCTTGATTATCCCGTTCGTTTTGCATGTCCGCTATGTTTCGTGGACAACTGGTTATTTTACACGTCACTATAATTGCTCTCTTGTGGTGTAAAACGGAAAGGGGAAGAAGCATCGGATTGATAAATTATGCACGATTTCAGACGGATGGTGGTATTCGGGGAGACGATAAAGCATACGCGGTACATCGATAATTTTATTGTCCGGGAACGTTCGAAGAACACAGTGGTTGTTAACCTAACATTCTTTTATTGCTGTTCGCGAATAAAGGAATAAAATTTACAAAGACTATTTGTCGGTTGTTTTGTAAACATCTTTATTATAATTTTTCAGTGTTATGTACTTTTATTGCGTATGATACACATGTGCATTTTGCAGCTTGTTTTGTATATAATAATGCATAGGATCTGTTCTTTGTATTGAACGAAGAACACACTCGAAGGAGGACAGATGATCGATTATTCAAAATATTCTTTCGGAATTAGAATTGACTCGATCGACATTTCGACTATGTTAACTAAAGATAAATACACTTTAATTTATGAGTACAGTGAAGGTACGTGCATTTTCTACGTATTAACACATACATTTTGTCACATGAAAATACATTTCGCTATTTGCTGGCAATAATATGTAAGTTATACTATCATAAACTATTCAAGACTAATCTAAATATGATTCCAAATATATGATCCAATATATATGACTCAAAATAATAGAAATAGCAATAAATCGACAATAGCAATAAATAGAAAAATTAAACGACTGTGATTGTTAGAGTAGTGAATGAAATTCACCATTATGATACCGAATTAATTTAAGATTTATTATAGATATTAAAAAAAGCTCATATGTCGTCAATGATTGGCTGATATATTAAGACATTGAAGTACTATAGGAAAAGCTGCACATTGATTATTCATTATATATATGTATTAAATTATCAGTTATTTTCCTAAAATTCATTTATTTTCGTTAACAGATAAATATACAATTTGCCTGAATAGTACAATATATATCTAAAGGCAATTTTCTTAGAACAATCTATTGAATCAATTGGAGATTTGTTTTTACCGATCAATTTATAGTTTCGTCTTCTACACGATTTCTCAACAAAGTGAAATATGACACTGCGGTAGATAAAATCTGCAAAATGTTAATAAACAAATTATTTTACGATATTGAAAATTGCAATTTCTTAGTGTCTAAAAATTTGCCCTATGCTTTAAATTTCATAGATCGTAACGTGTATTTATTGTAGATTCGATATTATATTTACCGTGGTATAAGTTTCCAATGATACAGGGAAAAATTTGTTCGCGGTGAGACAACAAACTCGTCTTGATCGCTCAATCACCATTATTAGATCGTTTCGAAGCATCTTCCCAGATTTGTTCATTGGCATGATCGTCCACAGCGCTGAATATGCTCCTATAGCAACTTTCTCACTGTGTTCTATCACACTGTCACAGCTATAGGTGAACATAAACAGTAAAGCCATTGAGCCGACTAAAAGAAAGATGAAAATCGAGCGTCTCGCTAGAGGGGCAGCGGCCTAAGAGCAAACTAAGCATTTAGAAAGTCCCAAATAATTAACAAATACCGATGACGGGAATGTTTATAGCATGTAAATACTAACCAATAATCCTTGATAAGCAAACAGGCAAATTAACACACTAAATACCAACACTTGTCCAAATATCAACATCGTGTACACGTTTTCAAGCCTGTCGCAGAAAGTGATGAGTGCCTGATGGTGTCGAATGCATGCCTTCAAATTCTCGTAAAACACATGCACATGCCTTGTTAACGCCGACTCCATATCATCTTCCTTCGTCCGACGTTCCATGTCACACAGTTTTGAAAACCTGTATCGAAGTATGCGAAACTGACCAGACAAGTGTATGGCCAAGATGCAGAAAACATTATCGAAGCAAAAATAGCTTACCGATACGTAATACATACTTATCGTCTGCAAAAAGTAAAAATTATTTCCCCTGTTACAGTCCGTGGAAAAAATCTATTGGTTTTTGCAAAATCGCAAAAATTGATTAGTCATTGATAAGAAAGGTCATGTAGATTTATAGAAAGTGGAGGATTCTAGGGTGAAGCTTGAACTAATTGTCACAGGTTGTACTTCCGCGTAAATATAAACATGTAATGCAACCAGCTACAATAACAATCGTTCGAAAAATTGCGAGAATCTAAAATACCTCTAGAGTAAATATTATTTCGTAGTAAGGCGACATAGATACTGGCAAATTCAGCCACATGTTGAAAGGAAATGCTCTTTCGGATTTATTTTTCCCAATATTTCCTGCAACAAACACTAAGATGATATACCTTTTCCCATATGGAATGGTTTTCTTATTTATCGTTAGGTATATTATTGTACCTATCGAATTTTTAGCTTATTACAGCAGACAGATATTTATTAGTATACACAATTGTTAAACATTTTAATATAGCAGCACCGAATCAAATTTCTTTTTTGAGAAAAGATTGTTTTTAGTTATACGACATAGTATATCGATGTATATGTATTTGATGTACATGTATGGTATGAGAATTTGTGAAAGGAGTATATTATTATCTATATATATATCTATATATCTATATATATATATATATATATGTCGGAGATGAAAGGAAAACCGGAGCCTTCCCTTTGCAATTTTGAGGAAGTCTTCTAATGCTTTAGCCTAGATTTTATCATAACTGTAATTAAGCAATTGTCATTTGTAATTGTTTGATATTTGTGAAAGCGAAAGTGGGTTCGAGGTGACAACTGGTCGCCGAACGTAGCCACGGTCACGGGATGAACGTTTTGCCTGACGAAGGTGTGGATCGGTTGTATTGTTCTCTCTAGAAATCACATAGAATTGTACTTTAGAGATGTCGATATAATGGGACACACGTTGTATTAGGAATCAATCTCCAGACAGAAACTGCCTAGCAACGGCGTTTGGATCTTTTTCGATGTTTCCAAAGAGTATACAACAAACTTTTGACAGAAATTGCCTAGCAACAACGATTGGAACCTTCTCGATGCCTCCAGCGAGCATATAACAAACAAATGCAGTCGTATAGCGAAAAAGATTTTCATCAGATATTCATTCGTGTGATCGCCTTGGAAAGTGATACATCGAGCAATTTACCGAGTGTCTCAGCAATCGTATTTTTGTGTTTAAAATTATTCTACGCATAGTAAAGAGTTATCCCGTTGACCGTGGATTCGTTTGAACCCCGGAACATTGTTAATAGCGTTAATTAAATTCATTATTCGTAAAACCTATCAATCGTTAATCTCATTATCCGTTAAATTTATTATTCGTAAGACATATTATTCGTTCCTCTTATTGTTCGTTAAACTTATTATTCTTTAATCTAATTATTAGTTAAACTTATCGTTTGTTAATCTTATCATTTATTAAACTCATTATTCATAATATTTTGTAAAATCTTGTTTATTCGCGTAAATATATTCTCTGTTTCGTAAAACAATGGCTAATTCAAACGAAGAATCATTACGCGCCTTAAATCCTAATGATAACCCGACATATATATATATAGATATATATATTATAGATATATATTAGATATATATTATAGATATATATAGATATATATTATAGATATATATATATATGTCGGATTTACAGTAGAATTAGGGTTAGGGGCGTGAAATGAATCTTCGTTTTGGTTACACGCTGTCGTTATGCAATAGAGAAGACATTGACTAGTGCAAATACGATTATTATAGAACCGGACAAGTAACCGTGGTAGTTAGGTACTCGAGAAACTAATGACAATGATCCTAGGTTCAATAACGAATCCGCGATCGACGGGATGATAGATGAACGTACTCACAAAATCTAAGTCGGACGCGTAACATTCACTGGTCGTAAAGGGTTACTCCTTTCATCAAAGAGATCGCGAGCGAGAATGCCTTTCCCGTCCCGATGATGCCACAGAGGAAAACTATAATGGGGTGTGTCTAAGGACACGAGATCATCGGATTCGTCGAGAAAAGCCTTCGTACAGAAAGTAAGGGAAATTGGCGTTGCTGCTAATTGGTCAATCTCCATATCGGTGGTTAGAAAAAGATGCTAGCCGCCCTCGAGGGAAAGTTGCTAGTGGGAGAGCCGCTCGTTGAAAAATAGGTCTCCCCTATTTTCCCGTAGTTGGGACAAAGACTGTTTGTCTGTTTGAAGGACTTTAGTTGACTAAATCTTAAGATTTATAACGGGCCCTCCAGCTAGCTGAACATGTACTGCGGAGACGCATCGACATCTGGCAATCATCTTACTCGAAAAATAGGGTCTGCGTGTGGCGAGCTACGAGACAGAGACCGTTGGAATGTTTACTGTCGAGTGTTACAACTATTTCCTTTTTAAGGAGAGCTATAGAATTATTCCATGCCTTTGTTAGACAAAGCGTTCATCCCGTGACCGCGGCTACGTTCGGCGATTGACTGTCGCCTCGAGCCCAAGCTCATTATCACAACTCTCGAACAATTACAATCGGATTGAATAACTACAATTGTTTAATTACAGCTATAGTAGACTCTAGGTTACAATGTTGCGGGATTAATCAAAATTCCAAAGACTCCGGTGTTCTTTCATCTCCGACATATATATATATATATATATACCGGGTGAATATTACGTATATCCACACGAATCATGCACAATTTGGATAAAAAAATGCAACACACCGTAAACAAATAGAATATTTTTGACCTACCGATAAGCGGTGTTGTTAGATAAGCTAGTATAGCAAATGTACCCATGATGGTGACAGAACAGACGAAGAAGGTGCAAGTTTTCTTGCAATCATCCAAAATTTCTTTCTCGCGAAAATCGTACTTAACATTCCAAAAACGTTGTTGAACGTACACGATCAGTTTTATAAATTCCTTTTTATGCTTCATTATGATACATATCTTGATTAAACCCATCGTCACGGTTAATATGTTGGTAGTGACGTAAAGAATATCCTGAAATGAATTATGAATTTTTTATAATTATAGCTGTACGTTTCATAGAGTTTTAATTGAAATACACGTGTCATAAACTATTATCGAATGTTATATGTCACGAACGATTTTCAGTATTATTGTAGATTAAATTAGAAAATATAATGTATCTCATGAATTTCAAATTTTTAATGTATTAAATAGAGGTAACCGAGAAAGTTTTTACCAATGACTTCTTTGATTATCCGATATAAACGAACATCAAAGATAGGTGCCGATTAAAAACAATCCCCGTAGATGGCAACGAGAAATCAATACATGAGCTTTACTTATACGATTAAATAATAATTAGAAAGATAATGACCGTCCTTGCTAAATTGTTTTCCAATCTAACGCAACTGCTCGTCCCGTTTTTCTATACATCATAATAATATACTCACGCCTCTGTACAACACAGTGAAATATAAATCTCTGGTAATAACGATCGTGGCAAATATAGAATTCCATATTGTGTAAATGATCATTATTTTCATCCGACGTTCTCCCGTGGGATAGTCGGTTACCCATATACCGATATTCCTCAAGAAAAACGTTGACAGGACCATTGATATGTCCAAGTCTCGTTGTATTAGCATGATGACTGATCAACGTCTAAAGCTGTCGCGTGCCACGTACCGCGTATGCCCCAATACATATGAATCATCATAATAACAGGTGACGCGCTTCTTTGATTTATTAATTTCTGCTGTCACTCTTGCAAGTGAAGTGAAGGAGAAATGGAAGAGGAGTGGAAGAGGAGCGGAAGAGGAGTAGAAGGAAAACAGAAGTGAAAGAAGGAGTGAAATTAATGTTTGATTGTTACCTTTGTATGAATAAATGAAAAAAGCTTGGAAGTAGCAGGTAATCACACATTTGTTCGTTGATTGATCTCTTTCATTATTTCCAGAGACCCGTACGTCTTAGACCACAGTCACTTTTTAATCTAAGACTTTTCAATCAGGAACTGCAATTGAGTTTTCAAACGTTAAACGTTGCGTCCTTCGCTCTTACGAGAAATTGCTGTTAAAATCGGAACGTGTAATGGTTGTTACGGAAATACAAAATTTATTTGTTCTTATGTTCATGTTACGGAAGAAGTCCTAACGAGAGTTTCCTGCTGAATAGATTTTTGAATACGGGTACGGATAAGGATTCGATCATGGTTGCTGCGTTTAGAGAAAAGAATAGAATTCGTGAAGATTTCGTAAGTATCTCTTTGTATAACTTTTCGCATTTTAGTGGTATATATATTTATCGTGCATGATGTACGCGTGTATTCTGTAGTTTATAGTGTTAGGTACCAGTCCTTGGTTTTCAAGGAGAACAAATGACCAGTTATTCGGAATCTTTGTATTTTGCTGACAGCAACGAACGTAGAACACGAGCCAAATTAAAGCAAGCAAATTTTATAACAATATCATGTTCGGTCTCACTAAAATCAGAAGGGTCTCATCAATGTTAGCGATAATTTTATTAGCAAAAGAAGAAAACATATATATTGGATTATCGCTATATCGATGTCGATGCAAGAATCGCCACGTCCCCTTGGTGTAGAATTTTCATTTCCGATGTAAGATTTTAATTAACTTTATCTTTATTATTACCGAAACATATATTTCAAGTACATATTAAAGTATATTCATATATATTCAAATATTTTCATGATATAGGTACTTGTATATATATGATGGATTATTTATCCGCATTTTTCACAGATGATTCCCTCATGAGCGTAAAGTATGACATTGTAGTACTCATCAACTGTAACATAAAATTTTAGTGTCGTCATAGGATTCATCTAAAAATTTATATATTTCTGGTAATGCGTTGCAAAAAGCGATATTTCCGGGATGAATGGGGTTAAATACGAAATGGATTACGTACCGCGGTAGATGTTTCCAAAGATATAGGAAAAAATCCACCAGCGGACAGGTAGCATGGTCGCATTGATTTCATCATCATCACCTTCACGTCTTCTCGTAACATTCTGCCAGTTTCGGTCATTGGCAGAATCGTCCACCAGCCTGAGTACGTTGCCAAGCTAATATTCGAACTTTCCTCTATTAAACCGTGGCAAGTGTACGTGAAGAAAATTATATGGATAAAGCTACCGACCATGTGGAACACGAAGATCAGTCGTGTACCAGTGGATACATTTGCCTGTATACATAATATAATACTCGTTTATTCATATCGAAATCGTTCTGATGTAGCTGGTATAACTGTCGAATATATAATACTTGAAACGAGCATTTCGTTTCTAGGTAAAGAGATAAGTTTAGGAAATTTCGAGAAGGACATAAACCAAAGTTAAATTACTCATGCTATTTAACGATTCTTACGTAACAGTGAAACAATAAAACTTGCCATATATCGTATTTCGAACAAATCGTATTTAAAAACGAATCCACTACCATACTGTAAGTAAATCCAACGTACCAAAAGTATCTCGTACGTGTCGAAGCACATTAGCAAGCTAAAGACCACTACATGGCCGAAGATCGGAAAAGTATTAACATACTCGAGCTTCTCGCAGAATTTGATCAACGACTGATGCTGCCGAATGCATTTTTTCAACGCTATGTAGCACTTGTCGGCGTAATCGATCTTATCCGTTTTCTGGTCGATGATCTTCCATAAATTCAAAAGTCTGTTATGGAGCATGCGGAATTGGCAGATCACGTGCATATTCAGTATGCATAAGAAGTTGTCGTTGCACAAATACGTTACACCGATTTGTTGCACAGTCGCTAGCTGGGTAAACAGTGATCTTCCATAGTAAAATTATCGTTGTATTCGCTGAGTTCGCTATTTAAATATATTCAGAAATGGAGGAGATATACGATACCTGAATAACGAACATTATTTCGTAATACGGTGTCACGCTTAGCGGCAGATCGACCCACATTTTGAACGGAAGTACCCTATCCGATTTGTTTTTTCCGATATTCGCTGAAACACAATGGAGCATGAATTCTGAAGCTTCGATTTCGTACGTTTTATTAATTAGTTCGCACATATTTGTGATTTCTTTCAGAATCAGGGTTGACTCGATGGAGATTTTGTCAATTGTTTATTAATTGTTAACTAATTTGATTATTTTGAAGGATACGGTGAAGAAGGTAAAGCATGTATTTTGATTGTTAATATCGTTGGATCGTAAAGCTATAGAATTGTTTTTATTCGAGACTAATTTATTTATTTTGTGTAGAAACGAAGATCTTTAAATATGCATGCTCACCGCAGATTGGCGTAATTATGTAAAATGCCAAGGAGGCTTGCGTGAAAGAGCATGCCGTTATGGTCCACAGCTTGCACAATTTTCGGCACTTCATGAAAAGTATTTTCTCATCATGGTCGTACTTGAAATGCCAAAAATTTTCTTGTGCAAATAAAACTAAATCCTTAAATTCCGTTCTGCGAAAATTTAATATCAAAAGCTTGAACATCGCCAATATGATGCATAATGTATTAGAGAGCAAGAAGGTACAATGCTGAAAAAGTTAATTCATTTTATATATAGTAAACCAGTCGGAACATCGATAGAATTTGTTTCTCTCTATAAATCTTTTAAACATTTTCGTAATACGATTGCCGTATTAATATATTTCTTGCAGTTTTCTATTAAACTTTATAAAAACAATTAGGTAGATTCGGTATTCACCTTAATTATTTTCTCTGTAATTAAATTTATAATGCATTCGTATAAAAATTTAAGTTGATTTCTAAATGAAAAGTATATCTATGACTTTCGAAAAATAACAATCTTAAGACAGCGACAGATCTTTATACTCACGCTCAAATCGTTCCACGTGTAATAAGCATCGCCGAGATTTAGATATAATCCGTAAACATGTATAACGGCAGTAAACGCCATAGTGAGTCTTCTTCGACGTTCTTCGGCGTTATTCACTGTCATCCAGACACCCGCGAGTTTTAATAGAAACTGCGACAACGTGATTGAGATATCCGTGTATCGTGTCGTATGCATGACGATCGTTTTTCTCGATCTTGATCTTTAAATCATGCGACAGCTAGAAAATTTAGCGAGAAAAGGTTCCTGGCGAAAAGGTGACTTGAAGTGACATCGCTTTGATCTATCGAGACATTCGATCGCTTGATAATAGATACGTATCTTACTTAAAGCGAACTTTTCCGCGTAGAGTGGAAGCGATACGGTGGCAGAAACAAATAAGAAATTGACAAACATGAAAAATATATGAATTGGTGTATCACGTGTGCTTGAGAGGGGGCGTGTGCGATTATTACCCCCTACAGTGCATGTGCAACTAGCAATTTTTCACATATTGATTACTTGGTCGCCAGAAGTAAAAATTGTGCTATAACGTATGATTACTTAGAGAAAAAGTACAGTTGGAAAGTATAATACTACGTCGTTGTCTCTGAATGTAGAATCACGACGTAGTGTATAAAGATGATTTCGTTTGAGAATGATCAAGCTGTTACCTTCATTGCAAAATGAATATCACGTAATTCTGTAGCGATATACTATACCAGGTACGCAGTTTCATATATCCTCTGTATTAGCACGCACATTTTGTAACAGGAACACACATCTCATTATTTGCCGACTATAATACGTATAAACTATACTATCTTTAAGTACCTACAACTAAAGTTACAAAAATGAAGGCAATTAATATGTAATGATATTTTATATGGAAAAATTAGACGCCATATGATTTTCAGAGTACCGAATGGAATTCGTAATTTTGACATAGAATGAATTTACGCTGAAAACGTTATGAACGAGATAGCAAAAGCTACCACCTCAAAAAATTCGTTATCTATCGACTTGATTAAAAAATGTTTGCAGCGAAGTTTACTGTATTTAAGGAGCCTGGTCAGACGAGTATACGAGTTGATTATCTAATACCCTATGTTTTGAGATATCAAGTTAACTTTGAAGCTTTTAATAGCCACCATGTATCTTTTATAACGTTAGCCGATCTAGTTGGACATTTTTTACTGAAAGATCCTAACTTATGTATTTATACACACAGAGCGCTAGTTTATTTTAACTGTAATTCGTTAAATTTAATGTATGGAAGAGACGAGAAAAGACGCGAAGCTGTATTATTGCGTTTACATCGTCCTTACCTTTCGTACATTAAATTGGATAAATTAAACTTAAAATATCTGCTGAATTAATGGTTTTTCGGTATAAATTAATTAATACTGTTTTGTAAAGAATGTCCAACTGAATCGACTAATTATCTTAACGTGTCAAAAAGTATAAGATACTAGAGTATGTACACGTCTGACTAGGCTGCTTCAATACCATACTTTAAACGCTTTTTGATGAAGTCGACAGATAATTGCTACAGGTGGTAGTTTTTAATGACTCACCCTGTATATACAGGGTGGTTGGTAACTGGTGGTACAAACGGAAAGGGGGTGATTCTATGCGAAAAAAGAAGTCGAAAATATAGAATAAAAATTTTTCGTTTGAGGCTTTGTTTTCGAGAAAATCGACTTTGAATTTTCGCTCGGTACGCGTGCGGTACGTTACAACGGATCTCACTGTAGATCGTTGTCTCGATGGAAAAATTAAAAAAAAATTTTTATTCTATATTTTCGACTTCTTTTTTCGCGTAGAATCACCCCCTTTCCGCTTGTACCACCAGTTACCAACCACCCTGTATATATATATATACTTCTTTTATGACGTAGGCGTGGAATAAGAAAGGATTTCTGGATACAGATCATAAAGGGCAAAAAACGAGATAACATCTTTTTAAGGATATATTTCACGAATTGCTAGTCGGGGGACGAGACATTCGACGTATGAACTTCTCGTTAAAAATGAACAAATACCTGTTCGAGCGTTTTACGAAATTCAACATTTAAATGGTGTACAAACAAGGGATAATAAAAATACATTCAAATAGGTACTGTGCCAGCAAAGTCATAAGCGAGCGACTCTAGTTGATTATACATATGTTTAGTTATCGGTTATTTTCTATTCAACGGTTTATCTTTTTTTAATAGATGTATCTATACAATTCTTTTGAATACTATCATAAGTAATTGTCTACGAATATTTTACCGAATTGGTTGGAGGTTTGCTTTTACCAATCAGTTTTCAGTTTCGTTTTCTAAATGATTTCTTAGTAATGTGAAATATGATGCTGCGGTAGATAAGATCTGCAAAATATTAATAAACAAATTATTTCACGATATCGAAAATTACAATTTCCTAGTGTTTAAAAATTTGTCCTGTACATTAAATTTCATAGATCGTAACGTGTATTTGTTGTATATATATATGTACTATATCTACCTTGTTATAAGTTTCTAACGATACAGGGAAAAATCTGTTCGCGGTGAGACAACAAACTCTTCTTGATCGCTCAATCACCATTATTAGATCGTTTCGAAGCATCTTTCCAGATTTGTTCATTGGCATGATCGTCCACAGCGCTGAATATGCTCCTATAGCAACTTTCTCACTGTGTTCTATCACACCGTCACAGCTATAGGTGAACATAAACAATAACGCCATTGATCCGATTAAATGAAAGATGAAAATCGAGCGTCTCGCCAGAGGGGCAGCAGCCTAAGAGCAAACTAAGCATTTAGAAAGTCCCAAACAATTAACAAATACCGCTGATGGGAATGTTTATAGCATGTAAACACTAACCAATAATCCTTGATAAGCAAACAGGCAAATTAACACACTAAATACCAACACTTGTCCAAGTATCAACATCGTATACACGTTTTCAAGCCTGTCGCAAAAGTTGATCAGTTCCTGGTGGTGTCGAACGTACATCTTCAATTGTTTATAAAACGTATGCGCATAGTTTGTTATCTTCAATTCCATATCCTTCTCGTTTATCTGATGTTCTATATCGCACAGTTTTGAAAACCTGTATCGAAGTATGCGAAACTGACCAGCCAAATGTATGGCCAGAATGCAGAAAATATTATCGAAGCAAAAGTAGGTGACAGCTATTTGATACATATTTATCATCTGCAAAAAGTACAAAAATTACTTCCCCTGTTACAGCCCACGGAAAAAGTCTATTGGTTTTTGCAAAATCGTGTCAGAGATATCGCATCATTTCTATAGTTATCTTTAGATACCAGCGTCGTATTTCAACTAATTGTCACACGTTGCAGTTCCACAGATGCGGATATCCCAGTTTATGTCATTGTGTTGTAAGTTTAATATAGTAAATGTAAGCATGTAATGCAACCAGCTACAATAACAATCGTTCGAAAAATTGCGAGAATCTAAAATACCTGTAGAGTGAATATCATTTCGTAGTAAGGCGACATAGATACTGGCAAATTTAGCCATATGTTGAATGGCAATACTCTTTCGGAATTATTTTTCCCGGCATTTGCTGCAACAAACGCTTAGATGATATACTTTTCTCTATACTAAATGTTTCGCTTATTTATCGTCAGGTACATTTTTGTATTTACCAAATTTTTAGTTTTTTACAGTAGAGAAATATTTGACAGTATACACAATCATAGTACATTTTAATGTAACAATACCGAATCAAGGTTGTTTAAAAAAAAAGTTTTTTAAATTATGTGATAAAATAGTATGAAAATTTCTGGGGGAAGTATCCTATTATCTATATACAGAGCGTCTCTAAAATCTTGGTACAAGCGATCTGGTAGTAATTCTACAGGTAAAAATTAACCGAAAACAAGGAATAATATTTTTTCGTTTAAGGCTTCGATTTCGAGAAAAATGTGTTTGAAGATCCGTCAGATGCCCGTGTACTAATTGCAAGTTTCGAGGTAACCAACTTGTCTTTCTGCTCGTGTTGACGAAAAAATATTACTCCTCTTTTGCGATCTATTTCTGCATAAAGAATCCCGATAGCTTGAACTAAAATTACGGAAACATCCTGTACATACATAGCACGTCGATATTACGTACATCCACGTAAAGCATTCGCGACTTGAATTAAAGATCTACAGCACACTATTAGCGAATAGGATAACAGAATAATGGAGCAATAGAACCTACCAATAACCGGTGTTATTAGATAAGCTACTATAGCACATGCACCCATGATGGTGACGGAACAGACGAAGAAGGTGCAAGTTTTTCTGCAATCATCCAAAATTTCTTTCTCGCGAAAATTGTACTTAACATTCCAAAAATGTTGTCGCACGTACACGATCAGATTTATAAATTCCTCTTTATGCGCCATTATGATACATATCTTGATTAAACCCATTGTCACGGTTAATATGTTGGTAGTAACGTAAAGAATATCCTGAAATTATTACGAATTATTACGAAATTATTATCAATTATTACGAATTCTTTTATAACTATAGCTGTTTGTACGTTTCATAGAGTTTTAACTAAATTACTCGTGTCATAAACTATTATCCAATGTTATATGTCGCGAACGATTTTAAATATTAGATTAAATTAACAAATATTGTGTATATCGTGACTTTCACACTTTTTATTCATTAAATATAAACGGACGATGAAGGTACGTGACAATTAGAAACAATCCCCATAAATGGCATCAAGAGATCAATATGTATTTTTTGTTTATATAATTTAATAATAAATAGAAAGATGGTCGTAACAATTGCTTAATATTTTTCAGAACCTGACGTTATCACTCATTTCGTTTCTATATACATAATGAATTATTATTATTACATATTTGGAATGCTACAATATTTATTTCATAATATAGCACATACACAATTTTATTTAACACAACTAAACCAGTTAAATATACTCACGCCTTTGTAAAATATAGTGAAGTAGAAATCTCTGGTAATTTCGACTGTAGCAAATATCGAATGCAATACTGTATAGATGATCATTATTTTCATCCGACGTTCTTCTGCGGAATTTTCGGATATCCACAAGCCGATGCTCCTCAAGAAAAACTTTGACAAGACCATCGACATGTCCAAGTCTAATTCCGTTTGCATGGTGTCGGCTGGATAGTGTCTAAAGTTGTCGCTCGCGCGTGCTCTAGTGCATATGAATCATCGTAATAACAGGTGTCACGTTGATTGGAAATCATTCTTCGCCCTTGTCATCCTTACACCATTCTGACAGGAATGGTGCAAAAAGGAAAAAGTTGATTGCTACCCTTCGGTATAGCGGAAAACATATACAAAAGATGCATTTGTCGCAAAAGACGTATTTGTTCGTTGATCAATTTTTCTTTTATTATTTACAGTTTGTGCGTATTACTCTGTCATTATGTTCTACTGCACCGATCCGATGCATTTAACCACTTTTAACTCTCGAAAAAATATACTATAGCTGGATTATTTGACAAGACAGTTGGTAGAAGGATACGAAGGCAAGTAGTGGATGTGAAAGTTCCAATCGAAATTACCGAATAGTGGTTCTTATAAAAATAATAAGAAATTTATACACACTTGTTCGCGTGTTCGTGTTGTAGAAGAACACCGAGCGGCAATATGCGACCGAATGGATTTATGAATATGGATTATTTTGATGATTGAATATGAGTGTAACTCGACTTTTAAGCGTCAACGTATAACGAACCAAACTTCAAATGTAATTCTTTTTATTTTTCATTGTAGTTTTATTTCGCTTTGCAGCAGCGCCCATTAGATATTTCATCATCTGTTACTATTTTACATTCTATATACATTCTGTATACTTGCAAGTGAAATATGTATATTACGAATTGAGGGTCTCCTGTGTAGTTTGTCTTAACAGTGTGAAATATGATACCGCAGTACTTAAAACCTGTAACAATAATACGTATAAGCAACAGATATCCGACGTGTATTTTTTGTACTTTTTTACATTTTCGTACACTGTACAGTTTTACGCAGTCAAATTTATCAATCGCTGCAATTCTGACAAATGCCACGACATTTCAATTACCCGAGTGTATGTCTCTAGAGACACGACGAAGAATCCATAGCCTGTTATGCAACAAGGTACGCCAGATCTTATAGTAACGAGTATCAAGTCTTTTCGCATCATCATACCGCTTTCGGTTGCAGGCAAAAATGACCAAGGTCCTTTATACACTGCCAAAGCTACGCTCGTGCTTTCTTGCATGATGCAGTCACAGCTGTAGGTGAACATCAGTAATTGGCATAGACAGGCTATTAATTGGAAGCTGAAGATGAAACGTGTTCTGGTAGGTGCCCCTGGCTGCGAAAAGATGCGTTATTAGCGCGTAAAAGCTTGTCTGAAGTATGAACAGTGCTCATAATTTTTAAATGTTCGATATAGACACTTTTTACAGACGACGTGTGATTTGCCATAATCGTCATAGTAAGTACAATATATGGTCTATTCTAGACCGCAGATATTTATGTAAATTCGATATTTGCCCGAATAAAATTATAAAGACGGAACTAGGGTACTTTAGGTAAACAGTTATTCCATCGACTAAATGTTATAGAGAGTGCCGTAGTCTGATTAGTTTGTATATTCTCGTATATGGTATGTATTCTGTACATTTTCGTGACACTCTCTGAGATGTAGGAATGTAAAAACGAATAATTGATATGAATGCGTTACACTCACCATAAGTATCTGGTACCCATCGAGACACATTACCAAGCTGAACGCCAGCACTTGCGCCAAAACAGGCAAATTAAATACCGATTCCAGTTTTCCACAATAAGATATGAGAGCTTGATGTTGTTGAACATACTTCTTAAAGACGGTGTAATATTTCTTTGTCGATGATCCTGAGAACAATTGTGGATTTGTTTCTCCCTTCTCTTTATTCGTTAAATCGGTCATGCGGGACATTTTATATTGCAGTATTTGAAATTGAGTAGCCAAGTGTAGATTCATGACGCATAATAGATTGTCGAAACAGAAATAGCCGACTCCAATATGGTACAATGTCAGGAGCTGTGGGTATATAAAGATTTCCATTAAGTTTGTTACTGGTATTAAATTTGATAATATTAAATACGTTGAGCATTAGGAAAAAGAAGCGATCCGGTACCTGTAACATGAATGTCATTTCATAGTATGGGGACATTGTCAGTGGTAGATCAATCCACATATTAAATAGAAATTCTCTGGCTGACTCGTTCCTTCCAATATTTTCTGGAATAGATACAGAATGGTATAATTCTTTGTAAATATTCAGTAGAAAATATATAGTATTGAAGAAAGTTCAACAACAATTCAATTAACCTTCTGAATCTGCCATAGATTACACTTAGATATTTTTGTGCTCTTTTGGATAAGAAATAAAAGAATAGAAATTCCAATTTAAGATTAAGTGACTTACCAATAATTGGACTAAGGGCGTAACAAATAAGGGTCGCTTTGGTGGTGAATATTACGAAACAAACAAAGACGGTACATTTGCGTTTGCAGTCTATATAAATCCTTTTCTCGTACTCATCGTAATTCTCGTGCCAAAATTTTCGTTGCGTATATGTGATTAAATGAAAAAGTTCTTGTTTATGCGCAAGCAATACTGTCATCTTCAGAAGAGGCATTAGGACCGCCAAAATGTTGCACACGTTGTAAAGGCAGGTCTGTAAGCACAGAGAATGTCTAGAAAATATAGAACTACGGATGGATTCTATTTCACTTGTGCGTTATATAAATCTTTTGTTAATCCAAATTAGATACGACAAACGAGAAAACAGGGCACAAGCCACGATATTACAAATTTATGAGAAAACAACCGTTTTATGGGAAAAATAAGTTTTTTCAAGAAATAAGAATTTTTTCAGAATTCAAGAATTAGTACATTGTAATTGTGTTAAATGATAATCAAATTATGCTACAAGTTTTATAACTGTGTTAACATATTGTAAATTGCATAGTTCTTTTTATCACAATGTCTTGCGTTTTATTCCAGAAATAATCAATGAATTTTGTTTTGCATATTGACTTATTAGCTTCTGTAACTTGAAATGAAACTGGAATATTACAGAAATTTAGTCCGCAACTGTATCGTTCATCGCGATTTATCTCTCTTCAAATATCTCGGTAAAGATAATTGTTCGAATACTTACACTCAGATCACCGAAAGAATAATAAATATCCGTAAGCTCTAACCATAGAGCAAAGAGAATAATCGCGAACGTGTAAATCTGCGTAATAAGTCTGACACGTCGTTCCGATTGGTTTTTCGACGTCCATAATCCAACGAGTTTCATAAAAGTCGATGTCAAGCTGATAGATATGTCGTGGCTCTTCAGAAATCTCATATCGTACTGCTAATATTCTGGTATGTTAGGACATTGAACTGGTACACTTGTACACGGTCTACATCGATTATTGCAACGTATTAGAGACGATCAGTCGCTTTGATGTATTGGCATCCTTTCATTCACCGATAGCGTACTTTGTATCTATTTTATTATTATCATTGATGCACCGTTATTTGATGTTCCGGAAAAGAAATGACGAGAAAGAACGAAAGAAAAGAAAGGAGCGAACGTTCGATCACGATAGCCCAGGATTACTATTCTTTGTTCCGAATGAACAACGAGTGGATGCGATCGATCGAGTTATACATTATTCCGGGGTTACGAGACCCTCTGTGAAATCGAAGTGCTGTTCGACAGCTGTTTCGTTTTGCCAAAGGAAAATTTATCTTGCTAAATGAGGCATACGACTTAAGAAAGTTGTCTATAATTTCCTTTGATAGAATTTGCGAGGAAAAAACGTAGATCGCTTGATGCAGCGGCGGCGCGTTAAAGTGACGAAGATGATAAATGTCTTTTTTTTTATCTTGTTTCTATGATTTGTGAAAGGTGTTGTGCAGATTCGGTGATATTCTAGCTATGAAACGAATAAAGAAATTTCAGCAACGATTGTTCTTATGTCTGTGTGTGATGTCAGGTGCTTGTAATACGCAATAGAATATTATTGTCTACCTACTTGGGTTTTTTCCCAATATATTTCATTGGGATATAGGAGTCTTTTTTATTTTGTCTTTCTATAACATACAAATATATCACTTTGATCGAAACTATGTACTTGAAATTCCTTACTTTATGCGAAATTTCACGTGTATTTTAATTATCGTTCGACTGATTCCTTAACAATGTAAAGTACGACACCGCGGAGCTCAAAATCTGTGAAAAGCGAATAAACCATTTAGGCGTGTGATGATTTTAAACGTTCCTAATAAAATCGATATAACGATGGTAATTATGGTGTTTATTAGTAGATATAACAATGACGTTACTTACTAATCCACCTTTACATAATTCGTATACTTGTCATTAAACAAGTTTTTCAGTATAAGAGAAAAAAATATCTTACCGAAACTACCATAGAATCTTTGATTAATCGTGGTTTAAATATTTACTTGCTTCGGTGATTATCAAGTGGAGCTTACATTTAGGAGCTTGCAAAAAATTTCTAAAACATTACAGCGTTTAACCAAATAGGAAGCTACATATTAATACGATTGTCACTTTGGGGACAGAAGATTCATTTCTCTATTGTTTTCGAGAGTTTGATTTGCAATATGCATAAACTGTCAAACTTTTTGTAAATAATGTTTCAGAATGGAGAAAAATGCCACTGTAGTGTTCAAAATCCATAATGGAATAGATAAAAATGATTATGTTAAAGGTAAAATTAGTTATTCAGAATTGAATCCAAAGTATTTTAAAGCTTGAGAGTGAACGAGACAACGAGATAGAGAGATAGAGAGAGAGAGAGAGAAGGAGTGAGTGCAATTAATATTATATCAGATTTGAGAAGTTATGTACGAGCGTTTGTTTTGACTGTAGGAATTAATTAATTTTTACTAAGAAAGGTACATATTTACAGGATTTCCAACTATACGTGTTACGTCTGCGCTTACCCCGGTGTAAGTTTCCAATGACACAGTGAAGAATCCACAAGCAGTCAAACAAGAGGGTGTCGCGGACCTCATGATAACCAGTATTAAGTCCTTGCGTAATATTTTTCCAAATTGGTCCATCGGTAAGCGCGACCATAAGCTTTTATACGCAGCATTAGCTACGTTCGCACTATCTCGTATCAGACAATCGCAACTATAGGTGAACATCAGCAGTTGACACATGCAACCCGTTATATGAAAGGCGAAAGTAAAGCGTCTTGTGGTGGGAGCATCATCCTATAGATAGAGAACTAGTGAAATCATCGTTTTATAAAAATGAAAAATAGCATAGCTTAGAATTATTCTACCTGAAGTAGGAAAACGAAATAGAGTAATACTGTACTAACCATAAGTATCAAATACCCATCGAGGCAGATTAATAAGCTGAATAGCGACACCTGTCCAAGTACAATTAAGTTGAATACATCTTCGAGTTTTTTACAAAAATCAGTGAGTGCTTGGTGCTGTTGAATGTAAGTCCTAAGCTTTCCATATCGATGTATACTGTACGATGACTTTTCCGAAACTTCGTAGAATTCTGCACAGTCGTTCGTGTTGCACATATTTGTAAGTCTATATTGCAAGATACGAAACTGTGCAGCAGTGTGTAGATTTAAAATGCATAAAACATTGTCGAAGCAATGGTAGCACACACCAACATGATACGAACATACAACCTGTAAAAATATCGATCGATTAAACACTAATTTCAAAGGGTCTATTAATGTCGTTTTATAGATAAAGTAATTGTTCATGAGGTATTTGTATCTTTACATTTACGAATAATTGTAATGTAAAATAATGTAAAACCTGTAGCATGAACATTAGCTCGAAATACGGTGTCATGGATAGATGACATTCGGGGAGCCACATGTTAAACGGAAGTATTCGCTCGGACTCATTTTTTCCATAGTTTACTGAAAAGTATGCCAAACAGATCTTCTATTTAATCATCGTAGTTCAGCCCTTCTTGCAAGCTATGAGCGATTACGATGCTGATAAAGTAATTCCAACAATTAAGTGCCTAATTGATCTTGGTGTGTAGTGTTATAAACGTTTATTTGAGTCTGCATCGATCGGCCATAGATCCTGCTGGGCCATCGTTTGGCACTACGGCGATGTGGTGAGATTTATGACACGGTATTTATTATTAAGGCAAGGGAGACGGAAATAAAGAAGTTGAAAATACATGCTATGCGTCGAAGTCATTTTAACGTCGTTAATGTTTGCTTTGAATCACGTATCATTCGAATATTGGTAGAAAAAATCTGCCTCTCAAAAACAGCAATCGTTTCTGACCGTGTCGTAAACCTCGCGTCACGTTAAATTTTTGCAGAGGTGCTTTGCCGAGATTTGTTCGGGAACCGAACTTATTTTACGTGCTTTGCCGTTAAAGCGTAAAGCTGGAAACGTACCTAGCAAAATTTATTATTTAAATTAATAACGTATGATCGTAACGAGTCAACATTTCTATTTATAGAAAGATAATATTCTATGTTAGTAATTATTTTATTCTCAAATATCTCACTTAGAAGTGGCCTCGCTATGAAACCGATAACCGTTCCCTGAGCGAAGAAAGTGAAGACACAAACGAAAATGGTACACGTACGTCTGCAGTTATCCACGATCATTTGCTCGTGCGAATCGTAATTCAAGTGCCAAAAATTTATTTTCGCATAATCGATTATGTCAAGCAGCTCTTCGTTATATATTAACAAAATGAAGATTTTGACCACAACTAGAACGATAGTTATAACGTTGCATATGACGTAAATAGAGTCCTGTAACCGATATTTTATCGAGTTGGTTTCTGCATGAAAATTGTTCAAAGTCGATATAAAGAAAATTGCCGATTGCTCGATTTAATTCGTCTAGTTAAAAAATTAGATTCTCCACTTACACCAAGATCTCCCCAACTGAAGTACAAATCCCTCGCTTCGGTCGATAGGGAGAGGAGGACGGCGAATAACGTATAACTCAACGCAACGTTCCTGCGACGTTTTTCGACGTAATTATTCGCCAGCCAAAAACCAACGAATTTCATGTAGAAACTCGTGATGATGATAGACAGATCTTTGACTTGCCTAGAGCTCATACCGAGTGTTCTACGGTAGAATGCTTCGATCTTCGATTCTATCGAATGTTTCCAGCTTGTCTATTATCCATCCCGAAGGACACTAACGCGATGTTCCCGATCCCTTGATACCTTTCCGCTTTGTTGTCTGGCTCGTTTCTCCTTTTCTACTTCGTGGACAACTGGTTATTCTGAACGTCATAGTAATTGCGCGCGAAGAGTAAAAGCGGTGTCGGATCGATAAATTATGTATTATTCCAGGTAAACGATGAACGTTCGGACGTGACGACAATGTATTATATATCCGACAGTTCAAGAGATTTGTTTCGTGGAAGTCTCTGAAGAGCGTTGTGCGCTCGAATTCGATCATGGTTGCTGCTCTCGAGCATAATAGTGGAATTTGCGAGGATTGTTTGTAAATTGTTCCGTAAGTATCCATTTTTTTCTTTTTTGCGTGTTTTAGCGCTGCATGTCAAATACAAATTATGCCGAATGTGTCGATAACGTACAAGTCAATGGAAGGTGTACATCAAACTTGTCACCGACTTAAGACACGATCGTTACAATTACCGATGTTGCGCGGTTAGAAATGGAAATAGGCTATACTTGTATTAGTAGTATTTTTAATTTTGCGTTGCCTTGGAAAAGTGTATAATATACTCGATACGCTGTGTGTAGAATGGAGGGAAAGAGTGGACGATCGGTGAAAGAGTGTGTCCAATCGTATTCGCTCTCGTGACGTACGATCGGGGGTGATAGATCGATGATCGATCGAGTATTAAAGTTTATTCGCAACCATTAAAATATTTTTATTATCTAAATTCATGTTTATACTATGAATTATTTATTCTTCATTTTCAAAGACGATTTCCTTATGAGCGTAAAGTATGACATTGTAGTACTCATAAGCTGTAATATAAAATTTTAGTGTCGTCATAGGATTCGTCCAAAAATTTATATGTTTCTGGTAATGCGTTGCAAAAAGCGATATTTGTAGGATGAGCGGGATTAAGTAAGAAATGGAAAGATACAGGAAAGAATCCACCAGCGGTCAGATAGCATGGTCGCGTTGATTTCATTATCATCATCTTCGCGTCTTCTCGTAACATTCTGCCAGTTTAGGTCATTGGCAAAGTCGTCCACCAGCCTGTGTACGTTGCCAAGCTAATATTCGAACTTTCCTTCATTAAGCCGTGGCAAGTGTACGTGAAGAAAATGATATGGATAAAGTTGCCGAACATGCGGAACACGAAAGTCAGGCGTGTACCAGGGGATACATCTGCCTGTGTACATAGTATAATATATTCGTATTTAAATCAGACGATATTCCGATACAGCTATTAAATATATTTAAAACGAACGAATATTTGTTTTTGCGACAAACGAATGAATCTGTGCAAGTTTGAGGAGGTTTAACGCGAGAAATATGTGTATCTCAAAAGTTGGACAAACATAAAACGAGACGAACTTACACGTGCAATTTAACGATTTTAATATAAGAGTTAAACGATGAAATTTGCGGTAATTGTGTTTCTGCGTATTTAAAAAAATAGAAAAACAAATCCGATGTTCGCACGTACCAGAAGTATCTCGTCCGTGTCGAAACACATCAGCGAGCTAAAGATGACCATATGGTCGAAGATCGGAAACCTATAAACATATTCGAGCCTTTCGCAGAATTTGATCAACGATTGATGCTGCCGAATGCATTTTTTCAACGCTATGTAACACTTGTCGGCGTAATCGATCTTATCCGTTTGCTGATCGATGATTTTCCACAGATCCAAAAGCCTGTTATGGAGCATACGGAATTGGCAGATCACGTGCATATTCAGTATGCATAAGAAGTTGTCGCAGGCCATATAGGCTACACAGATTTGTTGCACAAACGCTAGCTGTGTAAATAGTGATTTTCCATAGTAAAATCATAATCGTGCTCGCTAGGTTTTCACCTTCTTCGGTGAATATTACAGCGCTATTTACTTAATTCCTAATTACTATCGAATATGCTCGCTAATTGGACACTGTCGTGTTTCACGGACTTAAATGGAGATACCTGAATGACGAACATTATTTCGTAATACGGTGTCACGTATATCGGCAGATCGACCCTGTTAGAATTTAATCTTGGAATTAAGATTAATAATCTGTGGAAGACACAATGTTTGTGTTGAAATAATACAATGTGATATTTATTAAACAATTATTTCAAGAATTATAAATGTGCGTTCTGGAATGTAGACAGTTGGCTAGTTATTCACAGACTAACTGGCTTAGTGACCCATGGCCCTTAAAAAGGTTTAGAGCCCCACTCTCCATGCAGTAATGAGTGTGACCTGTGTGGGTGTCTGTGTGGCGTCACATGTGGCACAGAACCTTCTAGTAGTTTCTCGACGTGCCCATCTAGAATGTTCCGTCTATATCCTCACGCTTCTTCCGGCGAATTTTTCGAAGAATCCGTACGATCAATTACCTTATCTGCATGCGATTGATATCGTTGTATTCCAACAGACCCACATTGCGACCGGAAGTGTCCTCTCTGAGCCACTGCTTCTAATGTTCGCTGAAATATAACGAAACACGAGTTTCTGTTTTGTAGTATCTTTCTGGTTGTTACAAATATTTGTTTTAAAATCAGCTTTCGCTAGAACGAGTTTAGATTTTTATCCAAACGAGACGTTTATTTCTTACTTAGATCGTTAATTTATCTCTTCAATTTCCATAACTTAAGAACAAACAACAACTTATCGTGATTTGGGAAATTTCTTTTCTTATCGTTTTATAACTTATAGATTGTTTTACTATATGTTGATGAAAAGTAAATGTGAAAAATGGAGTATTATTCTTCTAGTGCGAAATATTGATGTTTATTCCATTATTTCGAAAATTATTACTTTCTTTCTGTAGAAAAGAAGCTTTATTTAATCTTTTGATCGATGAATTAACTTACCGCAGATTGGTGCGACTGCATAGAAGGAGACAATAATTTGTATAACAAGCATTATAAATAGCGACCACAGTTTGCAAACTTTCTTGCATTCCGCGAAAAGTATCTTCTCGTCGAGATCATAATTCAAGTGCCAAAAATGCTTTTGGGCGTGTACAATTATATAAGAGAATTCCGTTTTATAAAGGTTTATCATCGAAATTTTAAACATCGCTAATATCGTGTTCAATACGTTGGCTGCCAGAAAGATACAATGCTGAAAAAATGATTCTAATAAATTGCAATAAATGATCGATGGAAAGTGATGTTTAACATTTAATTGTTACGACTTGCTATGTGAAGAGCAATATTACGATTGAGTAATACTTTTACAGTTAGAAAATTTAAGTTAAAGGAATATTTAAAATAACATTAGACAAACGCTTCTAAATGTCCCAATCTGCAATGAAAAAATGTCTTCAAAGTTCTGTAACGATATTTAATTCCGTATAATATATTTCATCCAAATAACTGTACTATTGATTTACCAACACGCAGTACAAGTAACTACCTATACGCAGTTTAATAGTAACGTTAGAATTTATACAAAAACGGAGAAAATTTTTCACGGGGGTTACTTATTTTCTTACTCACGTCCAAATCGTTCAAATTGTGACAAATATCCGCGACGTTCACGTACATGCTATAAACGCTTGTAATCATGGTATAGAATACCGCGAATTTTCCTTGCCTAACTTCGGTTTTGTTCGCCGATTTCCAAATACCCGCGATTTTCAGCAGCAACCGTGATATTTTAATGGATATATCTGTGTATCGTTCGGTATGCATGACAATCCTTTCTTCTCAATCCTGATTCTAAAATCACTCAATAGATAGAAAACTTAGCGACACCAAGTGGCATTTTACTTAAACAAACTTTTGACGACCAGAAAACGAATATGAATATTTTATTCCTGACGTAATAAGAGCATAAAACGATAAAGAATAATAGAGTTGTCGATCAAAGAGAAACCGTTGCGCACTTACACTAAAATTTCCCCAAGGAAAAGCGTTCCGACCGCGTAGATCAGCGCGAAATCTCTGCGACCTTGTTCATTTCGAATCGTCGCTAGCCACAGGTCTACGATTTATATGGAAAAACATGCACAAATTACTCAGATGTCGTGATTCTGCATCATTCGCGCGGTGAACGTCGAATAATCGAAGCAAGGGCGATGTAGTATCGCATCAATTATAACCGATCGATTTTTAACGAGACGCTCTCACGATTTGTGTCCACGCCAATCAAAAATTCGCGTAGCTGCCTGTAACGTGTCCTGTTCTCGTGTGAAGTGTAGGCGTTGCAACGTAATCGAAAATGCATTATTCACGATTCGAGGGTGTTTGAATGGAACAAGTAACCATAGAAAGAACGAGGAACGATCGTGACCGTGCATAAGATGGCCTGCGATTCATTTCACTCGTTTTAAGCGATGGAAGAGTGCTTTGTCTCGTGGCTCCATGGAACTCTTACGTTTGTCCAACGTAATATCGCAGCTCAAGTTGCTGCAGAGGATCCGAGGGGATAAAGTTTGTGCTTGAATTTATTCTGAAAATTTTTCGTTAATTTTTCAAATGCAAGGAAAATTACGTCGCATAAAAGGATCCTATTCTTTTTTAACGCGAAATCAAGGAACTTGTACGTTCACTGATATCATTAGATAATATTAAATTTATTCTTGTAATTATGTAGATATAAATAGCGACATTAATTTGCAAATATTAAAATATTTCCATTGCGCAAGTCCGTGCATTTATGGTTAACCATTCCGCTGCTGCTTTTATAGACGATTCTCTCATGAGAGTGAAGTATGACATCGTCGAGCTTATAAGCTGTAACAAGAAATTTTATCAAGGTGTTTTACAATTTTCCATGTACATACGTATTCTATTATAATTACAGATATGTAAAAACGTGTACGTAATAGGCAGAAATGTAAAAATATGACGCGTACAGTATCGTAAGTAAAATTTACGTCACGTAATTTCCAAGACACCACATACGTGATTTATATTCAAATTTTGCTTATTTAAGAACAAAAAACAGTTACATATCGTACCGGATTGCAAAATGTGGTATTTTTAGAGTAAATGGAATTAAAAGAAAGAAATTGCTGCATACCGCGGTAGATGTTTCCAAAGTGACGGGAAAGAATCCTCCGGCGGACAGATAACACGGTCGCATCGACTTCATAATCATTATTCTCGTATCCTTCCGTATCTTCCTGCCTGTTTCGGTCATTGGCAGAATCATCCATCATCCTGAATACGATGCCCTGCTAATATTCGTGCTTTCCTCTACTAAACCATTGCAGATATACGTGAAAAAAATGATGTGGGTAAAACTGCCGATCATGTGGAAGAAGAAAATGAGTCGTGTCCCGGGAGATACGTCCGCCTACGTACAAATTTTTTAAATGACCACCGTAAGCAATATAGCTTTTATTTTTCATCTGGTAGGTACCGAATAATAGTAAAACGTTCTTGTCTAATTTTATTAAATTGTTAATTTGAAAAATATGGCGTATCCACGATAGCTTTTTAGTTAATTCGTTTTAAATCGCTCACACATACCAGAATGACCTAGTACGTGTCTAAATACATTAGCACGCTAAAGATAACCATGTGGCTGAGAATCTGCAGTGTGTAAATGTCGTCGAGTTTAGCGCTGAATTCGATCAACGATTGATGTTTTCGGATGCATTTTTTCAACATTACGTAGCATTCGTTCGAGTACTCGACGATATGTGTTCGCTCGTCGATGTTCGACAATAGATTCACTAACGTGTTCTGCAGCATACGAAATTGGTAGACCACGTGTAGATTTAGCACGCATAAGAAGTTGTCGGGGCATATATAGCTCGCGCCAATTTGTTGTACGGCCAGTAACTGTGTATGTAAATAGCAATTAATCATAGAGTTATCGATGACAAGTTATTACGATTGCTCGCAGAAGAAGCGGACAGCCTCGTACTCCTGCGATTCGCTTAACATCGCCTCCACGATCGCCGAGAGGGGCAATCTCTCGCCTATGACGTGACAGCAGTCACAGATGTCCGCTGTCTCGCTCCGATCCGGAACACCTGGGTCATCCTGTAGGCATGGTGTTACCTGGGCAGCGTCTAAGGCTGTCTCGCTCGTGTATGCCCCAGTACGTATGAATCATCATAATAACATGTGTTGCGTTAATTCATTCTTTCCTATTGTTACTCGTAACACCATTCTGGTACGAAGGGCGCAAAAAGGAAAAGGTTGATTGCTACCCTTTGGCATAGGCGGAAAGACACATAAAAGATGTATTCGTCAATTACGCATTTGTTCCCTGATCAATTTCTCTTACATTATTGACAGAAATTTGTGCGTATTACACTGTCATTATTTTCTACTCTACCGATGCGATGCTTTAAACCACCTTTAACTCTCGAAAAAATATACTATAGCTGAATTATTTGATAATACGGTTGGTAAAAGAATACGAAGGCATGCAGTAGATGTGGAAGTTCCAATCGAAATTACCGAATATTGGTTCTTATAAAAATAATAAGAAATTTGCACACATTTGTTCGCGTGTTCGTGTTGTAGAAGAACACCGAGCGGCATTTTGCGACCGAATGGATTTATGAATATGCATTATTTTGATGATTGAATATGAGTGTAACTCGACTTTTAAGCGTCAACGTATAACGAATCAAACTTCAAATGCAATTTTCATTATTTTTCATTGTAGTTTTATTTCACTTTGCAGCAGCACCACTTACATACTTTATCATCTGTTACTAGTCATTCTGTATACTTGCAATTGAAATATATATATTACGAATTGAGGGTGTCCTGTGTAGTTTGTCTTAACAGTGTGAAATATGATACCGCAGTACTTAAAACCTGTAACAATAATACGTATAAGCAACAGATATCCGAAGTGTATTTTTTGTACTTCTTTACATTTTCGCACACTGTACAGTTTTACGCAGACAAATTTATCAATCGCTGCAATTTTGACAAATGCCACGACATTTCAATTACCCGAGTGTATGTCTCTAGAGACACGACGAAGAATCCATAGCCTGTTATGCAACAAGGTACGCCAGATCTTATAGTAACGAGTATCAAGTCTTTTCGCATCATCATACCGCTTTCGGTTGCAGGCAAAAATGACCAAGGTCCTTTATACACTGCCAAAGCTACGCTCGTGCTTTCTTGCATGATGCAGTCACAGCTGTAGGTGAACATCAGTAATTGGCATAGACAGGCTATTAATTGGAAGCTGAAGATGAAACGTGTTCTGGTAGGTGCCCCTGGCTGCGAAAAGATGCGTTATTAGCGCGTAAAAGCTTGTCTGAAGTATGAACAGTGCTCATAATTTTTAAATGTTCGATATAGACACTTTTTACAGACGACGTGTGATTTGCCATAATCGTCATAGTAAGTACAATATATGGTCTATTCTAGACCGCAGATATTTATGTAAATTCGATATTTCCACGAATAAAATTAAAAACACGGAACTAGGGTACTTTAGGTAAACAGTTATTCCATCGACTAAATGTTATAGAGAGTGCCGTAGTCTGATTAGTTTGTATATTCTCGTATATGGTATGTATTCTGTACATTTTTGTACTTTGTGCATACAGAATTCGTGACACTCTCTGAGATGTAGGAATGTAAAAATGAATAATTGATATGAATGCGTTACACTCACCATAAGTATCTGGTACCCATCGAGACACATTACCAAACTGAACGCCAGCACTTGCGCCAAAACAGGCAAATTAAATACCGATTCCAGTTTGCGACAATAAGCTATGAGAGCTTGATGTTGTTGAATATATTTCTTAAAGACGGTGTAATATTTCTTTGTCGATGATCCTGAGAACAATTGTGGATTTGTTTCTCCCTTCTCTTTATTCGTTAAATCGGTCATGCGGGACATTTTATATTGTAGTATTTGAAATTGAGTAGCTAAGTGTAGACTCATGACGCATAATAGATTGTCGAAACAGAAATAGCCGACTCCAACATAATACAATGACATGAGCTGTGAATGTATAAAGATTTCCATTGTTTTGTTACTGGTATTAAATTTAACGGTATTATATACGTTGAGTATTATGGAAAGGAAATAATTCAGTACCTGCAACACAAGTGTTATTTCATAGTATGGTGTCGTTGTCAGTGGCAAGTCAATCCACATATTAAATGGAAGCTCCCTATCCGATTCGTTCCTTCCAATATTTTCTGGTATAGATACAGAATGGTATAATTCTTTGTAAATATTCAGTAGAAAATATACAGTATTTAAGTTCAAAAATGGTTTAGTTAGCTTTTTGAATCTGCCATTGATTATACTTAGATATTTTTGTGCACTTTTGGATAAGAAATGAAAGAATAAAAATTCCAATTTAAGATTAAGTGACTTACCAAGAATTGGACTAAGGGCGTAACAAATAAGGGTCGCTTTGGTGGTGAATATTACGAAACAAACAAAGACGGTACATTTGCGTTTGCAGTCCATATAAATCTTTTTCTCGTACTCATCGTAATTCTCGTGCCAAAATCTTCGTTGCGTGTATGTGATTAATCGAAAAAATTTTTGTTTATGCGCAAGTAATACTGTCATCTTCAGAAGAGGCATTAGGATCGCCAAAATGTTGCACACGTTGTAAATACGGGTCTGTAAGCAGAGAAAATGTAACCAAAATGTAGAACTGCGGATGGATTCTATTTCACTTGTGCGTTATCCAATTTAGGTATTACAAACGAGAAAACAGAGCACAAGCCACGATATTACCAATTTATGAGAAAACAACCGTTTTATGGGAAAAATAAGTTGTTTCAAGAAATCTAGTACATTGTAATTGTGTTAAATGATAACCAAATTATGCTACAAGTTTTATAACTGTGTTATCAAATTGTAAATTGTATAGTTCTTTTTATCACAATGTCTTGCGTTTTATTCCAGAAATAATCAATAAATTTTGTTTTGCATATTGACTTATTAGCTTCTGTAACTTGAAATGAAACTGGACTATTACAGAAATTTAGTCCACAACTGTATCGTTCATCGCGATTTATCTCTCTTCAAATATGTCGGTAAAGATAATTGTTCGAATACTTACACTTAAATCACCGAACGAATAGTAAGTATCCGTAACCTCTATCCATAGAGCAAAGAGAATAATGGAGAACGCGTAAATCAGCGTAATAAGTCTGACGCGTCGTTCCAATTGGTTTTTCGACGTCCATAATCCAACGAGCTTCATAAATGTCGACGTCAAGCTGATAGATATGTCGTGGCTCTTCAGAAAACTCATATCGTACTGCTAATATTCTAGTATGTTAGGACATTGAACTGGTACACTTGTACACGATCTACATCGATTATTGCAACGTATTAGAGACGATCAGTCGCTTTGATGTATTGGCATCCTTTCATTCACCGATATCGTACTTTGTGTCTACCTTATTATTATTATCATTGATGCACCGTTATTTGATGTTTCGGAAAAGAAATGACGAGAAAGAACGAAAGAAAAGAAAGGAGCGAACGTTCGATCACGATAGCCCAGGATTACTATTCTTTGTTTCGAATGAACAACGAGTGCATGGGATCGATCGAGTTATACATTATTCCGGGGTTACGAGACCCTCTGTGAAATCGAAGTGCTGTTCGACAGCTGTTTCGTTTTGCCAAAGGAAAATTTATCTTGCTAAATTAGGCATACGATTTAAGAAAGTTGTCTATAATTTCCTTTGATAGAATTTACGAGGAAAAAACGTACATCGCTTGATGCAGCGGCGGCGCGTTAAAGTGACGAAGATGATAAATGTCTTTTTTTATCTTGCTTCTATGATTTGTGAAGGGTGTTGTGCAGATTCGGTGATATTGTAGCTATGAAACGAATAAAGAAATTTCGGCAACGTTTGTTCTCTTACGTCTGTGTGTGATGTCAGTTGCTTGTAGTACGCAATAGAATATTGTTGTCTACGTACTTGGGTTTCTTCTGGATAAAGGGGTCTTTTTTATACTGTCAATAACATTTAAACGTATGACTTTGTATGAAGCTATGTTTTTGAAATTTCTTGCTTTATTCGAAATTTCAGTTATATTTAAATCACCGTTTGACTGGTATCTCAACAATGTAAAGTACTATGACACCACGAAGCTGAAAACTGCGAAAAACGAATAAACAGTTTAGGCGTGTGATGATTTTAAACGTTCCTAATAAAATCTGATATAACTATGATAATTATAAATAGGGATTATACTGGGAAGTGAAACTTTTATTGTTAGGATTGGAATCGGATATTCTCTTCGTATAAAGTCGAGCAAATAATTTAACACTAGCAATTCGATGTCGCCTGCCTTTTAAGAGAGTCATCTTTATTCTTGTATAAATTTAGTATTTGTTCAACAAATACCAATATTATACTATCTTTGATCTGTCATCTATTATCGCATTGGACGTCCTACGTTTATAATTTTAATTAGTGAAAGATTGTCTCATTAAAGTGAAGTATGACATCGCGGTACTCAGCACCTGTAAGAGGAACATTTATTTATTATATTTTCATATTTCATAAAGAAATTGCGACTTTTTGTAAGAATATGTTTGGATGTTTCATAAAATAACGTATCGCTTTTTTCTATATTCTTTACCTTTTGGCAATTTTAAGAAAACAGCTCCATGAAACGGAACGAAATGAATAAACGAATAAATTATAACCGAATGCATTGTAAGAATAATAATAATAAGAACCTTGGTACAAGTTTCCAGAGAGACAGGAAAGAACCCGCTGGCAGTTAAGCAGCAAGGCTTACTCGATCTCAGGATGATCATTGTCAGATCTTTTCGTAGTAATTTCCCAATTTTGTCCATCGTTAGATGGGTCCAGGGGCCAGAATAAACAGCAGTGCCAATATTCGTGCTTTCTCGTATCAGAGTATCGCAACTGTACGTGAACAGCAATAACTGGCTGGAACTGCCCACTATGTGGAATACGAAAATCAGTCGCCGTGTAGGAGGTGAATTTGCCTGCATGCACATTAACGAATTTAACCGAACGATTTAAAGATTATAACGAAACGGTAGTGGTAAGCGTAGAATAATAATAACAAAAATTTGGAATGTACACGGAGAATAAAACGGCTATTTTAGGGAGGGTAGTCCATGTTTGCTAATATGACTACGGAACAGGATAGGATAACTATAATGTTTCGTACACGACGCGAAAAAGGAAGCATAAACTACTGCTTTGGAAAGCTAGGAATGGGTGATTATTTACGTTTTTTATCATAATGGAAAGTACTTACCATAAGCACCTGGAAACCAACCAGACACAGTAAAAGGCTAAAGACAACTATGTGTCCAAGAACGATGTACGTAAATATATTGTTTAGTCTCTGACAATAATTAATTCGATCTTGATGTTCTCTAACGCAACATTTAAATACCGTGTGATAATTTTTCAAGTAATTTGATGGCAAGGTCTCTTTGATAGCGTACTCGTTCGGTTGCTTTTCAATCGTTTCACCCAAGTACAACAACCTGTATTGTAATATACGAAATTGAGTGGCCGCGTGCAGATTTATCAGACATAAAAGATTGTCGAAACAAATGTAACATATACCAACGTGGTACAAAGAGAGAACCTGTATAAACATAAGAGTTACGTTGTGTCGTACAGTGTTTTGCTCCACGGAAAGCGATATTTTTCACGAGTCGAGCAAATAGACGAGCAAGTAAAACGCGTGTTTATGTATGTACCTGAAGCACGAATAGTATTTCATAGTATGGTGTCACACTCAATGGTAGATCGAGCCACATTCTAAATGGCAGAACTCTATCCGAATGGTTTCTTCCAATGTTTTCTAAAATATAAACGTACAATTCTATACTTCAAAGGGACGGTGCTTTATCGTTTAGGGACGCTTTTATCGTATGAAACAAAGAGATTTTGGCGTAGAGTTTGGCACTTTTCATAAACAGGAAATACATCGATACTGCCACTTGAATCGATACACGTACCTACGATAGGCGTTAGCACGTAGCCGAAGACCGTGCCTTGAGCACAAACATTGATCAAAGAGATACACACGATGGAAATCTTTCTACAGTTTTGCAACAACAATAGCTCGTTGTAACTGTAATTCGTGTGCCAAAAATTCTTGTGTGTGTAGACAAGCAGCTCGATGAATTCTTTCTTGTGTATAAATACGACGGACAATTTTAGCAATACCATAATAAGGCATAAAATATTGCAAGCCGTGTAAGCACAATCCTGCGATTAAAAAATCGTAGAAACGGAAACGCTTGAAGAATTTAAGAAGCGCAAAAAAGATCGTTACTGGTAAAAAGAATATTTATATACTCACGCCAAAGTTCGGCCACGAGTAGTAAAAGTCCCTGAACTGCACCCACACACCGAACAGGATCGCGACTACGGTGTACATCAAAGTTAACTGACGTGTACGTTCTTCTTCCTTGTTCTTTGTTAGCCAGAGACCGACGATTTTCATTAAAAAACTCGTCATTAGCAAAGCAAAATCTTTGGTGTACGACGCTTCGTTCTCTAGCTTCAAACAAGCCGACGTAGGACTAACTTTTGTCTTTTCTGAATCTTTATCCATCTTGTCCCTTATTCTTCTTCTTGACACTGACGGACAAGTACCTATTCTTTCCTTCTTATTTTCATTTCGTGGCGTGAAAAGATATCGTGATTATTCAAGGGGTACGGAGTAGGTCGACACGTGCAACGTGTATGTATAATTAAAGAGAGACAGACCTGTGATCGGCTGTTAGGTAAAAAGGGAGTAGACGCTGCATTGTGCATCGAGCGTTGGCGTCTTGCACATCACGTGGCGACGGGGTCTAGGGCTGCTGCGATCGACGATAAGCTTTCCAATTTTTTTACAACAAAGAGTCACGATCAACGATACCACACAGCTGATAGTTATGTAAGCTATTGTACGTTTTTATATTAATATATAAGTCCTCCTAGTAAAAGCAACTCTTTTCGCTTTTTGATAGCCGTCGTGCGCTCGATAGAAAAATCACAGCTGTTGGTTTAACTATTTCTTAAATGTAGACAATGCCTTAGATCATTTTAGATATAGACGAAAGGATACTTAAAAATGTTCAAGCTATTTCCACGTTTCACTTATAAAATTCGTAATACATACGAGGAAGAAAGAGACGGTACGCTTTGATTTAAAATCAAAATAACGTGTTTAAAGAGTAATCATAAAATGGATGACATGGTATTCGAGAAACATTTATTGCGATGTTATAGTAATATTAAATGTATCAAACTTACTCGTAGTAAAGATACGTTTAGAAAATAACAAACCCGATACAATATATAGCACTACGTGTAAATCAGTCTTGCCATTTCACCATCAATTACATGTGCAAAGACTCGTGGAGAAATAGAATCTTGGGAACAGTGTATTATCCCTTTTTATTTAAACACCAAGCAACGGTGCCGTTTGGCACCTTCGAATCGAACGAGCCCTGTAATTTATATTTTTGCTATTAACGACAAATGTACAAGTTATGAATTTGTTGCATCCAGAGATGTATTCCTTAGCAGAGTGAAATATGACATTGCCGTACTGAGAACCTGTAACGAGTGAATAATTACAATTCAACGATTATATAGAAAAATCGTAACGGAGATACAACGAATTCGATTACCCCGGTAAACGTCTGCAGCGAAACAGGAAAAAATTTTCCAGCTGTTATACAGCAAATCTTGTGCGATCGCATGATAATAATTAGCAAATCTTTTCGCACAGTGGCACCAGCTTCGTTCATTGGAAGGATTGGCCATGGTCCTGAGAATGAAGCATTGCCGACATTGACACTTTGCCGCATCAAATCATCGCAACTATACGTGAACATTAACAGTTGACACAGAACGCCACACAAATTCAATACCAAACTGGCCTTCTTTGAGGTAGGTGTGTCCACCTATGGGAACACGATATAATCGATATAAAACTAATAAAATGGTTTTGGAAAACATTTTGTTTTGCAAATTTAAAATGCAGGTGTATTGGAAATTTCAATAATACAGATGGAGTTCTCTACAGAAATCGATTAAATAATTCTGATTGATCGAAATAAATTAAAAAGAAGAAAAAACTTTCTCCATTTTTTCCACAATATACATTTGACTCTACTGATTTTCTATACACGCGGGATCGGAATCTTCGAATTCAAATGAGAGGATCGTGGATGTTAGCGGATAACGGTGGAGTGGTAAATGTATAGTTAACGTATCCGGCTACAAAGTCCAAAGGATCTCGTAAAACTTACAGATAAGAACTACGTACGCAAGGCTGCAACACGTACACATACCAAATAATATAAGACAATCATTGTTACAGTTATATTACAGTTATACTTATATGTTGCATTCACTGCATACATTCGGCCCAAAGAGTCGCGGTTTCGGTCTCTCGCTGTGGAAGCTCGGCCGAGATGGAAGGGCGAGCGATCGAAAATCGCGTGGCTGTGTCGAGTGAAAAAATGGGGAATGCGATTCGGGACAATATACACATACGAGATTGAAAAAAAGAAAGGAAAGTAAAAGAAGACGTTAAGAAGAAAACGAAAATTCAAAGGCGAATGTCAAAGCAGGATAAAGGTAAATCAGGATTAGTTGACAACGAGTGTGAAGCAGCCTCTCCAGAACGAAAAGCAGAGAGGATCGATCGTGGAATAGAGATATTATCGAACGGTAATGGCACAATGATCGACAAAAATCGACTGATTTTGAGTTCCGGCACGTCGTTGCTCTTCCGTGTTCACGGTTACTACGTATATTTTTTAACGCGAAACGTTTCCTAATAACGACGTAGAAAGATAACTTTGAACGTAAGTAACTGGAATAACTTGTAACGAGGCGACTTCTTAAAATATCTCGCTCGATAAAATATCTCAAAAAAATAACTCACCAGGAGTAGTTGAAATCCCACGAGGCATATTACCATGGCAAGAAACATTACCTGGGCAAGCACGATCAACGTAAAGATATTTTCCAACTTTTTGCAATATTCGATAAGCATTTGATGCTGTTGTACGCAATTTCTCAACTTCGTGCAACACATATTTGAATAATACGATAATCTTGCATCCGATTCGTATTCTTCTATCTGATTCTTCGTCGCGTTATCTATGCTTCTCAGCCTATGCTGTAATATGCGAAATTGGCTGGCCACGTGAAGATTAACGATGCATAACAAATTGTCGAAACAAATGTAACACACACCGACATGGTACACACAGAGTATCTGCATAAATAAAAATCGGTTTCATCGAATTATATTTTAACCCCTTAACTTACAAGTACGGGCATAGCCCGTAGTACGATGATCGGACCAAACGTAAATATTACGGGCATAGTCCGTAGTACGATGATCGAGCCAAATATAATATATAATATAATATATAATAGCTTGTTTACGTTTTCGGCCCAAAATTCTCAAACGTAAATCGTAGGTTAAGGTGTTAAACAGGGTATATTTTTATTACTGTCGAGTCGATAAGCGATCGATTAGAAATACGATTACGAAATCGTTATTAGAATGAAATACGATCTTTTAAAAAATTAGGAGGAGGTACGAATTAGCGGAGATATCTGTACCTGTATAGTAAATAGTATTTCAAAGTAAGGGGACGTTCCTACAGGAAAGTCGACCCACAAGTTGAACGGTAGTATTCTGTCAGATTCGTTTCTTCCTATATTTGCTGAACAGTAAAAAAATATTTACGTAATAATATATGTAACGTAATTGTGTATATAAATAAGCAGTGGATACAAAGATATGCCCTTTTACGTACCTATAAGCGGTGTTACCATGTAACCGGCACAAGTGCCTTGGGTACAAAAGATCATAAGAATAATGAAAATGTTGCATATTCGTTTGCAATCAGCTACAACTAGTATTTCTTGTGGATCGTAATACGGACGCCAGAAATTTTTCTGTGTGAACGTAATTAAATTAAAGAACTCTATTTTGTGCTTGTATATTACGCCGATCTTTAGGAAAACGATCGTCACGTATAAAATATTGCAACAGATAAAAACGCTATCCTGAAATTATAGATATGTACACGTGAGAATGGTACGAAACACGTTTGTAGATTGTTCGTTCTTCTTCCAGTACTCTTTCGATTTCAATTAGCATTATCAGCTAAACGAGACTACGTTTAAAAGTTCCTTACTAACTTAGAATTAGAAAACTTATAAATTTAAACTTAGAAAAATTATAAATTAGTTCGATACGATATTTTCTTCCTAACGTAATAGGAGCACAGAAGGATAAAGAATAATAGAGGAGTCGATCAAAGCGAAACCGTTGCGCACTTACGCTAAAATTTCCCCAAGTATGATAGATATCTCTGATCGCGATACATATACTGATGAAAAGCGCTCCGACCGTGTAGATAAGCGCGAAATCTCTGCGACGTTGTTCATTTCGATTCGCCGCTAGCCACAGGCCTACGATTTTCATTAGAAAACTTGCCCAAATTATCGAAATGTCGTTATTCTGCATCATTCGCACGGTGAACGTCGAATAATCGAAGGAAGGGCGATGTAGTATCGCGTCAACTATAGCCGATCGATCTTTAACGAGATGTTAGACGCAGGGTCTTTAATCGCGACGACACTCTGACGATTTGCGTGTATGCCAATCAACAATTCGCTTAGCTGCCTGTAACGTGTCCTGTTCTCGTGTGAAGTGTAGGCGTTGCAACGTAATCGAAGATGCATTATTCACGATTCGAGGGAGTTTGAATGGAACAAGTGACGATAGAAAGAACGAGGAACGATTGTGATCGTACATAAGATGGTCTGCCACTGATTTCACTCGATTTAAGCGATGGATGAGTGCTTTGTCTTCTGACTCGATGGAACTCTTACGATTGTTCAACGTAATATCGTAAATCAAGTAGCTACAGAGGATTTCGAGGGGATAAAGTTTGTGAGTGAGTTTATTCCGAAAATCTTTCGTTAATTTTTCGAATGCAAGGAAAGTTACGACGCATGAAAGAATCCTATTCATTTTTAACGCGATGACAAGGAAGTTCGGTGATATCACTCGATAATTAAATTTTAATTCAATTTTATTCTTGTAGGTATGTAGATATAAATACTGAAATTTATTTGCATTGTATATTTGCATTGTATATTTCTATTGTGCAAGTCCGTGCATTTATATAACTATTCCGCTGCTGCTTTTATAGACGATTCTCTCATGAGAGTGAAGTATGACATCGTCGAGCTTATAAGCTGTAACAAGAAATTGTATCAAGGTGTTTTACAATTTTCCATGTACATACGTATTCTATTATAATTACAGATATGTAAAAACGTGTACGTAATAGGCAGAAATGCAAAAATATGACGCGTACAGTATCGTAAGTAAAATTTACGTCACGTAATTTCCAAGATACCACATACGTGATTTATATTCAAATTTTGCTTATTTAAGGACAAAAAACAGTTACATATCGTACCGGATTGCAAAATGTGGTATTTTTAGAGTAAATGGGATTAAAAGAAAGAAATTGCTGCATACCGCGGTAGATGTTTCCAAAGTGACGGGAAAGAATCCTCCGGCGGACAGATAACACGGTCGCATCGATTTCATAATCATTATTCTCGTATCCTTCCGTATCTTCCTGCCTGTTTCGGTCATTGGCAGAATCATCCACCATCCTGAATACGATGCCGTGCTAATATTCGTGCTTTCCTCTACTAAACCATTGCAGATATACGTGAAAAAAATGATGTGGGTAAAACTGCCGATCATGTGGAAGAAGAAAATGAGTCGTGTCCCGGGAGATACGTCCGCCTACGTACAAATTTTTTAAGTGACCACCGTAAGCAATATAGCTTTTATTTTAAATCTAGTAGGTACCGAATAATAGTAAAACGTTCGATCGCTCTTGTCTAATTTTATTAAATTGTTAATTTGAGAAATATGGCGTAACCACGATAGCTTTTTAGTTAATTCGTTTTAAATCGCTCACACGTACCAGAATGACCTCGTACGTGTCGAAACACATCAGCACGCTAAAGATAACCATGTGGCTGAGGATCGGCAGTGTGTAAATGTCGTCGAGTTTAGCGCTGAATTCGATCAACGATTGATGTTTTCGGATGCATTTTTTCAACATTACGTAGCATTCGTTCGAGTACTCGACGATATCTGTTCGCTCGTCGATGTTCGACCATAGATTCACTAACGTGTTCTGCAGCATACGAAATTGGTAGACCACGTGTAGATTTAGCACGCATAAGAAGTTGTCGGGGCATATATAGCTCGCGCCAATTTGTTGTACGGCCAGTAACTGTGTATGTAAATAGCAATTAATCATAGAGTCATCGATGACAAGTTATTACGATATATGCTACCTCATTCTGTTTTCAAGAGTTTTTTAACCGGCGACCGTGTAGCAAGCAATTGTTACACGAGTTATCTTTTTTTTTTTTTTTCATAAAATGAAAAGTTATTCTGATAATAAAAGGCATAGTTATCGAAAGCTTAAACGTCTCGAAGTTTAGAGAGTCAGGAAATGATCGACATCTTGAAATATACATATTGAATATTTGGTATACCTCGAGAGCAAACATTATTTCGTAATAAGGTGACACAGTTAGCGGCAGATTGACCCACATTTTGAATGGAAGCAACCTCTCTGAATTATTGTTTCCAATATTCGCTAAAATACAGTGAAATATGAATTTTATAGGATTATCCTGATTTTTACAAATGTTTGTTTCGAAGTCAGACTTGAGTAGAATGAATTTAGGTTTCTATCCAATTGCAAGGGTTATTTCTCAGGCCGATTTTTAAATTGGCTCCCTCAATTTCCATAATTTGGATCAGTTTTTTACTACGTATTTTAAAATATAGGTGCCTCGTTCCATTATTTGAAGAATTATGTTTCTTGTGTAAAAAAAGAAGATTTCTTTAGTCTCTTCATTACTGGATCAACTTACCGGAGATTGGCGTTATTGCATAGAAAGACAAGGCGGTTTGTGTAACAAAGAATAGAAATACCGTCCACAGTTTGCAAAATCTTCCGCACTCTTCGAAAAGTAACTTGTCATTGTCGTCATAATTGAAATGCCAGAAATGCTTTTGCGCATACACGATCATATCCGAGAATTCTGTTTTATAAAAGTTTATTACCGAAAGTTTGAACATTGCCAATACTATGTTCAATGTGTTAGAAGCCAAAAAGATACAGTGCTGAAAAAATTATTTGTAACATTTCCAAAAGAACAGTTTCACAATATAATAATATTTTTACAGGTAGTAAGTTCAAGTGGCAGGAATATTTGATATAACTGGACAAGCGATTGGGCAAACGCTTCTCAAACCCTTCAAAATACAAGGAAAGAACGTTCCAAAGCTGTCCAACTATTGTACATACGTATATCGAATTCCGCAAATGTATTGTACTGTTTACAAACACACTGTGCAGGTAACTACACATGCACAATTTAATAACCACAAAATTCCTATAGAAAGGGCAGAATGTTTTTTAGACTCACGTCTAAATTATCCATACTGTGAGAAATATCCACTACGTTCACGTACACTCCATAAACGAGTGCAACGATGGTATAGACTATCGTCAATTTCCTTCTGGTCTCTTCGGCGCTGTTCGTCGTTCTCGAGAGACCTGTGATTTTTAGCAGAAATTCTGACATTTTGATGGACATGTCTGTGTATCGTTCAGCTGGCATAGCAATAGTTCCTTGTCAATTTCTATTTTTTCGATTCTTAAGTCACGCGGTAACTAGTACTTGAAGAAAATCACTTTGATCTATCTGAATATGCGACATTTTCTGATGGATACGTGTTTTACCTTCGTACGTAAAAGAGAAAAGGGAACAAATATGCAATTGACGAATATAAAACAAATATGAATCATATATTATGCACATATGCTACAAGGTAAGTGCGTGTGGTTGTTACACCATGGAACGAATGTACACCTAGTAGTTTGTCACGTATCGATTACCTTATCGCCAGAAGCAAAAATTACGATATGACGTATAGTCGTTTAGAGGAACAGCGCAGTTGTATGTATGCATGTAGTTGTCTTCGAATGCAGAGTCGTGACATGGTGTAGAAAGATGTGTATTTGCCGCGATATTGATATTGCGTTAACACGGTTAAAGCGTCTTCTCGATTGCAAAATGAATATCAATTCTACAGCGACATACTTTAACAGGTATACTATTATCTATTTTATATATCGGTACGTACATTTTGTAATATGCAAATGCGTTTGAATATGTGCTTTGTTCCGTCTAAAGGAACGAAAAAACGCGACGATTTTCGTGGGTATTGTTGCGACGTGTTGCTAAACGCTTGGTCCAGTATTAAAAATGCAACATAATGGAAAGTGCATGGCGGAAACTTTTGTCGAACGAAATTGAACAAACACACGGACAAGAAAGGAAAATGGATGAGAAGGACGAAGAGGTTGTCGCTACATTGCGTAGAATACCAGGATGCGATGCTTGCACAATAATAATACCGATGTAATGGAATGGATTCGTTGCTACAACGACGATAATAATGACGATTTTATACGAATGAAAACAGCGAATGAAGGTCAGCACGAAGATGTACCTTCTCACGCCGAGGTGCTCTGGCGTGCGAGAAAGCGATTCGATGGTTCCAAGTACAAAAAGAATACAACTCTATAGAGTCACTGGGGTTGAAAAATGATGTGGCCTAGCAACGAATATGATAAAGACGATAGATATGATCAACATGATCATAAACGTTTATGGAAATTAATCTGAATCTTTGTTCGAACAATCGTAATTTTATAGCAGTTTCACAGAAGAAAGGCGATCGTTCGATTATCTGAAAATTCCAGACTTTGTCTCGTTATTAGTTCGAATAAGGCAGGCTCTGCTGTATCGTGCAATGGAATTTCATACAATGTACGTGTATTTTCGCGTTTCAAATTAATCGAATTAATTAAATTATCATAGGTATCGCGACACAAAGAACAAGACAAGTTTACAGTGGAAGTATTTTATTACATATCCTTTTATCATTTTCATTGAGAAAATACGTATACTTATTCGCAACTCGTTATATTTAATCTTTATGAGGGGCGGGGGGAGGGGCGTGACTCACTGTCGCGATCGCCTCTATTTTCAATTGTTCAATTGTACAACCAGAGATCGAGAGATAGTTAGAAATAGGGGAAGCAAACGAAAGTTTTATTGCTACTTCCACCGCTGAATACGTTATTTAGAGGGTGGATGAAACGTTCTAGAGGCCGATCGACACTGAATCGTCGTCCCGCGGCAATGTCCGGACGCTATACCGAAACGTACAACAAACGAAGACTCAGCCCGCGCAAAATCTTTACGTATCGAGGGCTTTGAATCGTACAGTGTTTTAAATATCGTAATACGGTTACAGCGAATAAAACGGGGACAGAGGGGTAGGAGGGCAGTTAGGAGAAGGGCCAGGGCAACAGGCATCGACATTGGTAACGTTTCTCTGTGTTTCTCTTTTTCTCGTTTCTTTTTCGTTTTTTCTTCTTTTTTTCTGTTTTTTGTCTTCTTTTTTTCTGTTTTTGTCTTCTTTTTTTACTTGGTACATACACACACATTTCGATACAATATTAAAACACTTATCAATTTCATTTGCAAACATTTCCTTACCTAGTATGTTTCTATTATTTCATCGTTATTCGGATAATGCCGCTTATCCATATAACACGCGTACCCATCAAAGCAACGATAAAACGAAACTGAAAGATTGTTCTCTCGCCTACGTTAGTGGCTTCCTTTATTTTATTTATTTATTTATGTTTTTCTTTTTTCTTCGTGGTGAAGTTTGCGCTCTTAAACCGAAGGACCTACGTTTATCATGGTGCACGGATAAATCGTTCTATCCAACAAGTAAATTCCAGAATCGCCTATCAAAGTCGAAAAGCTGCTCATCGAAGGGCAATTACAGCGATGATAATCTCCTCTTTTTACGGTAACGATAACGATAGCGACAATGATGGTAATAATCATAATAACGATAATGGTAAAGATTCCGAAGGAGGTGACGCGAGCTTGTAACTGCCATGTGCAGATTCCACCATTCTTCGTCTTTTACGAACCGATCGAGAGAAGCTGTCCGAAATCAGCTCTTAAACTTAACGTATTAACGATTATTAAGGATTTCTATCATTTTTTTTCGCTCCTTTTTTATCTCTTTTTTTTCGTCATTATCAACGATGTGGCGTAAATCGATCGCTATTTTGCAGCAAGTTGTCGATTATTTCATCTAAACGTCGTATCTTTCGAGGAAACTTTCTCGCAAGCGATTCTTCGTCTATATTCGCTAGGTGTATTACGCTTCTATTAAATATACACGTGTTAAATATACACGAGAGAAGGAAACGATAGAAAAACAAGAGGTTGTATTATTCGACTTTGTTCATGAAATTCGGGTGTAACACGGCAGCGCATAATCTACCCAGTAAAAGCTCGATTTTCATTTCCCCTACGTTAACGAGAGGCTGTTTTAAAAAAATAATCGCGCGATTATTAATCGTACATTAAGTGGAATTTCGTTTGATCGTTTTTCGCCAGGATGTTGGCGAGAAAACTATCGGGAGAAGACGTTTCGAATCCGATTCTCGAATTCTGAATATTCGTTCTCGAGACGATCGTTCGCAATTCCAATCTTTTCTTTCTACGTCTATCGCGATTCGATAAGTTGTGGTTTTATATTCTACAACTCGTAACGATGCGAACGGAGGGAAAACCGAAAGTATTTTCAGACAAAGGAATACATTGATAAAGTATGTCGCTAGTTTTTGTTCTTGCTTGCTTGCTTTCTTTCCATAGAGAAATGTTGGAATTATCGGAATTATTTTACAAGTTGAAGGATTAGAAATATTTCATATCGAGGTGATTGTACAAACAATCGAAAGCTTAGCTTACGCCGGAGCTCGCTGTCCTGTATGTATTCATTGTCTTTCCAAAACTCTTTACAACTTCGACATTTTTTCTTTTTTTGTCTTTTCTTCGATGTAAATTTATAGATAAATATCTTGTTACCTTAGTCTGTGTAAACGTTTCATGTAAATTGATAGTAAATAATGTAATAATAATATCGTAATAATAATATAATACAATACTCCTCTAAAATTCCCGTTTATTTACACACACGTCACGCACTTTTTTTTTTTTTTTTTGAAAAATCTAATCAAACCCGTGTAGAAAAATATCCGATGAATCGATAGAGACTCGAGATATCTGCGGCCATCGTTCACGTTTGAAAGTTTTCGACATTTCGCGGAAAAGCTCTTACACTTTGCGTCGATACATCCTTTGTAAATCTGATTTTGTTACTTTTATATATGTCGTAACTCGATTCTATCAAAGTGTTGGAATTTTTCCGCAAAGTGCGTACATTTGTACGCATTCGAAAATCTAGAAACCTTTCAAAAACCATATGTTTTTGGCCCCATCGCGTTGAAATTCTAAAAGAAAGGCGAAGAAAAGGAAATGTAGGAAAAGAAAAGTTTCTCTGATCATTTTACGCGACCCATAGTCTCGGCGATTATTATTATTATTAGAGTCAGAATCAAATCCATCGATATGCAAGTATATTTCCGATTATCGGTTAAACGTGAAAGGCTATACAGGCTTGGAAAACAATATGATCGATAAATCACCCTTCGATCACGATCGCTTTATATCATTACATTTTGTTATCGTTTCTAGTTTCTAGTTACTCGCCCAATTTACTCGCCAAGAACAGCATCGCGTAGTCGTGATAAACGAAAGTTTCACCCGGGCTCTCTCGCACGGTAATTCATCGTTAATATCGGTGAATCGATAGTGATTAAAATTTTATTTATTTTATCGCCAGTTATCGATCTATCCGCGGTTTCTCGATCACCGTCGATCCGCCATGCAAACCAAGCAACTAATCGTAAGACACGAAATGTACAATCAGCCCTGGGATCAAGCGATTCGTCGAACGTTATGGCGCAACAGAAAAACTTTCATTCGGTAATTCTATCCGTTTTACGCGTGTATTCGCCCACCGTGAACGATAGCATAGGAACGGATCTGGAGGTTACTTTTGAGAGTCGATTCAGCCTCGTTTGCAAACGAAATCGTCGGGTACGTTGTCGTACCAGCGAGATACGGGCCTGACGATCAAACTGGCTAGGCAACACCTCCAACAGTCCAAGTACATCGACTTAGTCGTTACGAACGCTATAGCGTTTTTCTCGTGGTGCTACGAGTTTCGTAGTTCTACGTGGTTCTTACTTCTACGTAAGTAGTAGACGAGAAGAATTCTAAAATAGGCGGTCAAACTTTGAGATCATAGGTTGCGTTTACGACAGATTTTTTCCTCGAGACGAGGTCTTTGTGCAAAATCAAAGTCTGAATTTACATGTAGTCGAAGAGTTCCATGTTTTACAGCGTTTTCATTGACACCACTTTACAAACGAACGAACGTTTCTATCTTGTTTTTAGCTCGCGTGCATCATCGACCAAGTATCTTCCACGTCACGTTCGTTCTTCCGCGCGTTCTTTCAGTTATAATGTCTGCGAACCGTGTAGCGTTAATTAGACGGGAAGAGCCTATCGTAGAATATATGCGTAAATGTACCAACCAAGGTAGTGCAGAAAGTTTGAAAACAGCATGATTCTCAAAGTATGTCCAAGTATAAGATGTTGAAACAATTCTGATCGTTTTATCCATAGATAAATCAATTGCGAATATACGGACACAGATGTGATATGATATAAAAGAGGTACACGCGATTTCAAAAAATTGATTGCGATATATGAAAACTTATTACACAGATCAGGTTCTCTTCCAACAAAATCATAGGACTATTATACGTTTATCTTAACATGTGTCTACATCGTGTTACGTATCAATCATTTTCAACTATATCGATTAATTTAATTACTAATTATTTTATACGATATCGTAAAATTAATCTTCAATTTCTTTTGCAGGAATATTCGTGCTATAGGCGCTACAGTCGTGTCACTTAACATTTTCATGGTATATCGCCACAGATGAGGAGCAATCACGGTCTACGAAAGAATTCCGTCCTTCTTGTAATTACAAACGTGGAACGTATTTCTTATCCAGAGGATCGTCGTATGTTCTCAAAGTTCATCGCCTAATTTTGAAAGTACACTGTATATCTGTACGAAAATAAATATCGTGCAATTTCTGAAATTGCACACGTTCCGTATAGAAGATAGGACCCGTTTTAGAAACCGCGACGCGCTAATTATTTTCGAGGGATTGCCCAACCAGTCGAGCGTCATGCAGATTTCTCGATACGTACAGTCAATTGATCGCATTCTCCTCTGTTTTCGCTCCTCCGCGTTTTAAGGACGTAGCCGTTTATGATCGTCGTTATTATAAAAAATAGTATCAATAGTTGTGTACGTAAAATACGAAAACACTTGGAAATACCAACAACAATGTACAGCGTACTATCCGAGACGAACCCGAACACGTTCGAATATAGTATTTATAAGTATTAACAGTGTCATTTACGCGTGACGTTCCAAATATATCAAAATAGTTGGAATAACATTTATTAATAAAATCTGAATCTTTCGAGTAAGTTCGAAACACCGTGAACGCATGGGCGGTGCTCGAAATACAGCGGTTAATATATATGTACAATCGAAACGAACATATACACGATCGAGAGCGTTTATTGACAATTAATCGAATAATAATGGATCCAACGATAGAGATACAGAGAGAGAGAAAGAGATAGAGAGATAGGGAGAGAGAGAGAGAGAGAGAGAAAGAGAGAGAGACTCCTTTTCTAGAACAGCAAGAAGTCTGTCTGTCTTTCTTTGACTGTGCGTACACGAAACGTATCTCACGAGACGATAAAACGGTGAACAAGCTCGTTCGCTCTCCGATGAGGATATTTCTCGATGAGACGAGTAAGAATTTTCTCTCTCCGATTAGAGAGCAACGAATAAGAACGAAGGTAACGGCGGTGTATATAGTAACAATATAGCAATGATATACGTTACTTATGTATGTACAATAATATTACACGATAAGTTACATTATGTACATAAAGACAGCAGCAGATAGACGTTTAGTTTTCACGTGTACGATAAATGTATACATGTGTATGTATATATACACATATGCGTACATCGTATACATAAATGCTATTTATATAAATATCATGTTCTTACGATATATGTAGATTGTTAACTTACAAGATGCTTAGAGCCGCGCTTACGTAAGTATACAGTCGCTTCTCAATTATTTATAGTTACTTCCTCGACTCGTATGTCCTTTTGTTATTTCTATATTTCTTCCTCGTTCATTTTTACAATTACTTTTTTCTTAGCTTTTGCCACTTATCCTTCGCGCGTTTATCTCTAACGGTTTCTCTGTTTTATATTTGTTACTTTTTAAGAAACGTCACGCAAGACTCGGTCGGCGTCGCATCGGTTACGAGCCTACGATAGATATGAATAAAGTATTCCTCGTTTACAGCCGTCTGTACAATTATATTTCGCATACGTTTTCGTTACATCTAGATCCTGTCATCGCCACGTATAAAAACCTTACGAAAATAGTTGCTCTATCATAAAACCCCGCAGCTCTTCGTTTTAACACGTTACCATCTTACATCGGTATTACAAAGGATCGAGGTATAATGCTCGTCGGTAGCGTTAAAGCGCGCGTGAAATCCCATGCTGCCTTTTTCTCCATTTCCTTTGTCCTTTCCTTTCGTCGATCGTCGCGATTTCCATCTCGCTGTTATCGCGCGTATCGGATTCTTCGCTGGAGGAAAACGATCCACAGCTGATCGACGAAGATATCCTCCGACATGGAGGAAAGGATGTGCGCTACGTGAATGCCCGATAAGAGTCTCGTAGAAGAACAACGAATCGCTGCAACTCGTTAAAGGGGAACAAACGTTTGTGGAACATGGATATTAATAGTCCTAATTCTTTATCGACGGAGTATACACGAAATAATCAAATTACGAATTTCGTGTTTAAACATCGAAAATGAATAATTTTGTATTTGGTGGAAATTGAAAAGATCGCAAGTTCAGTTTAGCGCAGACTGTCGAGCGAATTGCGATGAAATGCACGACTTTTTTCAATAATAAATTTAACAAAAATAATGTACAGAAAGTAGTTGAAATAACGTGGAATTTGAATAGATAACGGGAAAATTACAATTTCATAACGACTCTTTAAACTAAGCAACTATAAGACGAATTATACGTATTTCAACAAGTTGTTCCTCGCTGACGAGTTCGAGCGACACGTGGCTAGAAAACAAACAGGCGAAAACCACGAAGCGTTGCTGTTTTTATCCAGGCTAAACTTTGTCAGTATGTTCTATGAGCACAAAGAAGAAAATGAATGTTGTACGAATGTAGGGTTGTTCGAAGCTTCGTATAGCAAAATGTTATAACAAAACTACAGAAAGGAAAGGGAACGACACTTTGCTCTTTTGAGGAAAGATATATCGAAGTGGTATTAATTGCAAGGATCAACGATTTACCGAGTAGCAATAAAATCGAAATGAACTGCATCATCAAACACAGTATCGAAATAAATCCAACTTTTTTACAGCTTGTATCAGTCAGTCGTGTATCGACAGGAACGATGAACATTTTCAAACGAAGTATTAAAATCTAGCGATACTTCTGTTACCCTTTCCTTTATATTCTATATTTTCATTACAACTTTTTAACAAAGCTTCGAACGTACATACGTATACACATACATACGTGTGTACGTTCAGCAGCTTTCTTCTTCTCCTACTTATACGATATAGTGACAAAGTTTGACAGGAAACAACTACAACGCCCTGTATAATATCTCGACGTTACGGTTGGAGAGATCGAGCTCTAAAATAATACGAACACATGCTCATGGAAGATCATCCAAATCGATAGATCCTCTTTTCACCAATTTTAGTCGCGATATATCGTGATTGAAATTTAACAAAAAATGTCACTATGATGTTGAACTATTTGCCACGAGTACTTACGTAGCTTGATCTCTGAACTAACTCGCGGCAGGAGCTGCCCTCCTGGAGCGTAAAAGGTCGTTATTGTCGCCAGTGATCGCGTTAATCCGTCGCACGCGTAATCGGTCGATATTAATTCGAGACAAAACTGTGAAGTCGGGCGCTTCCGCCTTTCTCTAGGTCGGCGTAGACACACAGAGGAACGAGTAGGTGCGACTGGGTTTGGGAGTGGAATAAGCGACGAGTTGTATTGGATCACAGGAGACGGAAGGAGGCAGGCAACTTGACAATGTGGCAAAGACGAAAGCGTTGTTCATCGTTTGATCGTTCCATCGTTTCGATCGATGTAACGTTAGAACCATCGTGCGCACTCACTTTGCTGTCTGGTCGGTGTGTCGATACGCGTTAACCGGTTCTTTTAAATATTTTTCACTTCCTGCACGATGATACGCGCGGCACGTGTATTTATCGGTGTACGTATGGCACCGTAAGAAGTCTCCAAAAAATAAAAAGAAAAAAAATATCAACTAGATCGTCTAACGTTCCGATAAGAAAATATATATATATATGTATATACGTGTATATGTATTATATTTGTGAAGTCGACCGTGCTACGAATAATAAGTACAAGTAATGTATATACGTAGTAATCTGCTGTTCTCGCATACGGAGGTAGTGTTTAATAAAAATTCTCGAATACTCTCTCCCTCTCTTTCTCTCTGTCTCTCTCTTTCACTTTTACATTCTGTTCCTGCCTTTCTTCTAGCTTACTTTCTCTTTCGTTTTCCCTTCTTATCTCTATCTCGATAACTCACGTATATGCTATACCAATAATGTGTAAGGTAACGTTAGGTGTTATGCAATTAGTGTCACTTAAATCGCAGCATGCAATGCACGGATAAATTTCTGTATTACGTTATCCTAAGGACCTATGAGTAAATCGTCGAGACGAGTCAACGGTGCGCGCAGTTTCTTAGTTTGCTAGCGACCTTCTTCGTTCAGACGACAAGTACAATTACGAATGGACCACCAGTTCCAGAAGCATCGTTATAGCAAACGGTCTGTGTCGCGCTGCCAGCCGTTCTCTCGGAATTATTAATTGTATTCACACGCTAATTACGCTGGCGAGTATCGCGAGCAACTTACACCGTGTCTTGTGACGGTGTACAATGACGCATTGAACCTTTTACGGTAGAACCGCGTTTATTGGAACGAAATTTTAATTAGCGACTAGTCGAGTCAACTAAACTCTTATTGCCCGAACTTTTACTATTTCAACCAGAAACCGTAGATAGCGAGGCGAATCGACGTACAGTTTCCATCGTGTTAAACCGTTTGTCTTTCTTGTCTCTCGAAAGGTTCAGACAAATGGAGTTGCTAATTCTGTCCTGACCCTCTACTCGTTCCCTCTACACATTTTTCGCTTGTTTCGCTCGAAGCAGACAACTCGGTCCCTTTGTTCGTGAATACCTTAAAAATCTAGAAAGGTGCTCGTAAAAAAGAAGAAAGCCTCGGAAGTATGCGAGCACCTCAACGCGATCTACGTCCTCGTTCGTCGAATCTTTTTACTCAGTTTCTTCGTCGCAAGGTAAGTCCGAAAGAATGTCTCGCATCCAGTCTGGATACCTCGAGGCAAAGAAGGGATCCGTAACAACGACGCGTGGAGATCTATTTGTAAAACCAGCGTGGTTACACGATCATGCTCGTTTTCAATGAAATTACGATGCACGTTGCGCGAGACGATAGAAAACGACAGATTCGAGAAACCGTCGTTTCCGCGTCGACAATAGGGAACTGGAACGCGTCGCGTTACATACGATCGCGATCAAAATCAAAAGATGCGTACAAAAACGAAGGAACAGAAGAAATGAGCGGACGATCGGTTTCGCGGGTTAGCAACGTGCTTCCATGGTTGGGACTCCGTAATCGGCGACTTCCGATCCGAGTGACAATCGTGACGATCACGCGTGACCCAGAATCTCGGACCGGCTCACTGTTAAGCCCGTTCCGGGCAGCCAGCCTCGGAATACATCGAATCCCTACGAAGTGTTTACTAATTTAGACGCCGGTGTGGTTGAATATGTACGAAACGTTGCTCTCCTGGTGCACCGGCGGTCCATGGAAGGTTCGCCTGGTCGATGAGTTGTTATTGTTGTTGTTCACGTAGTACGAAGATTTCCTCATGCTCGTCGACGAAGACATCATGGCCACCGTTTCGTAATACCTGATCTTGCCACAGCAGCGTCCGCTCTTGAGGATCGCGATGAAACCACGACGGTATTTCTTGTTGAAGAAAGCGTACAGGATGGGATTGATGCAGGAGTTACTGGCGCCAAGCCATTGAGCGATCGGCGTGGCGATAGGCAGGATCTCGTCCTCTCTTTCGGCAACGTCTCCGCCAAGCTTGATCACCGTGAAGATCACGTAGAGCGGCAGCCACGACAGCACGAACAGAATCACTACGACGACCAGCATCTTCACCACCTTTACTTTCGATTTCTGCTGTATCCTCTCCATCTGGGCGTCCTTCGTGTCAGAGGGGATATGCCTTCGCCATACTTTTATCCAAATCAGGATATAGCAAAGAGAGATCAAAATCGTGGGAAGAACGTAGCATAATGTTAGATTGCCGATGAGGAAGAAGAGGGTGCCGTCTTCGGGGTGCGGCCACACTTCCAGGCAGAGCCTCAGGTCTGGATCGTCGTCGTAAATCGACACCAGATCGAAGAAGAGCAACCATGGAGATGTGGTGGTGAGGGCGATGAACCAGATCACGACTATCATCATGCGAGCTCGCCTCTTTGTTATTTGGCATTTCAGGGGCCACCAGATCGCCAGGAACCTGCAGGCAGACAGATCGATGTTAGCGATTGTCCAAAATTTTTTTTGTACTCGCGTATATTTTAGGATGTTGAGAATTTATGGTTGACGATAACTCGGTTTCTGTAAATTTTCGTTAAAAATTTTGTTAATTCGGAATGTGAAACGATAATCGATACGTTTCGAGTTGTACGAGAGGACGTGCTTCAAGTTAAATTGACAATTACGTATTTTATAAATTGTAGAAATCAACATATTTTCTACGTTTCAATCGATCTAGTTAACGTGATATATCGCGAGCGACTTTCAAACTTGGTCGATCAAAACCTTAGACATTTTACAATGCGCTAGATCGGAGAAACGGTCACCTCCTCTAACACCGAATCGAGCATATTTTCCAAATCCCTGGAACAAGTTCGATAAACGAGGTTTTCCAACTAAGGAGACCCATCACACTCACAAAGAAAGTGCCAAAACGAGCTGCTAGCGACGTTCTGCTGCATAACGACGTTCTAGCACGAGCGAACGTTGTCATTGTTTATCGATCACGAAGGAATCGAGATTTTACAACGCTGGGATACACCTACGCAGACACAGAGTCGTGCTGCGGGAAACGTAACCGTTCATTTTTTATGCCTCCGTTATGGAAATCTCGATATATTCTATCGGCGATTTCGAAAGACAGTCGGTTTCGTTACGCTTGGACGGGCGCACGGCTGCTACGTAAGAATGGATATGTATAGCAATGCGCCTTTTATGCGACGCAATGGCAATTCAACATTCCTGTATCGCGGTCTATGAAACGAGTCTTGCCTAGATAAGGTGTCGTTTCTTAAGAATTTGTTAAGTAATCACGTTCGAAGTCTCTAGATCCGATAGAGAATATCATCCTAGAAATTTCATCGTTGTAGCAAGCAACTTCCTTCTCGAGATGTCTCGTACACAGTAGCTCGTTACGACCTTTCGATTATCTTTCTTTTTCTATCGCTCGAAGTCGGCAAACTCCAGTCCAGTTTCCCTCGAATATACGGTAAACGGTGTCTTATCACAGCAAAGGAAGCAGTTGAACGATCAAAGAGGGTCGAAAAGACGTCTCTTCCTCGCCTCCGTTAATTGACCGGTACGTGACTCATCCTTACACGTTCCTGTCCAACTCGAATCCTTCCAACAAGGATCTAGGCACGCCCATTAGCGAATATGGCTTGTCGTCGCTTCGCAACAGACTCCGACACGAACGATTTCGATTTTCTCGGTATCGGATTTTAATGGGAGAGCTTCGCTCGGCGAACAGTCGCGTCCTTCGATTAAACGAACACAACCGTTCGTCGTTGTCCACGTTGAAGAGTCCTTCTATAAATCAACGTCCAGCTGATACCGATCTACCTGTCCGCGTTCCCATCTGCATTGTTACTTCCGAGTGGCGCGCGTCTCTCCCGTTGCATATTTATAACGCAAAAGTGCTAACCTTCGTGCCTCCGACGCCAGCCTCCGTGTATTCCGCGGAGGGGAAGACGAACGGGGGTTAGGAAGGATGAAAAAATCGTTCGATTCGCGGATACGGATTATCGGGAATGACGAAGGCTGCAGAGGCCATTGGGAGCGCACGAGTGGGAGTGAATAACGAAGACGACACAGCTTTCGGCGCGTGTATATAAAGAGTTCGATTTCCGTAGAGCTAACAGCAGTATCGACCCGCGTCCTTTTCGTGTTTGCCTACGGAAAAGCCGATAAAACGTTTAACATGTTCAAGCTGGCAAGTATATCCATTATATGTATACCCTATATGCGCTTACTTACTACATGTACGGGGTAGGTGAGTATCTGTTACGACAAACGATACCGATTTTAAACGGTTCGTGTTAAGTAATATACGAAATCGGTGAATTTGATAGAATATGTCGTAAATTCCTACAACGTTCGTTTCTCATTTCGACCAGATCATTACGTTGAAAGTAGGTAAATCAGTTATTTTACAGAATAATACCCGTACTCGTTATTATTTTCGAATAACGACATTTGTTTCATTTTGTAGTAGTTTGAGCGAGATACTTTACCTTTTATTTTTCATAAAAAATTTTTAATTGCATCTAGCGTCGATTTGGACGACTGCACCGGATCTCTGGTACTTTTATAAAAATACCAATTAATTTCGTTCGTTACAACACGAGTACATCAGCACGAGTAGCATTTTTACACTAACTTTCGATACACGTTACATAATCAAGCGTAACAATAATAAATTGCCAAACTTTTGTAGATAGACGATTTGAAATTGTTTCTAATACGATAAATGGCAAAATAGGCCAATCCCGATTAATATTGCCAATAAATTTATATGTTTTCAAATTTACCGTTAATTTGAATAACTTTGATTCGATGTGGTTTAAAAAATTTTGTATTAAAACTATTTATTATTCGAAAGATCGAGTAAAGTATCGAGATAAGCGATGACGAAGAAGATACGAGGAAGCAAGTGAAAGTAGATCGTTTACGGTCAGACACTGTCTCAACCGATGTACTTTATTACCGACGACAAATATTTATATCTATCACTTGTAATCTCATTTCTCTACAATTATGATAACAAATTTAATCTCAACATCGATGTTAATAATATTATCTATTTTTGGTTTAAATACTTGAGTTATATTTAAAACCGTATTTCGTTGCGGTGTACTTGACAAACTAATCAAATATCGCTGTTCTACCTAGCGTTTGTTAACGAGATCGACAATGCTATATCTTTCTCGATATGGACAGTTTTATTTACTTACTCGACTGTGCTTCACACTTTCGTCGCATGGTGAACATTAAGGATGCAAATAACGGTCGGTTTAACGAGACTACTCCTACAAATCTTCTACTAATTTGACAGTTATTAATGGAATAATCGATACATACGTGTCAGCGATGAAAACGGTAAGCTTTAAACGAGCTACGAACCATGCGAAAGAAATACTGTGTTGTCTGTATAAACTATCGATTACTGTGTTTACAAAGCTATAAAGTGACGCATATATACGAACATCGATTTATACATAGAATAATGGATGTTTTTTATAAAGCCTCTGTGATACTTTCGTCAAATAAATGGGCTACTAAACGAAAACACATAATTTATCGTTATTTAATTTCGTAACATGTATCGTTCCGTTTAAATTTATGAGGTATAAATAAATCTGGTATAAATCTGTTTCGGTCCAATGTTCGGTCCAAGGAAAAGAAGCGAATACTTTAAAAATAATAATTTACTAATAATACGTTGGAAATGTAAATATTCGTATGTGGCTAATAATAACTCCGAAAGGATACAAAATAACATGTTTCTCTTATCGACAGATTGTTTTGCTGGCCATGACCATCTTGGCGGTATCCGCTGTACCAGCTCCAGTGCCGCCAGTAATAGCACCCCCGCTGGTCTACTGGCATCCTTACGCGAAGGTGTTACCTCTACACACCGCGACTCTGCCTCTATCCTACGCTCATGGCTACAAATGGTACCACCCAGGATCCGTGTATCTCTACCGATGACAAAATCAAGCCAATTTCTTCACCTGTGCGATAATCTTTACGACTAAGGATTATACACCACAAAGGCGACAATTGCGCAACGAATAACTTCTTGCCGATTTGAGATGTTTAAAGTAAAAGTTTAAAGTAAAACACGCGGTAGCCGCAACGACTGCAGTAGAATCCAAAGCCATTTCCCTTTTCCGGTTAATTTCACCGTCAAACTCGTTCGTCGTCTTTTATATCGACTGTAAAATCTGCGGGATGGTTGGCAAGCGATGCTTCACTCGAGTTCCAGCGTATCGCGAACGATGGAAACGAGAGGAGGCCGCCGATACGAGATTCGACAGCGTTGTTCGCAAGGAGAAGCATGGAAAATCTAAAGGGACTAAAGGGGAGAGATTGTTCGGGATAGTCGTAAAACGGAGGAAGGATCGTCGAAGGCCAGATTCATGCGAAAGCAGGGTGGAGACGCGTACGTCGTTTACGGGGATGCGTCGTTTATATGGCCATCTGCGTGTAACGGCGCGACGGTGCGGCGTTCGTTTCCCGCGTCTGCGACTGCAACGCGGACGCAAAGTATCTTTGCGTGTATCTTGTTTTATCGTCGGATAAGATATATATTCTGGAAGCGGGGTGAACGCTCGAGATCGTGGGTACTTTGTTCGAAACTTTACTCCGATGGAGTTGCTTCGTCCCGACAAGCTTCTTTTGGTGCGTGAAATCGGAGAAGGAACATGTTGGAGCGATTGAGGAACGAGACGAAACACGGTGAAAAGTAGAACGAAACACACGAATCCCATTGTTTGTTTTTTTAAATAAAATTTTATTAAAATTCCATATGACCAAAGGGAAAGGGTCCTGGATGATGGTGCAATGATAGAGATGCGAATGTCCGAATTGCGTTGATGATCTCAGGGCGGCAAATGGTCGCCGAAAGGAAAGAGACCAGCCGATTCTGACGCGATTCTTGATCTTTGGATCGCGTCGCGGATCGTGTTACCGATCGTGTCCCGAAAAAAGCTGGACATCGTCTCGATGATCAGGAGATGACCAGGAATGAAACAATTGATTTACTAGTTTTCCCGATTGTGGCTGTTCTTCTCGCTCCATCCTCGAGCTATGATCTATCTTTCCCTTCGTGCTTTTTTCCTTCAATTTCGCTGCTTCGTTTTTTTTTTGCCTGGTTTGGAGGTGGGGACGATTTACGAGGGATTAGAAAGGTGTGTGTATGTGTGTGTATGTGTTTTCTAGGGGGGCTGTCTCGTCGTGACTTGGTGGTAGTAAGATAGAATCAGTTGTCATCTAATGCAAGCCGTGCGCAGAAAGGAGGGGCAGGGGTGCGGCGGTCAGCACGGACTTGGTGACGATGGGAGCGGTGCGGACGATGGGGGCAACAGGCTGGGCGATCACGTGGGCAGCTGGTGCCAGAGCAGCGTGCGAGACGACCAAGGGAGCCGTAATTGGGCCGGTTGCGTGTTCAGCGATGATGCCAGTGAGACCACCAGGGGCAGCGGTAGCGACAGCCAGGACGGCGGCGAGAACAGCCTGTGGGAAAACAGCACGTGCGATTCTTAGTTTACCCCTGGCTCTTCTCTTACCAACCCTTAGATCCTCGATCTACGTTCTTCTACCGGCTTCTTATCTTCGTTAATAGTCGTAGCACAGTGCAGTCGTGTATCTAATTCGAGCGTTAATCTTTCAGCGATTATGGTCTTACGTGGAAACAAAGAGAACGCTTTAATCGCGTTAAGTCGTGTTCGAGACCCGCATTTGTTTACCGGTGTCCTTGGAACCGCCGGCGTGAAAGATACAAGGAAAAGGCTAAAGTAAAAATGGAAAAGTAAATTGTTTCGAACGATCGGTGGTTCTTCCGACGGTGATAATCATGGCCTAGAGAAAAAGATTCTTGGACGATCGGAGACTCGCAGAATGAATTGACCGATATAGATTTTGTTTAGTAGTTTGATACTCCTTAGTAGTTCGATATGCTAGTTTGAAAGCGGTATGATTAAAAAAAGAATAAGCGAAATATCCAACGGCGATTAACGCTATTTCGGGGATGATAGAATTAGTACGCGTCTGTTGATCGTAGAATCTCACGAAAGACCGACTGCTTGATTAAATCCATACGGCTGGTCCGCGATGACCTTATTCTACTTCTTCTCAAGCATGTTAAGCTTTTATGCAAAATCTGCACGATGTCCGTAATAACGTCGACACTATCGCGTTACATTATATCAACCAACGATTAAAGAAAAATTTCACAAATCGATCTGATCGAAATGTACGAAAACTTACTGAAAATTTACGTTACGTACGAATCAATATCGGTCTTCAAACTTATATTTCTATAACACCGTCTATAACACCGCCTTGCTCGAAAAAATCGCATGGAAACGTGCAGATCGGAATAAAACGACGTAAAGCAAGTGTCGTGGACGAGCGGCACGCGAGCATGCGAGTACGCGAGATCGGTTTCGAGCCGGGGAAAAAGCGAGAGCGCGGTGTCCGTGGTGCGGGTCGCATTCCATTTTGTCTGACTGCGTTCGCGACTGGAGTTGGCCAACAATGTACATGCTTCAGTGGTTTCGCTCGTTCGCGTAGATTTTTGTGACCGGACGGAAACGCTGGTGTCCGTCCGAGTGAACGTACAACCACACCGATGTATGTGCTCGGAAAGGTCACGGCGCGATACTTGACGCGTTTGCCGCGGGAATCGAATGCTTTATCGATCAAAGAAGATCAGAGTGAACGGAGGAATTTTCCTCGCCGCGACGTTCCACGGTGATTCGATCGAACGATTAGCCAGTCCTCCGTATGAATGTGCTCGCGAATGCGGTTAATATGCAAATTAGCCGAGGAGGCCAGCCTCACCGACGAGAAATTCCGTTTTGCGTTTAGAAAAATAGGGAGAAGCTGTAGAGGTATCTCGAGAATCTAAAAATTTTCCAAAAAGAATTTCGAATAGAACGATTTTGCTGGACGTTGAACGAGAAATGTAAAGGACGTTTGAAAGTTGTCTTACAAATTCATAATGCGAATACGAATGCATAATTATGCTATACTATAGGTAGGATTATGTACTATACGCATTTGAGAAAATATTAGTGTTTCGTCCACCAGTTACTAGCTAAGGTATCTATCAAAACGGGTGAAACTGGTATAATTTAGCCCCCTTGTAATACTTTTGGTTAAGAAGACTAGAAAATTTATACAATTTTCTAATCGGTATGCCTGTCTCGAATACGTCAAAAATTCCAAGATCGAAGAAATAACCAAAGGGTGAACGAAAGCCGTAGCTTATTCGTACATGGTCTATTAAAACTAACTTGAAACCAAATGAAACTTAATATCTATCGCTGCTAAATTATATATAGCCGTTTTGTCTTGAATGGCTCACGTATGCGGTATATCTATCTGTTCCAAGTGAAATCGTGCTGGTTAGAACCGTTTCGTTGTTCGATTTCGCCCACCCACGTATCATCGACAAAGTAAAACTCTATTTATTTAATCTAGTATAGCGATGGAAATAAGTAATATAAAATATGATATTCTTCTTACCAACTTGAACATGTTGATTGGGTTGTGGGTTGCTTGTTTACTTCTCGAAAGTAGGTAAGCTTATGCTGGATGTACCGGGCGGCGGTCCTTTTATACAAAAGTCGGTTTTAAAAAATCGCTATAAATTTGATCACGTGGCCCTCCATTCGACTGTCTGACGTTATTCATCGGCGTGTTGAGTCAGCCGATCTAAGAACGGAGGTGGGGTGCCGTTTAGCCAATCCACGTTCGGTATCGGCTCTAAACAATGCGAATCTGGCCAATCACGCGCTTTCAACCCCTCGCGATCGGTTCTTGGGAATTGGGTTAAGACATTTCGCGTGGAAACAGTTTCGTTGTCTGTGTAAACGATACGAAGGTGTGGGTCACCCGCACAGACCCTGGTTAGGTCGGGGTAAGTGCAACAACGCTAGCTGAAAACATAAAGCCGCACGCTCTAAACGCGGACTGATTTCGTGAAAAAAATCCAGTCAAGGTCTTCTTCGGCCTCTTTGCGCCGCTCTATAGGTGTCAAACACATCCTTGGAGAGGAATCCTTCGAGTTTCTTCGGGATCGAGAATCGTTGCGAAGCTTAAGGTACCGATCGGATGTTACACATATGCATAAATTAACACCTGTCGTAAGATTTTTACGTTCTCACCTTTCGATCAATAGACGGTTGACTCAAAATAATTTTTGCTAACGTTTATGCGGAGCTCGGTATATGTTTCCTATAGGGTGTCTTAAAATTAGTGATCAGCTGTGCCGTGAAAGGATTAGCATTAGTGTCTATACTTTTAGAAAATAATTTAGTGACACGAGTTCTATGTGTAGAAAAAAAGAAATAGAATTCGCGAGGAACGAATTTAAGACGGATGTCGCTAATCTTTTTTCAAAAGATGCCTATCGTTATAGATTATCGATCTCGTACAAAAACCAATAGCAAACCAAATATCCAAGGAAGTGGATAATATAAAAATTAGCTGAAAGCACTGGGTGTAATACAGAAAACGATACTACAGCGACAGCTTCCACTGATCCACTTTCGTTTTATTCTATGGTCCATTATCAATCACACGAAAGAATAAATTTGCTATGAATTAAGGAGAAATTCACGCGGAAAATATCAAATATACGTTACCGATTGTCATGCATGATCGCGATACTCATGGAACTTTCTTATACCGATTTAAATTCGGTAAACGTGATATAAAAATTGTCGGAATCGTGAATTCCATATTTAAGGAAGATTCGAAGCAGCTTCTGCTCTCCATGTCGCTTTATCGCAATATTAAATAAGGCTAGAAATACGCAAGGAAAATCTGACACGGCGTTGCAACCTGTCTAATACGATTAGCCTTTCTCAATTATGAAATGTAGAAATATAAGCTTTCGATATTATTACGTGGTTCGAAAATTAGATACCGTTACAAATCGGCATATTACACTTTAAATTTGTCGAAGGTGAGTGGAGAAAAACTGAGGTTTCAATTTTTTTGTGCCTGAGATTCGGGATACGAGTTGTTTAATTATCAGACCGTCCACTGAAAAACCCGTCTTTCACGGTCATTTATTACCGTGAAGTCATTTAATTCGTAATATGACGTAAATTCTACTTCACACCCATTACTTCATACAAGGTCTAATGTCGACTAAAGGAAAGTATTTCCGATCAAAAGGAGTCGCACCTAAGAGTACGTTCCAATTTCCACCTTATTTTTGTTAGATTTAATAGGAGTAGAGCCTTGCTTCGTTATACTAGAAAAGTGGCGGAATCGCGCCAACTGGCATCGTCTTTTGTTACGCGACGAATCACTGCCAATTCTCGATCTTCGATCGCTTGGTGATGTAATCGCGTGTAATCAAGAGCGGGTTATTCGTTCTCTTTATTATGCGTGAAAGACCAGAGTCTCTGGACGTGTAACAAGTGTGGCGGGTGTCGTGTGTCAACCACGCGGAAGTCTGTGTTCGAAATATGATTGACTTACGGTGAAATGGCCGGTTTACTGATAAAATGGAACAAGAGCTGGATTGCTTATCGATATCAAATGTGAAATGCGATACCGCTTAAAGGCATCCCGACGTCTATCCTATCTTCCAGACTATGTAGATTATAATATTATTAAATTCTATCACCATAACGAGTATTACGTAATACATTTTTGTAACTTAAACGCGTTCGATTCATTTTTGCACGTTAAAATTTTTCCTGAATGCATAAACAATAAATATCCGTTAATCTGTCACTACGATTCAACGAAGCAGCCAGTAATAAGGCAGCAATAAGGCAAGCTTGTCTGTACAAACAGCGCAGTACTTGTATATACGTAGATAATTTCTATTTCTAGTATTTTTGTTCAGCGTTCGGTGTATTTTATATTTTAAATTCTCGAATATTAAACCGATCGAAGCGATTTTTATAGATCTTCAAGATCTTGAAAGCAGAAAGGATAGGAAACGGTAACAGTCGTATGCGATGCTTATAGAAATTTGTATAAGTTACAGATACTTTATAGGTTACTGTAGAATAAATTGAAAGTAAAACATGCTATACAGTTTGCCGTAGTGTATTTTTAGATGCAACAAGATGAAGAACCTTTCATAAATCTTCGATTCTTTCCTTTCTTTCTCGAGTAAGTAACGTATCTCTTTGGTACGAGCAACGATTACATTATAGCGTAGCAACGTGTCTTACGTAACCTAGTCGCAGCATTGAAAAGACAAAGGGAGTGTTCCAAATCTATCTTAACCCCGCCGTCTATATCAAGCTGTAATAATATCGTTTGAAATTGCTCGAGACGTGAATTTGTGGGCATAGGAGGAGGAAGTCCACGATGGATTCGTGTTAGTGGATTTACACAGGTCGATAGGTCAGCTGCAGCTTCTGTCGAAGATGTTCGCGCGGATATGAGAACAAGACTGGAAGATGTATGTATTTTCGTAGTTGGCAGTTCGTTCTATAGACAGAACAGCAGCAAGAAGCAAGAAAAAGAGGGCGAACGAAGGTAGGGAGAGTAATGCGTCGCTGCCCGAGGGTTGATCGAAGGCTAAGACAATTCCGAGTCACGGATGCTCCCTTTTGCCAGGCAATTTCAGTAAGATCGATCGCTTCCGAGGATCGTGTAAAACTATTTCGTGATACCAGTCAGGTCGTCTGACGTGAAATTGATAGAAAATCATTTATCGGGCATTTCACTGGATCTCCAGTCATTTCTTCCCTTGGTATTCGACGTATTCTTAATCGAATTTAAATTTCTTCTTTTTTTGTGTCTCGTTTATCGCAATTCTTCTTTTCCTTTAATTGGCCATTCGTTGTCGTAATAATCATAATAGGTTATTAGCGACTCGTATAAGATCGTCGGTCGAGTTTCGTAATGTTTAGAGTGGTTGATTTTAAAAATTCGAGTAACTGTAATGCCTGATTTGAATTTTTTAAACTATCCCTTATAGACAAAGAACTATAATACATGTATATATCACATATAATATCAAAGTACGATCTACCAGCTGGAAATTTTGATAGTTAACCCGCTTAAACTATTCAATTAAAAAAGAACAAAGTCGATATCTCTAAGGGAGTAGTTCGTGACGCTTTAAGCCGGCTTAGAACGAGCGACGTTGCAAGAACAGAGATACGTTCTTTCGTCTTACAAAGGAAGAATACATTCTACATATGTATTTTTTCGTTCTTTTAATTCGCCGCCGCTGCGGCGTTTCTCGTCCGCGTCGCGTCTTGTTTGGATCACTTTGTATATCAAAGCTTCTCCGAACATTTCCCGATGATCGCGATAAACAAACGAGCGCCAAAGAAACTCAACCAGACAACGACTTCCTTCATCAATTACGTGCATGAGTTAAGCAATTGAATCGCAAAGTGCGTTCACCAAACGATGCCATCCGCATTGCCCTCTTCACCGTATCTAACATCTTGCGAAAAAAAGTGAAACTCGTCCAGGTTATTGGCTTCGGTTAAGCGTATATTATCTTTATTGCAACACTACGAGACTTATATCGGTTTGAATATCGTTAGTACAAAATGGCTGCTTCGAAACACGGCTCACACTTTCTTCCTTCGCTTTGCTTCGAAAAATTTCGCTCAGCGTGCTTCGCGTTTTCAGAGAAAGGAAAATTTAAACGTCGCCGAGAGACGACACGAAACCGTTGGCAAGGTTCGCGAACGTCACCAGAATTCGCGAACGATGCCAAACGTTTCGTTTTAGATGTAAAGAGGAGGCCTCGAGCGTCTAAAAAAAAAAAAATTCTATTCGCGAGACGCCTGGCGTTCCTTTTGTCTATCTCCTTGCTGCTGGCAACAGGCCATTCGGATCGTGGAGAACGATAAAGGCACCGAGGTAAGAGTCGTCGATCGATTTTATTCAATTATGGATGAAGTTTACAGGATTACAGAAAATATTTATAATAAATAATAAATTGATCGGAAATTCTTTACTTCACTTTACCTTTATAATATCTCAGATGTAGATATCGACAGATAAAGAATAAAATTATTTAGTCTCTATTGTTATTAATATTATCAATACTATTTGCTATTAACTATACTGACTAATTATAACCGATTGAAGATTTTTCATATGATAAACGTCATGCGTAGGTAATTTATCGGATGATCAAGTAATTGAGGATCGTAGTTGGCGAGATTATGTAAAGATCGAGTAAAAGAGGCTCGCTTTATTCTTCTTATCGATGTGTGTATGGGAATAATTTTGTAATATACGTATCATGGAAATCTTTCTCTCCCTAGAGCTAGATCCTGTTCGTCGATTAATATTAATATTCTGTCATATGTTTCGTATACTTCTTCTTTTACATTTGCTATTATTTCATTACTTGGACAACCTATTTTTTTATCACTTTTTTCATATCTGCATCTCGGTAATCGTTTTTTCCTGGTAAAAGTACTGGGTGTGCCATAAAGTTCCATCGTTTCTTCGAATTATGTTTACGAGACACGGCTCTCGACTTTGTCTGAAAGCTTCGGTTTGAATTCTCATTCGACCTGATTTTTCTGTACAAGAGAAATGTAAAAGAATCTGTGTCATTACCCTATTCCTAAAAGTTTGATTCGACAGTAAACATATGAGTGGATAAGACGCATTTACGACACGTTGGATCTTTTACAAAGGCTAAATGGAAATAACGTTACCGTTACAGCAGAAAACTTCTTTCTACTCTTCTGATTATCTTCTAACGTCAAAACGTAAAATTATTAAACCACCGAATGAAAATATCTTAATTTTCTGATTGGAATGCCGCTCTTCGAGAATTTCTGAACTGTATCATCGATTATTTTTACAACGGTGTCAAATAAAATTTTTTCGGTGGATTAAGAAGCTTATGAAATGCTAGAATAGGATTATAAAAAGCAATGGATTCGTACAAGAAATTAAATAAAAGAAATTTATGTTCTCATTCTGGAAATAAACGTTACATTTTCACCAATCCGATAATATCTTAATGTCTATAAAATGTTGGTCCGAATTTTTCGTTTTTATAGACTCAAGGTTTCGCTTTCTTAAGAAATAACGAGTGGCCATTCGGTGCTATATTTCTCGTCATACATTCTTATTACGATGTTAATGGAAACACCGATTACGAGCAGCTAGAATGTCATAATAACTAGGAGGTACGCGGCCGAACATACGCGTAACCTCCCATAATCCAACCTATAATTGTTACACATGGCTACGTAAATGAGAAATAAATATGTCAGGGAAGAATATGCGTTAATGACGTCTGCGATTTCTCAACATACATGCGACAATGCCATATATTCGTTCTCTATCTTGTTTTCTTTTCTAGCTGCAAGGTGTCTCGATAACAAGGTGTTTCGCACGATCGAAACCGATGATTATTTAGTTTTTCTTCTCGCGAAGAAAGAAGACATAATCGGATGTTAGAAACGAGGGACTGGAATGAGCAATCCTTCGTTGAAACTAGTTGCTTGCCGTCAAACGCATAGTTCATATTTTATATTCATACGAATTAATATTTCGTAGATAAGTTACATAGATTTCAGAACTTCCAACGGTGTTCAAGCGAGTTGCCATTAAACGCATAGTTCGTATTTTATATTCATACGAATGAATATTTCGTAGATGAGTTACATAGATTTCAGAACTTCCAACGGTGTTCAAGCGAGTTGCCATTAAAACGACATTATTATATTAAGATCACGTTATTAAGACACGCGAATCCGATTTCCAGGAAATTTCGAGAAGCACTTTGTTCTTCATTTCGGATAAAAACATCCTCCTTTTTTTTTTATGCTATCTCTTAGTGGTTCGAGTAGCTAACAATAAGGGTTGGTCAGTAGTTGCTTCTGATTTATTACGATAGAAAGAGGGGCAGAAAAACGAATGGGAGTTATTCTATTAATTTATCGCAGTTTGTTGTGCCGACGCGGAACCAATAGACTTTGGATACTTCCATTTCGAAGATGAAATATGGATGAGAAATTTTATCGCTCTGACCGTCGCTGAACACAATGTACTCCCGTACTTCGTAAAAGCGTTGTCAGTCGAAAGGTTTTGAGAAAAGCACCATCAACGAAACAGTGTTCCATATCTTTCGATCTGCTTACTTTTTGAAGAGAAAGAGAGAGAAAAAAGAAAGAGGAAAATGTATGAATTTCAAAGGAAACTATTTTTTACGCGAAAGAGAATCTATGAATGTTCGAGGATAAAATGGGAAGATTAAAACGACTTTTACAGTAACCATGCGTTGTATATCGAATGTCAGGCGAGCGTCGGCGAACATGGATGAAATCATTCTTTGAAAAGTTCAATGTACATGTAGTACATACCTGTCCAAGGAAACCGCAACAAGGCTGTAGACAGAGGCCGCCACGGAAACGCCTTGTATATAAGCGACGGCTTTACACATGAACCATCCCAGGAACCATGCTGAAACACAAGTTCACCGTTTATCGTTCGAAGTCAGACGATCGAGTAAAACTGCACTTTTCGTTGAAAATGACTTCCGTTCTTTTTGGAGAGAAAAGGAAAGAAAGCAAAGAGAAATGTGCGTCGCAAAGTTGTTCTTTCTGATAAAAGTGTGAATGGACATTGTAAAACTTTAAAATAATCATAATTTGTCGTTTGAAAGTTTTCAGATACAGGAAAGAATTCCCCGATTTTCAGTAACAATTTCTCTGTATATTAACCCTAGTTGAAATTATTCCAACTTTTCGAAAACGAATGATATATTTCGCTTTCAAAAGCATAGGATTCCTTCCTAATAGTCTTACTCTTGAAACAATATACCTCGTCTTATTCTTTCGTAGAGTAATTTTGCATCTTCGCGTGGTTTTGCGAAATATCGTTCTCAAAGTGGAAACACGTTTCAAAGTCTGCAGTGATTTACATGGATGTGCTATTATTATTTGATGTTAATTGTCCGGGAAAACTGGTTTCAAAAACGTAAATGCAGAGCGGTTAAAACACTTGCATAATAACGAATAGTAGATATGCACTTACGTATGTATCCGCGTGTTGGATACAGCGCAATGTCGTATAGTAATTGCATGTCGTTTTAAAGCTTCTCGCAATTCCTTGTTATTTCGTTATCATGGCGGCAAAAACAGATTACTTTCGTTCTTGTAACTTTCTTATGAAATTTTTTTTTTCGTCACGCAAACTCTGCTCGCTCGCGAAGGAATCTAATTAAGAATTCTACTATCGGACGCCGCGTCGTTCTGATGGGCTTTAATTAACAGTTGTTTCCATAATTTCATCCTTTACAATAATTATCGCAATAAACTGTATAAAAGGTTTTCTTCTGGAAGTCGTTTTCTTTGCGCGTGTTCTGCGTAATTAACTAATTGACAGAAAATTCATATTAAAATTAAAAGATGGTGTAGCGGGTTCGTTAAAAAGTTTATGCGTATATTATAAAGAGTGTTTAACGCGGATCAAGCCAAAGCTTCAAAAGGATAGAAGATAGAACAATTTCGTTAAACAAAATGAAATGGTTTCTTGGAAAGTGGAGGTATTTTTAAGATTTAAAAATGATCTTTTACGATGTTAGGAAAAGGAAAATGACAATAGAAATTGCGCGTCTTTGACGACGACGAAAAGTACGGACGTCTGCGACTAACCGTAAGAGTTGCATACGTGATAATTTAAAAAGCTGCGCGTATTCAGAATTCTATTTAAACGGACAACGCATCCACTGTACCAACCTGGTACACTCGTGCAACCGTATCGGATGTCTCGTATCGAATAACATTTACCCTGTAAAACTCAGTGTACCATATCGCAAACTCCAATCGGAGCCATTGCATCAAGATGAATTCGAGTCACGGCGTATCGAACGCGTGCCGCTTTGATCGGATATTAATTGCAGGATGCGACAACGTCTTTCGTACGCCTTCGGGTTCGATGTCTGGATCCCTGATGGGTGATATTCGTGCAACGTCCCATTTTTTCCTCAGCGGATGTCTGGTCGAGGAGCGTGAAATAAGCGAGAGATATACGAGCAACGTTCGAATGGGAGGACGTGAAACGTAGGAATAGGTGTCGTTATTCCGCAGACCTGGATTTTTGACGCAGGCGGCGTGCACGATTATCAGCTGGTTACGTGTTCGATGGAATAAATAATTATCTCGCGCAACGCTTGATCTACGGCCTACGGGAAGTTCCTTTCTCATGTATAAGGCCTCGCGCTTACCCTTCACTTCGCAACACAATACTTTCGGTGCTGGACTGCCGCTAAAAGGCCACACAATCGGCATCGACGTAGCTTGAAAGGACTTGCTATTCGAACCGTTTCGACGGGAAAAAGGAACTAGCTCTTTGCACGCCGATTTCCTCGCTGTGCGAATGACGTGCTGCTTCTCAGGGGAATTTCGTGCTGGCTGTCCGATAGAAGCTACGTTGACGCGTGAAAATATACGAGGAACACGAGAGAAACATCGTAGAGACGGTTTTCTGGAAATTGATTAGGGTGAAGATGAGGAGCTTTAAGTGGCGTATAATAAATGTACAATAATGATTATACGTATGTATACAAGAAATATTTGTAGGTTTAGATACGCCTGCACGTTGATTAAATGCATAAATTGGAAAATAGAAAAATGAAACGACGATATTTTCTATTCTTTATGTCACCTTCTTGCGATAAACGGATTCGTAGAAGCGAGTCGTTTGTTTGTTGAGAATCAAAGATCGGTCGTGTATTTACGTATGTAATGAAATTAACAAAAGCGAAGTTGATCAGCGTGGCTTCCGAAGTCCCAAATATTGGAAAGAATACAAATTGCGTTCGTTGTTTTTTATTTTTCCGGGAGCCGCGGGTGTATTCGTATGGGAGAAAGAAAACGCGAAAGTATACTTCGAAGAAAGAAAAGAAAGAAAGGAAAATGCAAAAGTATCAGAAAAGACGCCATGTTTTGCCTTTGTATGAAAGCCCATTATCGACGCAGGCTTGCGTACATATCGAAGATGTGGCAGTTCCGTGGAACGAATCTGCAATGTCACGTGCATCCGTCGCGGAATCGAGAACGAATCTGGCCTGAGAGTTTCGCGAAATCCATCGAAATTCGGGGCTTACTCGCTATCAATCGCATCCTGACAATCTGACGTGTTCCAACTTTTCCATTGAATAAATTTACCTCTTGTATGCAAGCGCACGAAACCTAAGGCCGAATCGTATCAAACTCGAAGAACTCCTACGTATTGTTTTCGTCTCGTTCGTGAATTTCAAACGGATGCTGCCTGTATCACGGGAGTAGAAACCGACGGGACGCAGCCACCGCTTTATCGTAATTAGACAGCGGATATTTGTGCAAGTATCTCATATTTTTATAGGTACAAAATATTGAGCAGCAGCAATAAAGTAATATGATATCGAAGAGCTTATGTAATAAATAAATAAAGATGGATCAATTTATTCAAGCAGATACATATTTATAAATTTTACCGATTATTGGCTTAATTATCTGCTAAAAGATTGAAATGATATATTAATCGTTTCGACGTAACTCTATGACACTAAAAAAAATTAAGGCGCACATAAATAGAAACGTGGAAACAAAGTGGAGGATAAGAGGAAAGAAATTCGTAAATTATAAGATCGATTCAGAAGCAAGCATAATTTGCAATGTGAATAATTTTGTGAACATGTTCATGCGCGGCGAAAAAACGGGGCAACTTTTTACGCATTCCTCGTGCGATTAACGCGAGATATTATCGGCTATTAACGATAAATGCTGGCTAGAGTAACGGGGCTAATTCCACAGCCACGGTCAGTTTACAAGATACAATCGGAGAGAAGGTTATTACAACACGCGTCTTAATTGCCACGCTGTTCGTTTCATATTATTATATAATAGTATCTTTTTGTTTCTACGTACACATATGCGCATATATACCGTGATTTGGCGAATTAAAACGACCAAATGTGATATTTGAACAAGACGCTGTAAGTAAAAATCGAGAGAAAACTGGTTTTAAGGAATCGATTGGTCTGAAAAAAGATTATAATTACGTATACGTGTAATTATACGACACGTACCTACTTATATGTAAATTATATGTAAATGTTTCGTTAGACGTTTTGTTAGACGTGTATCTAGGTAGGATAATTGAAGTGGGAGGACAAACTTCTAATTCTTGTTTTAAGAATAAATTAACTACTATTTAGGATACGATAATTAAAATATCCTCGAGTAATGTTTTATGTAAAAAAAAAAACCAGTCGCGGTCGCTTTCACCCCACGATCCGTTAGTTTCTATAAAGAGTCTATATAAAAATTTCAACATGCAACAAACGGGATAAGAAGTAGAAAGAAAGCGATTCTGGAAGAATTATGAAAGAATCGATAAATAGAGAAATCATGCATGATACGCGAAGCGTTATGACTGCGAATATCTAAGAATCTCTTCTCCTTGAAACTGGAATTTTTGAAATCATAAGAAGCAATTGCAACTTTGAAAACAGGGTCAATTCGGACAAATGTTTACTGGAATTTGTTTCGTTATTTCTCTGCATCGTATTCATCCTCGAGTTACGTGTTCGTATTTTATAAAGCATTTTGCTCGTATGTTAAGATACACGGCGCGTATCGTAGCGTATATCATAGCTCGTTTCCATTGCGACTAATTTACGATTGTAAGATTCTGTTTCCGTTTCACTTGTGTTTGCTCTATTAATTGGTATTACGATCGTTGTTTAACAGAAACGTGTTGTCATAATGATATTTCGCAAAGTATCGCTTTACCGAGTGATTTATGAAATGTTTTCGTGGCATTAACGATCTCTGATTCGTTCTGATAGTTTCAAATAATAAGATAATTACTATAGAGTATTTCACTTTGTTTCACGCGATATTTATTACGCTCTGAGGTATCAAAGCGTTTAATTAACTCGCTATACGAGATACTACGTTAGAATATTGAAATAACCACTACATACTTTGGAATATCAAAATCAAACGATATAAAACATTTGCTGCGTTTTTGAATATTCAAATATTGGTTATGACTTAATTAATATGTAAAATTGTGTAGCATAGTCTGTAACGCGTTCAGCTTTATGCTAACGTTTTATGAAACTGTCGGTAGCCTTAACGATACTATTTTATTTTAGCTATTAAAACATTTTTAAATCGTCAAATCCTTCGCTTTTGTGCGAATTAATATTCCTTTATATATTTTCGCTATGGTTATTAGAATAGTTTCCATTCTACGCATTCGTAAGAATCACGAAAGATCGATATGACGAACTATCGCGAGAAAGATTGCCAATTGCAAGAAATCAAATTATTGGTCATGAATTATTGGTCAATGAAAGTATTCGATTCGTTCGAGCATTCGATTTCACTCGTTTAAGCAGCCATCTGACTGATCAATTTTGCTGCCACGTTACCTGCTCCAAGGATGGATAGATAAACGAATTAGCATTCGAACGAGCGTGCCAGTAGCAGCTTTGTTTCGCCCATTAAAAATCGATCGAACAAGAAAGGAAAGGGAAAGAAATTTTGAGAGCAACTATTTTTCCAACAAGCATTTCCATCGACTAAAGAAGAAACTGATCGACGCTCGAAATATATTTCTCTTTATATCGTTGTTTTGCTCCATTTAATTTGCAATTTTATATGATATTACGTAATCGATGATCGGTCTATTCAAATCAATCAGCGATTAACCGTTGTTATCGTAAAATGTTCAAAGGGCAATAAGTTTGATCGCATTCGATATCCGTTTTCAATTTGTAACAGTAATTAAGATCAAACGAATGAGTGAATATAAATGATAACAATCTATTAGTGTATATACTTTGATAAATATTCAAACATATCGCGTCGCGTGGTTAATGGACGACACGATATTAAATATTTGATTTCTCTCTGAAAGTGAATCAATGTTTTAAATTGCGTCTCAACTAAAATAATACTTGGTCGAATCTCGATTAAAATTAAATATCACGAAAGAGAAACCGAACGATTCCCGAAGCTCCATATATTTTACTTTAATTCAAAATTCGTTCGAGTCTCGAGTAGAACGTATTTCTATGAACACTCGCAATTTTTAATCAGTGGAACATTAATCTCACGTTTCCCGGGTGTACGCGGAATTCCGATTGTTCTGGCCCGATGCTGAACGGATGATGCTGCTGTCTGTACATTATCATGCTCTATCCATAATTTGTTTGCACTTCTTCACGCCGTCCAAAATCTCTCCGCCCAATTACGCGAGCCACCGATCAAACGGAAAATTAAAACGATTAGACTGTTAACCTCCGTCGGAAACAACGGAACCGGCAACAGCAGGCGATTTGTAATTTGGCGAACGATCTCTGGCCTAGAAAAATGATTAACGCGAGATCGTGTACTTCCATTAGTTGACGATTCTAATGACTAATTGCTATGCCTCGTTTCGTAGAATCGAGAAATAAGGCGCCAAAAATATAAAACATAATTTCATGTGGAATACGGCGAAAAAGGACATAGGATGACTTAGTCTGGCAAATTAATTGAAGCCGAATGTCTCGATTAGCGTATCAAATGGGCGTAGGAATTGCAGGGATATTTCGAGTCGAGTAAATGACAGATTCACTCTGGCACAGGTTTCCAGTTACCTACTCGAATTCCAGTGGCTTCGATTAGCTTGTCATTCTACTTACGTGTATCATTTCATTCTACCTACCTTAGCCTTAGCCTGGTTATTTCTTGCCGTTATCTCTTTATTACTTCCTTACTTCTTACCTCGCTAGCAAAGCTTGTTCTTTTCATAAATTTTGGCAAGTTGGAGAAGATTGAAAAATGCGCATTTAACGTTATCCGCCCCGTTTCGTGTGACTTCAGCGTAAGTACGTTATGGTAGATAGGAGACGAAAGAAGAAGGCTACGAAACACCATAGATTCGAAGGCAAGAGGTGGAACAGATTCGATCGAAAGGGCAAAGTCATGTACGCCTGTAAATTATGTAGGTAAATGTGAAAATTTCCCGATCGCCTGGAACCTTAGTTTCCTATGCGCGTGCGTTTCTACGTTTCGCGTATTTTACTTTCACCGTCTACGCTCTGGTGGACACCTCCACCGAACCTGTATGCACCGTTCCACGGAGATAAAAGGGGCCAGCTCGGTCAAATAAACGGGCAAACGCCGGAGAACGAACGCGTAGGCAAAATGGATCTTTCCCCTCGTAACTTTAGTTACGAGCCTGTTGCCTGGTAATTCGGACAAATGTTCTATCGATACTTTATATTGAAATTATTGTTATATCGAAACTTGTTGCATAGGAATAACCTTCGGAATTCTATCGCCAAGTATTTGCACGATAAACTCGATACTTGCATATTTTTACTTTAAGACATCTGGTTGCATTGCCCCCTTTCTGCTAACTTTTCTTTCTTATAAACTCGCAGAGACTAGCTCGAAGATGAACATTTCCTCGAAGCATTCGTGACTTTCTTCCATCTCAGTCTTTAAAGGTTGGTTTAAAACAACTTCTTACTCTTCTTATCGGTTTGCCAATTGGCTATCTTTTGTAAGGTATTATGCAATACGTGTAGGAAATATAAAAGGGAAATATAAAAAGAATGAAGAGGACCAGACGAAAACTGTGCAGAACAGCAAGTAGATTATACGCGAAGCGAATACACATGCTCGTAATCTATTCACACTGATCTGATCTAATGCTTATTATTATAAACGTCCGCCTAAAATTTATTTATAGCAGATCTAATGCATTTTTTAGGTCGATTAGTTTTACTTTTTCTTTTGTTACGGGGTAGCAAGGAAAAGATAAATTGTTCTCTATCGTTCTCGCGCGTAATTTCTTCGCAGCAAAATATTTGACTAAAAAAAATATTTATCGCGTGTTACATGTATGTATATGATCGACGGAGAAAAGATTGGAAGAATCCAGCTCGCTTAAAATACAAATACGGTATTAAGTTCAAGGAAACACTTACGAAAAACTCAGTCGTTCGTATTTATATTCACTTCGTTCGCACGTATATCTGTTCTGACAAACAAAATGTGTTTTCGAAACAATGCAATGTAATTTATGTTCTGAAACAGTTGTAATAAACGTACTTCCATTGCGCAAATGTTCCTGTTTAATATTCCATTGGATCGGAAAGACAAATACAGCTGTTGAATATGTGCAAACATTTATATCCTGCGACAGTGATCTTCTAATCTACAATACGCTCGTATAGTTTCAGATACGTAAATTTATATAATCGTAGAAATCAAATTTCTTGAGAATATGGAAAAAGAAAAAGAAAGATAATAATTGATATATTAGAATATTAAAAAAAAATTCCAAAGAGCTCGATTAAATTTACCGAACCGATTTGAATGTATAGAATGCCAATTTTTACAACTTTTGTCTCCCACTCCCACTGATCGCTCAATTATCGAATCTAATAAAAGTATATCATCAAGCACTTGCGATCGATCAATCTCTCAATATTTTCCTTATTTATTTTGCGTTATGCCAGCGACGTTATATTCTTTCCATCGTTTCAGATCTGTTTCCATTTTCAATCATCGTCGGTTATCGCATCAAATTTTTTTACATGTAATTCAACGTTGCACGGTACTTTGTTTTTAATTCCACCATACGTTTATTTAATTCCGGCGACAGGTGTTATTATTACGCGGTTAGCTAGTCCAAAGGAGGAAGTTGAAAAGGAAGAGAGCAACTTGATAAAGGAACGAACGTAACGAGAGGAAAAAGCGAAACGTGTAGAAAGTGATCGTTCGACCTGTATGTCAGTTTAAAGATCTGAAACAGACACGCTACATCCTACGCAAAAATGAAAGAACGAGACAGGAATAATTGCTCGTACAAACTCTTGTACGCAATTACGGTAACGAGAATGTGCGGTACAATTAAAAACACGCCTAACGTAATTACGAGAACCCTTTCGAAAAGATCTCCTGTTAAATGACCAGTCCTCTGAACAGCACGTAGAGTCCGCAAGATAACGTCCTGCCGTTATTTTGTAATCACTCGTTCTATTTTCGCACGTGAATGTTACATTTTCCCATTAATTTATACCGACTGCCTTCTATTTAGAATATTTTTATCGAATAAATAACAGTCGTTCAACGTTCACGCTCTTATCATTTTGCAGTTTGAATTTTGCCCCAGACTATTTTGACTATTCTTCGCACATTGATTGTTCAAGTACATCGCGGAACCATTATGAAAACTCGGAATTGTTCTACCGCTAAAACACAATCGGTATTCAAGTTTCTTGGCCAAACTCCACAGTTTCCGCACAGCCGTTCTCCTATCCACCGGGAAGTTTGCCGAAAACGACGATCATGGGGATCAAGGAAGTTCAGAAGGAGATTGTATCTACGTACCGTTTATGCCCCAGTACGCAGCTTCGATTCAGTTATCCCGGCGATATAATCTTAACAAAAGCGTTCTAGAACGCGCGTTATGTGTCGCTGGTTGTTCGGTTTCACCTCAGTCCATTTCTATTGATCGTGACACTCACGCCTCGCGATTTTTCCTTAAACGCTTCGACGTGTACGCGAGTTGTATTTTACGGACAAACATCCTGCGGAGATACGCGAGATTCCCCTCGTAAACAGAGATATTGCCGAAAATATAAAACGGACGAGTGTCTGTCCAGTTTGTCTACGTAGAGCGGCTTTTGTCCTGGGATCTTGATTAAAATCGATGCCTTCTCGAGGAAATGATTTTAGCGAAATGGAAGAAATATCGGATAGGGAATGGAATATTACGCGAGGGTGTGAATGGAGATTGTTGGCTCATTTTCGTGTAGTTTTTTCTTTACTACAAACGTTCAACCTTTCACTCGTTCGTTGTTAAATAATTATAACAATGTCCTATATTTGATGCGCACGGAACAAAGTTGATTAAAAAACTACAGATATATCGAATTGCATGTCGTATGTCGTAATTTGTTCTAAAATCTAAGATTCATTAACGGATTCAATCCTCTCCATTGATTCCTAAACTTCAGATCCAAGTTTCATTTACGTCTCATACAATAGAATAATCATTACTGGCGGAAATAATACCCTTTCTCGAAGAAACGTGACAAATTTCGAAACTGGGCCGAATACAAGCAAAAGGAAGAACGAGGTTCTTCGGTACGAGCTGGTGGCGGAACGGGATGAAGACGTGGAAACGGACGGAAAAGCTTCGACGAAGTCGTTTTTCCTCCCTTGGCGAGAGAGATCGAAGACCACTCAACCGGGCCTCCTTAAGGGTTCAAGCTGACGACTAGTTTGAATTTCAATTTAACAACGAGGGAACGACGACAGTGCGCGTTCCTTTTTCTGTCCTCTCGAGGGACATTTCAATCGCTAAAGAGATCCGAGTTAATTCGACTCGTCCAATCGAACGACTTCGGTACTCGGTAAATATTTCATTTGAGTAAAATACATGTTTGGAAAATGATTATTTAAACGATACCTGGCTAGATGTTATTTTGGAAGAATTATACGTTACTTTACTTTGATAAGCCATTCATTTCTCTTTGAAGCATTATTCATGTAGTTATCAAGTGAATTATTTGTTTATTTTGCTTGGTATTTTATATTTGGATGAATGAAATAGGTCAAATCGACCATTACACAAATATATGTATATATATTAATCATGATTCATCCAACCCATTTACCTAATCCTTCTTTCCCTTCGTTTATCAGGTTGTGCAACTTGTCCGATCTAAAAAGCAGCGTTTTCTTTCATTTGAGCTACAGATTTAACTCGGAACGGAACAGGACTCTGAGCGGTAACGTGACTCAATTAACTGGAGTCAGTCGGTACACGCGGTCTAATTTTATTCGGAGCGAGCCGACTTATCAATTCGTGAGCGTTTCTGCGCGGCTGAACACCGAACATGCGGCCTCGATCTACCGAGCAACGGTTGAAACGAAATCTCCGCGAACCGTGGGGCAACCGTGAAAGGCAGCCGAAAAAATCTACAAAATGAGACAGGATTTACCTGCTCGCGAGTCTATTCTCTCGCTAAGGCGCGAGGGTGCTTGCACGATTTCACTTTATCTCACGCGCAATTTCATTCAGACACTAACAATCTTTATTGCCATCTCATTTTAGAAAATAACGTGTTTTAATTTTGGATGTAAGTTTATAAACCTAAATAAATCTCCGATATAAAGTGTTTCAAAGCGAAACTTATAGAATAAGATATATTTTATAGCTAAACCGCGAGCTACGATGAAGAATCGAAGAGCCTGAGGTACCTGTCCTATAATTCTCTGAGAAATCTGTGCGCCATAATCGAACTGTGTTCGATAGACGACGCGAACGTTGGTGCCACACGAAAGTCGTAAATTCGGTCCTCCCAAATCCTATACCCGGTTTCGTTTCATCGGTCGGGGGGTTGAGAAAGGGACGGGGAAGAGAAGGAAAAATAGAGTGAAATCGGTGTGCAACATCGCGTGACACCAAAGAGTTTTCGCGTCGACTATGGTACAGTGGAACCCGTATGCAACGCTGTTTCCATCCACGTACGATATTATCGGTCTGGTCGAAAGTGCCGCTTATTCGAGCCATTCGTTTCGTGCGAAGCTCGCTCGCGTGGCCATTTCAGATCTCGCCTATTGGGCGACAGACTTACGAGATAATCGACGAACTCCTGTTTTGTCCCCTCGTGAAAATGGGCAATATGTCGGACCGCAATTTACCGTCGGGGCGAGAATGCAATTTGCAGCCACGCCTGAATTAATATCGGCGATAAACCTAAGCTTGGTAAGCTTTCGTGTTTGTTTTGAGAGTACACTGTCAGCCAAAAGTTATGAATTTTCTATTTTAGTCCTGCGAATCTCATAGCTCGGATGATGTGTATTTCCATTACAATGTATGTCTATATTTGTGCCGATATAAAACGATAGGTTTAAATTTATTCTTTGATATTCCTACTAGAAATTAGACATTTTTTGGAAAGTTTGACTCGACGATAAAATGAACGAGCAAGGTAATAGAAGTAGCAAAATACCGTTACAGCGAAAGCTCGATATCGGTATGAAACGTGTTCGCGTAATATTCATAGATACCTATCGGTACCACTAAATCTTAAATGCCTATAAAAACTTGAATAGCGTAATTTCTATCCACAAAATCAACGTTACTTCATCATACTTTACCATCGACCTAGTGCGAACGACCACCAATACCAGCACACTGTCAAACTTCTTATGTCTGGCGCAAACGAAAAGTTTGCGCAACACTCTGCTTGTACATATATTATCGTGATCCTTCGGCTAAATAGCGCGCTAACAGATCGATATTTTTCCCCAAAATCAATGTCCCACGAATGAAGATTCTATCGACATATTCTACTTGCACCACGCACGGAAATTATTTACGTACTTCTTTGGTTCGATTTTCTGCGCGGAACATTCGCGATAGTGGAAGGAATAAGCCTCTCGACATTGAAAATCTCAGTTGAGAGCAGTGTAAATAGCGGTCCACGTAATCAGGAGAGTGGCTGCAAATAGAGACACATCGCAGACCGGTTCGAATGTATCTGCATACCATTAATCTGTAGTACAGACAAAAATTCTACGAAGCATCGTGATCTGGGAAATTTACAGGATATTGGTGTTTTGTATATTCGGTAGTAATAAATTAATAAAACGTTCGGGTGTTTGTTAAATGTAAATTAAGATTTTTTCGGAACTATCTAAGAAAATGGTTGTAAAGATATTTTTGCTCTTTGATTTATTTTTATTTCGTTTGATTTAAATCGTAGATGTATGCGTCCGTCAAATAACCGTCGACTTTAATTGCAATGTTTTACGTTTCTCTGCTTAGATCTCACACCTGAAAGAATGATTCCGCTCTGTAAATTATAAAACATTCCATACGATTTCTCGAACGTACTAACGAAACGAATCAAACGAAGAGGTCGTAGGGACGAAGACAAGAGTCTTAAATATTTCATCGATAAAATATCTGTTTGCACGTTTCAATTTCGCGACAACGCAAAAACTTATTAATCCAGTTTGAAACTCGTTATCTGAAAATCTTCGAACATTTCGCCAATTCATCGTATCCAGAGCAAAAGACGAATCTGGTACGGTTCTAAACGTATCATCGTAATTAATCCGTAATTGAGATCGATTTCTTGGTACATGCTTCTTCTTTCGAACAAAAGTCGTAGCCGGAGATAAGTACATAGACACATATATTCTTTACATGCAGAGGTTTCGGATAAAAACGATTCCGTCGCAGTGTTCTACTTTCGACTCGTTACCGCTCGAATGAAAGCGACGAACGAAGGGGCAAATGGAAGAAAGGAGAAGACAAGTGGAGGAAACAGGCTTCAGAATCGTCCGATCTAGACACTATCACCATTATATGCACCCGGTGAATTCCATTATGACAGTCTGGAAGAATCTTTGTCAACGCTTTCGACACACCGAACTCGAATGACATTTGTATCTCGCTACTAGAATGCCATCCTGTCGGACACATGTGCATCTAACGTGTTGACAGGATTGATTTGTTAACTCTTTCGGTGATCAGATAGCGTTCACCATGTTACGGGCATGACATGTCGCAGAAATAAGTTTTTCGCAAAGCGAGCGAATGGATGTCTCTGATTGGCCGATTCGATCAGTGCGACTTGTACGTAGATATTCGTAAGGACGATTTATCGTACGTTAATAGAAAATTTTGTTACGTTGTTAGTTTATAAACATTTTTGAAGATCGAATAAAGTATCTTAACTCGTTAAAGAACGTGGAAATCGTCAAAGATGAGTTTCTTTTTAGCCAGTAGCAATTATATTTTACATTTATCAGTTATCGATTATCGATTATTATATCGTATCGAGGCTCAAATAGGCATACGGAATTTTTCTTGGAATATAGTTCCAGCAAAATCGAGGGTCCATTAAAACTCCTACACAGAATCTCTCTGTTTAAACGACTAAGCTAATTCGTACTAGTTCGAGTAGAAGCTGGAAATGAACAGGGCACAACCGTCGGCTATATGAGTCTCGGTCTCAGCGTGAAAAGAGAAAGTCGCGTGATAAAAAAAGAGCAGGATATTCTCTGCAAGTCCGACGAGCATCTCCCTCGAGTATTTAGCTTAACCGGAATATCTGGTGTGCCTCGTACAAGAACTATACAGCCATTTTCCTCGAGCTGAGGAGAACGTACTGTGGTTGAAATCGCGACCGCTTCATTAAGCCACGGTTCACGGAAGATTGCGATCCTCCCCCGCCGCCAGGTAAATTTATTGCCATCTCCCGCACTCTATAGGGGCTCGTTTCGATGAATTACGAGCCGCTGAATCTGTTCTCCGGTTACGATCGCTTCCTCCACCCTGGTCCAAGCTTTTACTACTCGTAAAATTCTAACATGAGCCTCGCGTGTATCGACGATCTACAGCTTAATTTCATAGGCCATGTGCGAAACCTTAATCCCTTCGCTTCTCAGGGAAATTGGGGATATGATATTCGTATACAGCGGGCTTCGAGTCACGCAATTCGCACGATCGCACTCTCGTTTCTTGTCACAAATAATAAAAAATTCTAGCACAATGTAGCGCGTTAAGTTTCTCAATGGTATTTTATTTATTTAGTTAATGGTACCGAGCGTATATCGTCGTTTTGTTACAAAATTTCCTAATTTTCAGAAACGAACACCTTTAATATGAGATTTTCGTGAATATCGATAAATTCCTTCCATTTCCTTCGAGATTAAGAAAATTGTCTAGCGAAGGAACACGATCGACTTGAAAACGATTCCAATTAAAAGTTTTACGTTCGTAACAAAAATTACAATTGCTAGTAAAATCGAATTTTTACCATGAATTCTACTGAAACACCCTACATAGTTTACTACGATGTCATTGAAAAATTCGAAAGTAAGATATTCCTTAGGGTATCGGAAACTTCGACGCTTGTTTTATTCCCCTGTGATAGAACTGAAAGTTTCAAAGACAAAATACTTTCTTATACGGTTGAGAAGCCTTCGTATTAAAACGTCAAGAATATTTCAATGGCTTAAAACAGTCTGCATATACAACGTATACTACTTAAATCTGAACGTCCTTCGCCACTTTCTTATAGGATTTCTATGAAATCATTAATCAGTCGAAGGAAGGGAGGAAATATTACCGAAGTACGTTTCACTTAAAAGTCCTGGCTTTCCTCGAAAGCGGATTATTGCCTTGAATATTTCTTTCGCAGCTCGGCCAACGTTATTAGACTCTACGAGTCTCATTTAGCCCGTGTTCCTTACCCTTGATGAGCCTCTTCGTCCCTTTAACGAACCAAGAATTACCATTACTCACCCTGGTTCTCGATTCTCTTTCCCACCGTGCAACCTTTCTAAATTTTAGTCTAAAACATTATCCTAGGAATGTATACTTTATCGTGAAAGATACTTCTAACGAAGATCAAAGTACCTCTCGTACCTCTTTTAATTAAAGTTTCAATTTATAGTAATTTTCCTCGATGTCAATTCCTCGTTCATTACCATTTGATATTTGTGGTTTCTTAATCCATGAAAAGTTTGTCATTACGTTTCCATTTCGGTTAATACGCCGTATATACCGCGTTCTTCGAGATTTTCAGATCAGAAAAAATTAAGACTCTTTCTTGCTCGATATGCTGTAGGCGGTTTAAATCTATACAGCAAATGCACAAAAGGTATTGTTCTTCCCAACTAATCCATCAAGTGCTGTCAAAGATACATTCTATTACAAATGTTCATGCACATATACGTATCGAGTTTATCAAGCGTAAGGGACGACTGTGGCGTAGCGAGATTTTATCTTCGACTGGAATCTACGATGTTTATAAATATCAATGATCTATAGTTGCGATCGTTTTAAGGAGAAAATAATTTTTTTATGAGACAAACATAATTTCATATAAGCCAACTATTATACTCCGTTGAAAAATATTTTGAAACCAGAAAACCACAATTTTTCAACTACTCGCACATCCTAATAAAAAACGAGAAGTTAAATAATCTGCTAAAAAATATACGGTATATTTTTCCTCGATAAGAACTCGTGTCCTTTTCACTGTTCGTAAATTATACGAAGCGTTTCTTCGAGTATTGCTAGTCTGGTTTACTGCCTTTCGTTTCAGCTCGATGAAAGACCTGTTCGAGAGAGGAAGGAAAGGTAGAAAATATTAAAGCTTGAGGACGAAAAGGAAGTGTAGCGTTATCGAAATTCCAAAGCTCGTAAAAATCGTGCAGACGGCGCGCGTTCGATGAAAGCCCGGAGATAATATTTATTGACCTGACACAGACAATTCCCTGACAATACCGGAAGAAGATGTATCAACCAGCTACGCGCGCAAACTCACACAGAAGCTCCTTACGGTCGTTTATCGTTACGCGACCGTTTACTCTCCGCAGCTGTAGATTTACCACGGTGTGCTGTAAGATCGGTGCATCGATATAAACAGCTCAGATTTTCGATTGCCATCTTGCGATGAACGATCATCGGATCTTCGAATAGGTGGCAGAGGTAATATTTTTACCTTTTAGTTCCAAGTAAATGATCGATCACGGTCAACCCTAGCGTGTGAAACACTCTTTAGAAACCGATAGAGACGCATCTTTCCAATCATTCTGTGAAATTGGATCACGCATCATCGTCCGAAGGACGGTTGAAATTAAATCTTAATCAAGCATCGCGTCCTTTCTCCGATTCTTTAAAGTCAATTTCCCCTATTCTCTTTGAAAGAGTACTTTTTTCTATATTTCCCATTAAAACTCTTTCAATGAAAATCACCGCTATTCAAGTATGACTCCATATTCTCCGAACATGGACTCCGAATATGGAATACTCTCCGTAAACACGTCCTTGGTTTCTTCCATAGAAACCTTCGATTCGTTCCGATAAAAATCGCCCAATGCGCGAAACCTTGCAAATAAAACATCGATCTCCAACGTTCTCCACATTGAACCCGATCGTCTGGCTAAAATTCTCGTGGTACGAGATTCGAAACGTTAATTACAAAAGGTGAGAAATGCCTCGGAGGTGAATACTTGCTTCCTAGCGTTGATAGAGATTCGTAGAAAATGTGGCGGGTGTAACGAACAAGCTTACTCGAGGGAATCGAAGCAGTCGGCCTCTGTTCTAGATTCGCCCGGTGTGAACGCCGAGTTTAAAGGCGCACCAGCCCCGATCTAGGGCAACCTGGCTTCGCCTCTCGGTATACACGGTCGACGGTCCGCGACAGGGACACTGCCCCGGTTTCGAGTACCTTCAAGGTCTCGCGCCGTCACCGTGCACCCTTTTCCAGGTGCGTTGTTGCACCGGAAGCGGCATCGCTCCTGCGAGACTTCCGCCTTCTTCCTTGTATCGCTTTGCATACCTCGCATCGTTTCGGGTTTACGTTATATATTAGAGAACGTTTCCATCGTTTTGTCTTTATCACTAGAGTTTTAGACTTAGAGCCTAGGTTTTAGACTAGAGTTAGACTTAGTGACGCGGCGTCATACTAATTTTATAAAGAAAAGAAGACAAGATATTTGAATTAGAAAATGTATCGGATATGTTGAATTTTACCTGCCAGATGGTGGATTTTGGAAAGATTCTTTCTGATAATCGATGAGTCTGTTAGAAGTCGTCGCTTTCTTATTCTATATTTGAATCATCTATCTTGCTTCTTTTTTTAAACATACTTCTGTATCTTCTAGGATAATATTTTACAAACGCAAAATCGTTATCAAGAAAATCGATACATTTACTAGGTTATTAAAGTTATACTTAAAATCTGGTCACTTTATGAAAAATTCTAATCCTCAATTATATTACTCGATGTTATTTTAAGATATAAGCCCTATTTATTTTGTTATTTTTATTCGTCATATTTAAATACAGTTACTTGATGTATTGTTGCGTCATCCTTTTTAAATTCGAATCTCATGTATCTAACCAAATTAATGTGCACGCTATCACCCGACTGATTTCTGCCACTAATTACAGCCCGCTTATCGTATATTATACGTTTTAATCGATGTATCAAACATCTTACGCAACTGATCGCAGCGTGCCGCCGCAAATTGAGGGGAAATTTATTAATTAGGTCATACTATCTTGAAAATTCTAATTTACGCGATGTCCAGCTATCGCTTCAATTGTAAGCCGATTACCACGGATGAAGCTCGTTTTGCCCGGTTAAAAATAATACCGCGACATTTACTCGTGCAGATCGCGATAACAGGTTCCTCCATGACATCGGAGACGTCTTCCCTTTGTTTCGATACAACAAAATAGCATAAAGAATTCTTCCAAGAAATTTTATTCAACGCTTATCGTCGGTTCGTAAGTCTGAATGTTCTTTTCGCTGGTGCTAGTCAACACATTCGAAAGAACGTGCACACACGCATCGTTCATCGTTAGAGAGTTTAACCGCGACCCAGAATCGATGGCAATCGTTGCTCTCGACGAGCAAGCCTCCCTTTGTTCGCCGGTTATGGAATAAGGAGGAAGACGAAGAAACGAAATAAAAAACGACGATATTTTCAAGGGAAAAAGAGAAAAAGTAGAGGAGAATAACAGAGAGGTTGAGGGCGTAGAGAGGGGTAGAGGGAGAAGCGTAGGGGGATGAGTCGGGACGAACGAGGGAGGTAGTGACCTACTCTAAGTGGCCGAGATGCATGACCTGAATACCGGTGCTGTACAGGTGTGGTGTGTGTCCCACTGGCCTCTACCCTCTTCGAAGCACGAACTACCTTCACAGATACGATGGTAACCGTCGATGGTGGTGGCGGTGGTGGTGGTGATAGCGGTAGAGAAAGAGCTATATAGTCTCGAGGGATGCACAAAACGGAAATGCCATCGATCTTTCGATATCGGTGTGTATCGAGGTCTCTCTCTTTCTCTCTTTCTCTCTCTCGTAGGCCGTTCGATACACGAAGCACAAACACCAGCGTTAATAACAGGGCTATGTTTCAAAGGGGATTCAACGAAAGGGGTAGTTCGGTTCGTTGTCCGGCTATAAGCTAATCGGTCTGTTACGTAACCACGGCTTCACGTAACAGCCAACTAGCTGGAAGTAGACCGATCGAAGGTGTGCTCTTTGCCTTTAGCAAATTACTTGGAAGCGACAGTAGGACGGACCACTCTGTTTGAATCGGGGTAAATGTCCCGGGCCGGGTTCTTTTAATAACACTCCCATCCATCGTCTTTCTAAGCTCGTGGCTGCCGGTTTCTAAACTGCGACGTTGTTAATGTTGGAACGAGGACCATCGACTTTTCCTGGTCGCTCCGTCGTACACCGTCGCCTGATAATAACTCATCCGCTCACATTCTTAATAGACGGAACGAAACTTGGTCACGACTCGTCCCGTTGATGGATAAGCGGATCAAGTGGCCCGGTCGAGAGCAATCGTCGACGCGTTACGTAACATTTCCCAGCTAAACGAAGAGAGATTGAAGTGGAACGTTCAGGGGATCGATTATCGGCCGTGTTGTGCTTCGCTGTTCGTGTAAAAGGGTAAAGACCTAGCTACAGCTCGAGACCAAGTTTACTTTGGACGATAACGTATGGATTTCTTTCGCTGTATATCGTAAACGCGTTCACGTGTCCTCTGAAACTGTGGCATTACGAGTTTGCGTACAGTCTGATGGAAGAAATAATATTGTTAGGTATCTTCACATTGCAAATTTTCAGTCATTCCTCCCGAAAACACAGATTCATTTACAAAAATTGTATATCAAGGTTCCAACATATTTTCTTATAAATTGTATTTACGTACTTGAAATAATTTCAAGCGATGCGATCGCAACTACCTGTTACCTACGCAAAGCGCTGAAAGAGAACCAAAGAACTTGTCGTAACGTTCAAATAGCCTGAGAGAAGCACGCGATATAGACAGACCTGTTGTCAGCGTATCTGAAAATTTAGTTTATTAGCGGCGTTCTCTGTGGAGATTCGTTCGGATTTATACGCGTCCTTGACCAAATGCTCCGCGCTTCGCGCGCTTTCCGAACAATGCCGGTTGGAACGGTTCAACCGAGACACGAGCTCAGGGCAACTGCTCGCGTTTCTGTGAAAGCCTTCAAATTGTCCAACCGAACGTCGGAACATCGAAAATTCGTTTCCGAGTTTCCTAGATTTCCTTTGCCATCTTCAAAGGAACGACCTTGAACGCCACCACGACGAACGACAGGGGCAGGTTTGACGGGAGGAAATTACATTGTGATTCGAAATAAGAGTCGAATCTGCGAAACGGCCGCAATTACCGCCTCTATAACGCGTTTTCGTCTGACGGAAATGAAGATTCCTGTTACGACTTAATCCGTAAAAATTTCGGTGGAATTGTTCTTTTACCAGCGGGCGAGACGACGTTTGAACTTTAATAGAGGAGCTGTTAAAACGAAGCAAAAGGAGGAACGAATGCCTTGGAAAAGAGATCGAGTAGCATCTTAGGCGGTGTTCTAGAATATCGTAAGAATTACTTAATAATATATGTTTGCAAATATTGTAATATGAGTTTGCATTCTCTTATTTTAAGAAAGAATCCGTTACCAACTATAATTTCTCTACCTTCGTTAATGTAACTACTTGGCAAGCTTGCGTGCAGCAAGGAACGCGTCGAACAGTTCTAACATCACTACTGCTGCCACCTTATTTATCATTTTCTCATACGACACATTCGTACAATCCTTGAACAACGCTTTTACGATTTTCCATTGCGTTTCGGTTCTGCCGACCGGCATAAACGATATACGTACGCACGGACACTCGACTAAGGGTAGAACGATTCCGCGTGTAAAAATGATTCGAAAGCGTTGAATAAAATTTTTTAATACGCGCCTTTGTTTTCGACAAAAATTGAACTTGAAAATACCGTGGATACGCAGAAAGTTACGTGGCTCGTCGTTACCTACTTTGGATTTTGCAATATTAAAATTTTTGATTCGTCATCTCTTTGATTTCATTTTTTACCGATTTATTATCATTTTTATTTCCTTTAGTACTAATCCGTTGTCCTGAGGCGCGTATGAAGTTAATTTTCAAGTTCAATTTCCACAGAAATGGAGATTCGTACGGAGAAAGGGAGATTCGTATCAAAGAAATCTTGTTCCGTATCTTCGATTCACTTTTTTTCGTACTTGGAATCGCTCCATTCCGATTTGCATCTCTGATTCCAGCACGTTCCGTATAAATCTCAATTTTAATTACGAATCCAGGCTTGTGCAGACGGTGCGCGCTCCAAGATCATGGCAAAATATTCACAGTATCAGGATTAATAGGTGAATGATACATGCGGAGTGTATACGCCGGCTTCTGCCTACTATTTGTATCACGGCCGAACCGTGCAGATATCCGCCTGTCTGACCCAAATACGTAATTATCTTTTCGCGAGGCACAACCTTGAACGGGCCAAGTCCGAACTGGGCCATGTCTCTGTCTACCAGTTTTACTTCGTTCGTCGCAGGTTACCTGCCAGGATTCAAGAACCTCTCCTTCCCTCTTTCTCTCTGTTTCTCTGCTCCGCTTGAAAGGATCTCTTAAGACAGCTGTGCGACCAATCGGCTACACTGGCAAAGCGTCATCTGGATGGGGAATAATACGTCGTAATTTTACCGTCGGATAATTCTATTAATCCGCTTTAACGGAGATTCGAGATACTGCCTACTTTCTTTAATTACACGCGAACACCGACGAGAGTTCGCTTCACCGGGATTCGATGCTGCAGCCTCGCAAAACACCGTTCCCCTGTGACGCAACGTCGCTAAAGAGCGGCTGTCTGTTTCAAGATATTTGCATCGTGCACAGTATGGCTGAGTTTCCTGGCGGCTGGGGAATTTTTATCATACTATGGGGATATATTTCGTTATTTAACGCTAAGATTACTAAATTCGTGAAAACGAACTTTGACGTTTTCTTCGCTTCGCGATTACTAAAAGTGTTCGATAAAATTGTTCATTATCGAAAGTACCGTAAAATTTTCTAAGAAATGCCTTTCACGTTTCGGTTTAACGTTGCAAGAAAGCTCGAAATCAAACAAAAATGCTTCCTATAATTCGCGAGTTACAAACGTCACAGAAAGGGAAGAAGCGATGTTTCTAATCGAACGAATTTGGTTGAATCAAGAACAGAGGTTGTCTTGAAAATTTCTACGTTTACGGAGGACCTTTATGTAGGTCCGTTGGAAATCGATGGCTGATATAACGGCGGATGCCTTTCAAGATGATCGTTCGATCGAAAAGCGTTATATACGTCGGCCATCGGAACGACACAGCCCTTAGGTGAACTCGTCCCGGTGACCACTCCACCCCCGCCACGATCCACGACCACCCCCAACAACTGGAACGCTGACCCAGTTAATACACCTGTAGAAACGGTGCCAACACTCCCGTGTTCACGAATGTCGGTCTGTCGAACGCACGACCCTGTACATTGTGCATATCCCACGGAACGGCTACAATTTCGTTTCGCACGCAACACGCGAATCCCTTTTGTTAAACGACCACTTTCCAATCGTTTCTTATTGTTCTCTCTTCGAGCAAGGGGACAGCTCGATTGCTCCTCGGAGAATTTCAATCGGTTAATTATTTCAAAGCTTTCGTTCCCCTATGTGCTTCTTTACGAATTTATATATTTCGTTGTAATTTATTCGGTCATCTTATCGATAATACGATTCTTTCTCAATATATTACGTTAAAACAGAACTCTCTTATTTCCCTTCTATCAGACCCCCTACCATGCTAACTTCCATTCTTGTAACCTGAACATTCTCAGAAAAATCGTGATATCTGCGAAATTCTTAGGATCGATCGTACTTTCTCTTAAGTTTTGAATTCTAATTATTCTTTCAATATCCGTTGCATGTTTGTTGATAGATAGGAACGAAGGTAACGTAGCTTCCGCAGCTAGGAACGAAGGTAATGTTTGCAGAACGTGATGATTGAGAAGGTTGCCGTGTGTCTATATAATGCTCTGCCTAACAAATTAACGTCCAGGTAGATTATTTGCACGGTGGTACATGCATTTTAGTTCCTCCTACGAATCTTTTATAAAGAGTCAACGGTACCGTACTAACTTAATCGTGTTTCGATAAAAATGTGTTCCACGCCGTTGACCGAGGTATTTCGAAGGAAAATTATAATTCTTTACGAACAAATATCACTGCAACGTACAATTGTTCTACTTTGTTATCACGAAATATTGATCTTGACCGAAGATTCTTGTAATAAATTAAATTTATACTTTAATATTGCAATTTATCTGATAAACTGCGCATTACCAACAAAACAACGTTTATCGCAAGCAACCAAAAATCTGTCAAATTTACCCTAGATACGAAAACCCTAGAAATGGTAAGACAGGTGTATCAAGCGAACGTTAATCGTCCTTGACTCGTCGCTGCCATCTCAGGATGTCGAGCGACCCCAAAGAACTTTGTATTCTCCTCACTCCACGTTTCCAAGAACATCCACCACCTCTCTGATCCTAACACCCTCTACAAATTACACTTCGGTCAGAATCTTCCCTCTTACGTCTTATACGTCCCTTTGTTCTTCTCGATTATCCGTTCCGACCCGACCATCTCGATCTTTTCAAAGAACTTGCCCGTCTTATTAATTAATCGAACCTGACGTTCTAATGACATCCAGAAAGATACAGCCAGACAGCAAAGGGAGCGTTTCGAAACTAATATCAGACAACGAAGGGGAAAACTAGAATCTAGGGGTGATCGTTGAAGGGTGCAGGTGGATAGCAGCCCACGGAGTGGAAGCCGTGGGGTAGGAGTGTGATCGGCCGATGTAGGTCAGCCGAGAGTGTTGGCCCCTTTCGCCTTGACACAAACACAGGTTATATGGATCTCGGTACGGGTCAGGTTACCGATGCGCGGAACTCTTGAAATTCTACGAGGCGAGGGCGCACGCACGCACCCAACGCTCACTCGCCTGTTCTTTCTCTATTTCCACCGATGTACGTATAACGCCGCGTATTATCCCGCTCGAATTATTAATCCCATCGTTCACCGTGAAACGAGCACAAAGAACGCTGCTACGGGACGAAGCATCATCGAGAGCCGACCGACCTTCCTGGCTGTTCCAGACGACACGGCCATCACCACTACGCTCCAAACAAACGGGGACAATTAATTTAATCGATCGATCCGTTGCGCAGCGCGGCGCGCACCTGCCGCGAACAAATTTTTGTTCCACCGCTGAATTTCATTTCGAATCCCTCTCCCCTATCGGCTACCACATCTACCGCCTGTCTTTTAACGATCCACTCGGCGCGCTTGATTTTTGCCGCGACTCGTGTCAAGGTTAAATCAACACGAGCTCATCCCGCTTCGGCCGTCCGGGTTTTTGCGGCCGGCAACCGGCCAAGATATTACACCGCGCCTCACCGGTGCGTCGAATAATGTATGGATAATCGAGCGCCTCGGCTTTTCATTTCGAAGCCGGATGAATCTGTTTCGGATGAAACGGAACGATGGCAGAGCGAAGGATGCCGATTAATTAATTCATTCGCAGAGGCAGCCATCGTGTATACCTATAATTTAAGTTTGACTTTCAAATTCTTGTAGCCATCTACAGGCATGTCACATTGGCGAATTAGCGATTTAGACGAACGAATCAACGATACGTTGATTTAATTGTCCCAATAAACTTTGTTAAACCAGTCGAGCCCTCGTCATGCGAATTCTCTATTATCTAGATGTTTCGTTATTTCAGTGCGTTTTGCATATAAATAGTACAATTATCTACAACAAGATTTTTGCAATAAACGATACTACTGAAAAGCTGATGCATCTTCGTGAGCTGTTACATGGTGACACATGCTTGGATGGACGTCGAGCAAAGATACTATACAGGAAGAAGTCGAAGATAATATTAGGACAGATACAAGATAAATATACCAGGATGCGGTAATTGCGAGTACATAACAGGATGAGATGATTGTGCTAAGATAACAAGATACGATGATTGTGCTAACGCCGATATGATAGGATGGTTTCAATATGACTTCTTTGATTGATTATAATACTGGTGTTATCTGTGTTTCCAATAACGAGTTAGAACATGAATGTAACGATGAGATCGTTCACATTTTGAAGCATTTGGGGCTTCAAAAATAAGGCTATGATGGTACGAGGCACGAAATTTCAGCTGCTAAAAAGATTTGGAACACATAATAAATAACTGAATCATATCGAATTTCATTATTCGTGGCTGCTACTATTAATATTTATGTTCTTGTATATGTATACGGACGAACATGAAGTTCTACAATTCGAGAATTCCTTTATTCGAATCCCAATGTCGCCCGATTAGCTGAGATAGCCCAAGTTTTATCGTACTTCGTAACTTTTTTCGTTAAATAAACGTTCTTTGATTCTAAAAAATTTTAGATTATTAAATATATGGACATACCGTTATAGAGCTCTTGAACGTGCAATTGGATTATACCGTGTAGAAAGAATTTTAAAATCTTCGGAAAAAATCATGTATACACAGGTGTGTAGTCAGATAAGATGCGTACACGTAATAGTAAATCTTCGTAAAAGTAATCAGTATGCGACGAGGAAAACTTTGGAGTCACATTATAAATTTCGATCTCTAGAGGCAGAGCCGAGTGAAAAGAGTTTAAAAACTTGCAGCGCGTCCAAGAACGCGCGTTGTGTCAAGTTCGAAGAAAATTACTCGATTTATTAGTAATAAATACAATTCCTCAAATAGGCTTTCCAAATTAGTTGCAAAATTTTGTCACAAATCGTTGCAGTCCATATGTATTATAATTTCCTGTGGAATTTACCTTCCGCTATAAAGAAGAATAACTCTGTCTAAGACAAGAGCCGGCGTCGATGGGGTCTACCTATTTTGAGTAGCAAAGCCTATTGTGGCCGTAACGATATTTCAATTATTCGGCCGTGTACTCGAGAACACACGCGCGTTCATTGACGCAACACGATGCCAATTGTGTATACGATTCTGGCGTTTCAGCTGAAGAAACATTTCAGCGCCATTTCGTCGTCTCGAGACCCTCGTGTGTCGATTCCTCTTTAGTCGACGATCGAATCGAACGTTAGAATTACGGATGGCCGAACTTCACACTAGAACCATCGACGAATAACGTTTTTATCAAAGCATTCACAATGGACGGAATGCGAAAAGTTATATAATTCAAGGAGAAGAGTAAGCTTTTGTTCGTATATTTCGTGAAAAGTCATCCTCAAAACTGGACCTTACAAAATTTCTACGAAGATTTACAAATTGATGATTTTGGCCATTCTGGTAGTTCTACCGTTAAAGCAACTATTCGAGACAACGAAAGGAAAGAATGCTCGTTTTTATATTTTTCTAGTAGAAATATAAATAAAGAAACTCGTGGTTTGATTAATCCGCCATCGATCAAATTTTACAATATTTTACTTCATTTTATTTCAAAATAGTTGAAATATTCGCGAAGTTAAAACGCGGATCTCTTTTCACGTAGCAATGGAAAGATGATTTTATTTGATTACTTTAAAGTTGTAATCCCTGAGCTTCCAAGGTCTTGAGCTCCTTTCTAACGAAGTTACCGGTTTCCTAAAAATTCAGGTTAAAAGGATGTAGAGACAAATTCAACAATGTTACGTATAACGAGTTGTTCATTGTGAAATATGTATTCAGAAGTAGCTATGTTGGACCCTATATGGAGAGAAATATATGCATATTCGTTTTTATTCAATGTTTCCAACGTATATTGGTAATATGTACATGCAAAGAATAAGTATATGAAGAGAAATAGTCTTTAGACGAATCTTTAAGTTTATTTTATTGCATTGTTTATTCTTTTGTTTATTTTATTTTCGATTCTGCATATCTACAGATTAATTTTACCTAGTACACGATCGATACGTCTACTAATCACGTTTATACCGTCTGAAAATTTTCCAAAAATTAAACACGACCACTTCCTCGTAAAAAGCACATTTATTTTTACTCAAACCAAAAATCTAAACTCGCTAACTAAGATTCCTCGTCCGGATCAAAGACAATCAGTTGCTCGTTTTCAATTGAATTGGCGAATTAGCGAACGCTAAGCGACGAGTAGCAGAGGTCGAAGATATATCGGGCAACGAGCAGTAGAACCAGCGTACTTGAACTGCCAGGAACAGCAATGTGCTTCCTGTTCTCGACGCATTACCGCCAGTTTCATCGGTGGAATCGGGATTATTGCGAGTGTTGCTGCACACAGAGCGCTCGTTCGAACGGTGATATAGCTCTCTGCTGGATCCAGCCAAGGGAAAACTGAACGATACGTTCCGTGAAGCGTAATAACGTGTAATTAAGCGTACACGGAGCATGTGACGGTTAGCAACGCCATGACAAAGGCAGACTGAATAGACACGTTCGAACGGCACACGCGTGCTCTCGGCTTGTTCGTATTTCATGCGTACGTATATACATGCATACATAGGTACGTACGTACGTGTGATAGATGTGTACACGGAGCATGTGCGTCGCCAACCTGTTCCAATGCACCCATGACCGTGTCCGTTCGTGTGAGCTGCCACGTATTCCCCTGCGCGGACCGCGATAATATGTGTCAGGGTCGATGATTTATCACAGAATTTTGACTGGGCGGACTATGGTCCGGTGGAAAGCCTTTCTTTTCAATTTGCGAATACTCACGAGCGTGAATGTACTTGATAATTACTCGAAATACTTTTTCTTCGAACGATGCATCAGGCTCGGTATCGCGCTATTTAACGTCGAAACAAAACCAATTAATTACTCGAGTAAGAAAAATGGTGAAAATAAGAAGCTTGGGAACACAAAAACCGTACGAAACCTTCCTCTGTCTTTAGTTTCGTGGAATCCAATAAACACAGAAACTTTTGTGTAAGATCGCGATGTCCAGCGAACGGTGATTAAAGTCACCGAAATGAAATTGGTTAATCTTTTTCCCCTTTTATTCTTGTTCATCGTTGGGATACAGGCGATGCACCGGAATTATCAGCTTTCAATCAGTTTTTTAAGGGTTGTCGATACGAACGATGTTCATCAGAGCCGAAAGGAGCAAAGTACGGATCGAGTTAATTGGAAATTGCTCGGTTCGTTTGCGAACAACGCGAATGATGCGAACAATGGCCTGGTAATTCGTGTGACGGCTCTTTAAGGCAGCTTTTGTTAAAGAAATGCTGTCACGGACAACGGAGGCCACCCTTTCTAACGAGGCTCTCTGTTCGTTTCGAATATCACGCGAGAAATGCGAAATCAACGAGCGTTTGTTTCGATTTATTTCCATAGAAACTTTTGACATAAAGACCCAGATATACTTCGCGTCACAAGTCTCTACTACACTTCCGGTTTAACAGCCCAACTTTTAAAAACGTACAACGAATTTGGCAAAGATTCGTATAAACTTCGCGTCGTCGCTCTTTGTATATTTTACCGTAGATCGGATTATGGAGGTTTAAAGAGTTCTTAGAAAAAAGTTTTGAAGTGAAGCGAGAATTGCGATATACAGAAAATAAATGAGAGAAATGCGTAATACGGAAAGAAATACAGCTAGTTCAGAAAAGATACTAATACTATTTGTTCAGACTGATCGATTCTTTCAATTCCATTTGTTCTTAAAAATGGTATCTTGCTAAAGAAATGCCTAAGAGGGTGCTATTATCATAAATCTTCTCACAAAAGAATCAATTACGCGAATAGAAAGATTTGTTCGTTAATTCAAGGCGAACTCCTTGAATTTTCATGAAAGCGTGATAAGATCGTAACACGAGTACTTGACATTCAGATGGTATTTAGTTGTTCCATGAGCGATATTTTAATATATTGCCCTACTTCTGCAAATTTTGCGAAACGACGCTACGTAGATAAGTTGTACCTTTTGGATAACTTATGATATTACTTTTCGAAATATCTGTATCCAGTTAACCTTTGCTTCGTTGTAGTAATGAGAGCAGTTACAACTTCGAACGAAGTTTCGCCAAATATCGCATCGTAAAATGTCAAAAGATTGCTGAAATCAACTGCCCTCTGCGATCTCGTGTTTGAATAAAAAATCACGCAGACGCGTCAACTATTAAAAATCTTAAATACCAACGTCAGCTCCTTGGAAGCAATACACGTAAGTGCAATTAAATGTACGATACAGCGCCGATGATAAACCGTGAATAAGTTAGTTATCCATCGTTCGGAAAAACAAGAAGCGATGTAAATTAAGTAATAGAGAAATATAAGTAGTTATCGATAACAATTTCCCGTGCCATCGGATAATTCCAAACAAATTCCGAATGATGTAAAGTGCAGTAAAATTGTGACAATCGACGTTCTATCATATTGTAAGTAACTGGTGAGTAACTAGTGCGAGGGAAGCACGGGAGAGTGGCATAGTGGAACCGAGCCCCAATTTCCGAAGGAGACTCTGAGAAGTAGCGCAGGTTGGCGGGTGCAGGGACGCGGTCACCTCGGGACGTTCACCCCGTGCAGCCAGCGCACTCGATACATCTACCCCTGTCTGCGTGTGCGGGGGCGTATGTATACATGTTGAACTCGGGTGGCGTCCCGCTATCTACGACCCACGGCTTGCAGTCTGCCGTGCACGACCGCGGCTGTACGAGCTCTCCACCACACGCTCTGTTCTTTCCACCCTTCCTCATTTAGTTATTTTACGCGTCGTGTAATATTAAGATATACATGTGTATGCATATACAGGCTCGTTTTTGAAACATCGTCTTCTTCAAATAAAACATTCATCGTATTTAGTACGTGTCACTAGTTGTAGTTGGAAATAAATAAGAGGCACGATATATTATTTGTGGAAGTTATACACACGTGTAATAAATCACTCTGAACTATTATCTCGGATGGCACGCACGAAAATTTCACATGCATCTTACAAATGGTTCCACGGGCCATAAATTCATAAAGCACTTTCGTAGAACGTGCAAAGTAGAGTTAGAAAGTCGCAGTCTAACAAACTGGTTCCGTGGCACGGAACCATCAATGAAAATTCTAATTTCTTAAATATAAACAGCTAAATACATGCCTTTGTTTCTTGCTACGCAGCAAGAGAGTAGAAATATTATTTCTTTAATTATTTTCACAATAACTAGATAAATTTATTTCCTTTACGGTCGATGCATTTTACTGTTAATCTCAATCTACGTGATTAAAATTTATTCGTATCGCTCGTGCTTGCCCTCTTCTATGTTGCGATTATACATTTTCAAAATTAAAATATCGTGATTTTATACATCTATCGCTCGAGAAACGATCAAAGGCATGTCAATTAATTTTAATTAATCGGTTAAAACTTGAACACCTTATACATATATCTCTATGCAATCCTGTTGCCAGAACACCCATCGCATAATCATTCGCAGCTCCATTTCTCTCGGCTTGTCCGCGTTTAGCCAAATGCACGACCTAATTATCGGTGCATCGATCGTAATGATTAATCTGACTCGTTCTTTTGCTTCTTTTCCTTTCCCTCTTCTCTCCTTCTCGTCGTTTTTGTTCCCCTTTAGCTCCGGAAACGAGCGGAGTTGGGCTCGAAAGAATATTTCTCGAAATGGGAAACATCGTTTGACAGACGAAACAAGGAAGTTCCTCTACTTGTAACAGTTGCTCGAAACAGCCGGTGAATCTTCTATAGTCGAGCAAGATTAATGAAAAATCACAGACAGAAGAAAGACGGGATGATCAAAGACCAAAACCTTTTTTTCTTTCTAATCGTAAATAATCGGAGACTGGATTATCACGGAATATCTTTATATGCTTTGCTTGAAAAATTATATTAGCGGCGTGTAGATTCGAAAACTATGAAGAAATAATAGTCAACTAAAATGTATTCAAATACGAATAGGCAAGATGCCTATGCGTTCGAGCGTTCGTGACAGAATTTTACACCGGGAAAATTACACCGGACGAATTTCCGATTTTTGTGATTTACACGATGGTCATCTAAGGCAAAGTTTAAGAATATCCACAGAAGCACGCGTGATTACCCAAAGGAGGACCGCCCTTCTCTATAGAACTATAAAAACGGCCTTGATTATCGATCAAATCGATTTCCGGGGAAATTTTATCCACTGCATTTTATCAAATCAATTTGTAACTCCGAAAGTGTCGTCACGATGGAGGAACGTTTCCGAAGAACATTTGCAGCTAGCCCTAATGCTTCGATTTCGGCGGATTTTTATTAAAACACTACTCATTTTTGGAATTTCGTTACTCGTTATTGTTAAATCAACAAGTTACGGAGAGAAAAATTTATTACCTTCTTTTATCTTTTCTTTTTCCTTCGTAGGGTGGAAGGTATTATAACGCGTTAAAAGAACGTCCTACCGCGATCCTCTACTATGAACGTTCTAATTTTTTACCTCCTACTACAGCTCCTTTTTTCCGCCTAAATCGGAAAAGTCCATCGTTACCCATTATCAGCGCCGCTAGATCAATTATAGATAGAAATCTCACAGTGGAATGTTTGGATTCTCGATTAGGAAGACGCTATTTAAATACAATCCAGGGTTTACGGATAATCTCGTAAATATCCGACATTTCTATTTGAACTTCCTACCAGTAAGACCGGAAGATAAGCGATAATGGTCCATAAAAGTGACTTTAATTAATAAACAACAGTTTTGCTTTCAATTAGTTTTGCCGTTTCTCGCAAATTCCTTTCCGACCAATCTAAATCAAGATTTAGTTTACAAATACGCTTCAGTGAATGAAAATATCTGTAAAATTTTGTTTACGCGAATTTGATAAATATAAATAGAACATCTTCTGATAGAAAATAATGCAAGTTAATAGGAAAATTAAGATATCTATAAATAAATAGTAGTATTTGGCAATGGTGTGTAAATGAAACGTAGATCGTAAGATGCTAGTACGGAGCCATAACAAAATATAATTATAAATAAACTACGAATAAAAACTAAAACTAGGAAAAATTGATCAAACATACCTAACCTAATTCGTCTTTCTTGAATTCTTCACTTCCTTGGCATTTGACACGAATCTTACATCGTACGTCGTGGTTCAATCGATTATAATTGATTCTAACGAAGATAAATCGTACGTAGGTGATCGCGATTGTCTCACGTTCGTGCAGCTACTTAATTGGGTTGACTCGTTGTTTGATTTTTTGAGGCGTGGACGATTAAGCTATCGAAATAGGATAATACTTGTACTCGAGCATTGCCCTGAATCGAACAAAAGAGAAGGTCATGATCTGGACAAGTGCTACTTCGATAAAACTGGGCTTGAAGTATCGATAAGTATACACAAATTTGAAGAGATTCGACGCTCTTCAATATTTATCTATCTATCGATCGATTTTTAACACGAGCGAATCCAAATTTCATTATCTACGATACTATATGTTAACAAATAATTTTCATACAGTATCTGTCTCCACAGAAATATGTATCGTACAAATCCACGTATTTTTTGTAGAATTGCGTGTTAAATCACGTAATATTCGGCGAAAGGAAGTCGTTGAAATTCCCGATAAAAATTCCCGTCTATTAAAATATTATATACCTAGTTGTTTAAACCGAATATTACTAAAAAATCCAAAGACAAATACCATGTAACGAGTTTAAAATAAAGATATAAAATTGATATGAGTAAAACAACAGAATTACCGATTATTTTATCATTTGTAGAGGCAGAACGTGCGAAGACCAAAGAAAAGGATAGCGTGAGAAGCGATTTTACGAGTTATCCGTCTCGATGGACGGCGTGATCGTTCAGCCTCGAAAACGGCGCGTCCACATTTTCCACGGCTCCGGCTGAATATACGTATGTAGGTATGCAGGTACACAGGCACACTAACGTTCGCTTTGAAATGGAAATTGGCAGCGGTCTCGGGATTCTAGACTAACGACACGGCAAATCGAATTACCTGCGCACAGAATCGATCATCGGAACACGGCGCGGCTGATTTCGCCGTTCGGGACCGCTTAGCCGTGCATTGGCATTCCTGATGCGTCAATGTATGTGTGTTCAGAGTTCAGAGGGTCTTTTGAAGCGAACAGCCACATTAATTGAACCGCTGGTCATAAATTAACGAAAACGTTGCAAAGTTCTTTTTTCCAAAAATGTTCCAATATGTTGCTTTAATTTGCTATTTCCGAGTTGATCGAAAACACATCTCAAATTTCATGTAAATCCGAAAGAATCTTCGTGTCTGTTCTATTTATCGTTCGGCTCTATCGATTCGTGTTTACAGATTTCTCGAAATATCGCTCGAACATCCCCAATATTTCAATTTCTTGCCTCCATCGGCATTTTGGTTCTATGAAACGAAATTTCTGGACCACAATCAGTGTCCTTGGATTGGGATCTTTAGAGATATCCGCGATGAGAGTTCGTCTCCGGTTATGTGTTTGGCAAATACTGTAATGTTGAAGGACGAGAGATATTGAAATACTTTTGAGCCGCATACTCCAAGCAAGATAGCTTCGTAGTATTTTAATAAAACGATGCATGTGAATGACGTTAATCTGTTATAGCATATCGATTTTATTAGGCAGATGCTAAAGTTATGGGCGTTTCTGCGTGGGAAATCTTTATCGATATTATTGACATAATATCGACGAATCAATCGTTTTAATATTAAACAGCAAGATACACGTATTATCTGCGTGTTCAATGATTTTTTTACTTAAAGTAACCATAAATACTCGACAATTGTATCTTATTTTCCGTACCTTACAGTATTTTCCTTGCCAATAACCATTCCGACCAATCGCGGAAATTCGTCACTCAACGAGAACTTGTCCGTTTCACAGACGAGATCCACCGCGTTATTATGCACCGATTATCAGTCAAAGGCAACGGTTGACCGATATCGCTATTAACATAATCGTACGCGATTACACCCACCCGTCTCGTTTCCCATTTAACCTCTAATGTTAAGAGCCGCTTTCGAATCACGGTTACAACGTAATTATAACGAGCTCCCGCGGATTTGCATAGTTTTCTAAACCGCCAACCGACCTTTGAAATTGCGTTTCGCGCACCCTTTCGGCAATGCGAGCTTTCGAGACCAGTTACTAGAAGTTCTAGCTACCTTCTTTCGGGTGTTTGAAGAACGTTCCGAAAAACGACTGTTTGCCGACGATCGTGCTGAATTAAACGAGCTCACTTTTATTGCCACTCTTGACTTGAATAATGAAAACTTTGTACGTCTGTTTTTTTATGGGTAGACTGCGGATTTTTATGCAGCTAAAACTCGTAAAAATATTCAAATATTCAAATACACAGGAAATATGTCACATCGTGTAAGATATATGGCAAATTACGTAAAATACATACACACGATACGTACATATAAATGACGGAATATAAATCATATTATTATCTACATTTAATTATTATAATCTGCGTTACAGTAAGTAACAGTAGTTTTTTCAAGATTAGTAAATCGATATCGTTTGTCTAATTTAGAAGCAGAAATAGATTGTTCAACGTCGCAAGATGTAATTGGGGTTTCTTCTAGTCCTCGTATGGTTCTAATTTCTGAAATTTTCGATATCATATTGCAATCGAGAACTTTCTTCAGAATACGATTAAATTTCTTTCTTGTCGGTTTGCTAAAAGAATCGTATATGTGCTTCATGGTTTCGGCGAATTCAATTTCTTACAGCAATCATCTTCGACATTTAGCAATGATATTCGAACAGCTGAATCGACGTCGTTTATGTAAGATATGGAAAACATATGTAATGTGAAAATTATGTATTTGCATAAAAATCCGCAAATTTATAGGATGTTTACGAAGCCTACTTGACAAGTTTAGTTGAGTGGCTCGGAAGAATTATCAGTAATACATATTTGTTTTCGTAAGTCGAACTTACTAACTCTTACCCTAATCTCTTATGTCACGCACACTGAAATCGACAAACATTTTTACTAAATAAACACCATCCGGACCACAGTCCCCGACAATAAATTACAGAGCAAAGATGCAGGAGAAACAGCGCGGACAATTTCCAGCACGAAAATCATCCCGCGGGGACGAAACTTCTTCCTGCCATGGAGCAATCATTTCACAAGGGAGAAAGAGAAAGCTCTTTACCACCACCCACGGCAGAAACACCACCTCGAACACGAGTTCAATTTCGTTATAGTCTCTAAGTTTCTTTTAGGAGAGTAAACAAAGGGATCTAGAAGAATTCACTCATTTCGTGTAGACGATATTCTCGGAAGAAAATGGTACCCTCTGATCAAACGGTGCGGCTTCCTCTACTGGTACTTAATCGATACTTGTCGATCTCGCAATGTCATACAAGTTTTGAAACAATTATTTAACGATTAACTGCTCTGTTTTACTTTTTAATCGAACGTTAAACTCCTATGTAAAATGAGAAGAATTCTACATGAACAAGACTGGCAACAACGATGTTCTACTTTAGATCGTATAAATAAAATCGAGCAAACGGTGTATAAAGCTATCGATGGCTAACCAAGTTTGCGTCTACGATATATTTTCTCGAACGTTTTATCGAATTTAAAGAAAATATTTGTTTAGTCATTTACACTTGTAATTCTTGACATTGGTATCCTAATATCCACATCGTAGATCAGTTTTCACTGGATTTTCAAAATTTAACGTTGCGAATGTCGCGTTCGATCGAAGAAGGGGATAAGGGGAAAAATTGAATAAAGTTTAAAAGTACTTTCGTCTGATAAAAGCTGGAATGAAAATTCTTGGATTAAATCTATGTTCGAGAAGTTAGAAGCGACGTATCGCCTTGAACTCGAACGTCAAGTAAAATCGATGACTGAACTCATTTTGCATTTTACAGCAGGAAGAAAGAACCATATTATTCTATATTGCCCAAGTAAATAACTATGTTTAAAGTTGCATGTTAAATATTGCACCGAAGTTGTTGGTGTGTACTTATATAATGGATAAGGAAATCTGTCATATATTTGTCCGACTAAACGTTTAAATTATTAAATAAGCGCTTAGAAGGATGGTTGTCTAGAAAATTGGGTTCAGTAAATTCAATCGATAGTATATATCTCAATGGATCTCCATTTTTGAATCTTATTTAGTGGATGGTGAATTTATAATTAGATTACAATTATTTGTAGAATAAAGAATGATCGAAAATTGTGAATAATTTCGACATCGCAAAACGACGACAAAAGATGAGTTTACTAGATAAAATCCAGAAATTGTAGTGCAAATAGTTTACACGGTGAACAAGTCGGGTACTCGGTAGGAAACACTTGAATTCCTCGGAGAAAACAAACTGGCGAGGCATGTTGGCCGCGCGAGTGCGTGCTAATGACGTCGTTAGTCGTGCGACAATGCGACACGCTGACAATTGGCTGCTCTGGAGGCTCACGGCCGAATACCGTCTCTATCGCAATTATCGCGACCTTTGCGATTCGAGACCAGATGAACCGATCGTTGTCCCTCGAACGGAACTCTTTTCTGCCATTTACTCGCTGAAAAGCTACTGAACGAAAAACGAATTATTTGATTCGGAAGCAACTAGAATCGCTAAGGAATATAGAAATATCTTGCTCATACGGAAGTAAAAAAACTATTAATTCCACCTGACGATGGAAAAATACGATCGATCGAACGATGCGAAAGCACGACCGATTCTCTGTCACGTTTTAATCGTTACGATCGAAAAAGCGTGGATATCTCCTGCATAATATTTGTTGGAGGATATTTTCTATTGATAAAAGGTATAATACTCAAACACGAGGAAGCGGAGGTAAAGATGACGATAAAACAAACATCTGATGAGGAAGAAATTATCGGTAGCAAATACTTCAATTCGGAATAAGATATAGTCCGCTAAAACGGGAAACGACGATGGTCTTATTAGGTTTCAATAACCTTAAACGCTGCCAGCGACAGCATTACGGCCCTAACGTGGATAATAAAGTGGACACAAGGCAGTAACGGTCCCCGCTCGGTGAAAACAAACGATCGATGCGCAGGATCCCTCGGTGGATCTTGGTAAATCTCGCTGGAACATTTTATCCGCGCGCGTTCCTGCTTCGCATTTGCGACACATACCTTCGAAGACGCGCAGAATCGTAGAGACGACCCCTTTACATCTATGCTCGCCCTTCGATCCGGTTTAAACAACCGTAATTAGATGGACGTTACATAGGATACACGCACGTAACAATCTCTAATTAATCGGACGATCTACCCTCGACGAAATTATATTTACTGCTCGTTATCCCTTCCTTCGAATCGGCATTAACTGACCCGTTTAATTAATCGTCGTTAAATCGATGGAGCACAAATCTACAGAGGAATTAAGCCTTTCTTGGACATAAATTTGGCAATGATCGTGATCCAGCGAGCAAGAAATTGAAAAAATTTGGCTTTCTGCCGCGTTCATACACAAACAGCTCGACAGAGTCCCTATGTTATATTTCCACTATAACGATTTGAATGCAAAATGGTTGAAACGTTTTGAACGCAAATCGAACAAAACGTTGTATTAAATTATTGAATCGTTAAAAGTATATTTCACGCAAAAGTGCGATAAATAGATCGCTGAATCCATCGTCTCCGCGAGCGCAAGCCTGCGAGAGATTAAACTTTCTTTCGAAAATAAACCCGGTGGGGATCAGGATGAAGCGCACGGGAAATTGAAAAGAATTCACGAGCTTTTCTTCGAGCTATGGAAGGGGTAAGTTTCGCCCGATTCCATTATAGAATAATTTATTCGCAGTTACTCGAGATGAAGCTGTCGGCTCTTGTGTGAAATCAGAATCGCGATACGCTCGGTGCATCGAGCGTGAACATGGCCCGCTCGTGAGGATCACGGAGGGATCGATTCCGTACTGGCAAGGGAACCCCGCCGGGCACGCTTCCACCCCCGTGACCCCCACGAGCTCGTTCCAGAGAGTGGAGACCCCTGCAACGACAAATCGACGCCGAACGAATCGCACCTTGCCTCTCCTTTAATCGCCTTCGATCCAATTTTTACGTTTTCTCTCCCACTCGATCTCTCTTCGCTCGATCACGCATGATCAATACTCGAGATCGGTAGCAGAGTTTCTCGTTGCCCGTATTAGATTCGTGTGTACGCAATCGTACAAAGAATCGTAAATGTCGTTGATGGTGATTTGTAAGTACCGAATAATGTTTATGGAGAAAATTTTGTGCTATAATAGATAAGAAGTTGCGATTGGTCGATTTTTCGAAATTCGAGTGGTGGCGTCAAGCGGATTAGGAAGAATATTGGTATAGAATCTTTTGCTATCGGAGATCCTAATGGATTAGACGAATAATTTCGAGCTTTTATATTAACGTGGAACCTTAATTATTCGAACCAATCGCGATATACGCTATTCGGATAATCGAATAAATTTACATTGTTTTATGAATATTAACAGATTTCGGGTAGGTATGTAAGAACTTTTCTCAGTTTCTATTCTTTTATTTTTATGTTTCTCGTGCGTGACCATCGAATTCTCTATTAATCGATGTTTCGATAATCGATCGCTTCCTCAATCGGTGTTCTAATAACTGAGATTCTTCTGTATATTTCGGATTTCTCAATATTAATAATCCTATGTATAGAACAGATTTTAAACGCCCTTGGAAAGCCAGCGATTTCATTAGTCCAATATAATTAAGCTCTCACAACTCAAGATCTATACCAAGCAGCCCTTCCCCATAAAATATTTCTTCGCATTCGCGAATCATACTACTTAAACTTTAAATTCTCGATCTAATAATTTTAAAATCTTCTCCTTAAATATAAAACAACAGAACGACATTGCAATGTAAATGAATATTGTAACATTTTGGTACTCACGGACAAAGATGTTGCTCATCAGAGTAGCAGGCAGGCAGAAGACTATGACGAGGACATCAGCGACCGCGAGATTGACGATGAAGAAATTCGTTACAGTCCGCATCCGCGGTGACCGATACACTACGGCTATGACGAAACTGTTCCCGATCAGACCGACGACAAAGACCAGAACGTAAGCGACACAGTAAACCGCCGACATGGCCATGCTGTGCCTGTACAGCCGATCGGGAATTTGTTCAGCGGTCGAGAGGTTCGCCGTCTTGCTGGCGTTCAAAAGTCCACCCTGCTCCTCCATCGATGTCCTCGGATTGGTCGTGATAGCCTCTGCGATCAAGTTATTGAGATAATCGCCAAGATCGTTCCTCATCTGCAAGAGGGTACCCGTGGTCTGTGGAATGGCCGAAACGGTGGTAGGCGGGACGTTTCCATTGTTACTTCTACGACGCGTATCAACGTCAAACTCCTCGGAGTCCGGCAGACGTAGCGATGCCATCTCCAAGAGAGGAGACGGTGGTTGCAGCATGGGTAACTTGATCGTGAACCGTTGAGTCGACGTTGTTTCGACCATCGGCCGAGTTGCGTTCTCTCGATACCGTGCTCGTTATATTTCTCTTGATATTCTGCACCGCCGACGTCGCGTCGCGGTGTCGACGACCTCGGCTCGCCCGAGTTCCGCCTTCACCCTCGATTACGTACACTCCGTTCACCTGATCGATCCGTGTATCTGGATCTGCGCTTCCCTTTCCCCTGAATCGTCCTCTTTCAATCGATTTTTACGATACCGTGGTTGGTATTTCCTTACGTTCGACTTATCCGTTCGAAGAATATCGATGCTATGCGACACTCGATCATCGAGACGTCGTTGGATAGGAGACTCGCAGACTGTTCCAAGAGATTCACTGGAACCGGACGGATGTCATAACCGAAGAAAACGCGCGGAGACGATGAATCGCGAGTATTTAAAAATATTTTGGTGGAAGAAGTAAGAGACGGTCAACTAGCACGTGTACGAGAGCCTATCGAGCTTCGTTGCATCCCCTCGCGGAAAGACTGTGCGATATCGAACGCGGCGGGAGATGTTTGTTTCTTAACTTGTTCAATGAAAACTTTGTTCTGGTAGTTGATCGATAGCCTCTGATTAGGAACGAAAGGTGAGATAAGAGAAAGATGGATGGAGGGAGAAGTTTTTACGGAGGAGATAAAGGTGGAATATCAAATGGAACGGGACACGAGATATTCGAACGTGTGTAGCGTGATCCACGGAAAGGTGTCCCGGCCGAATGCTGAGCGACTAATGAGCTTGCTTTAGAAGACGACTGTGAACTGCCGCGAGATGCACCCGTAGCGGCGAGCTGTCTAGCGACGCGCCGTCACTGCGCAAGCGTTACCATCCACCGGCACATGCACCCGCATGCGAGCTACGCCACGATCATCGTAGTGGCGTACAGCTCGAGACCGGGAAGTAGCAAGATTCGAAGGCAATTCTACGCAAAGAGCGAAGATAAGAAACAGAATTAAAGGATCTCATCTATGAATGGATCTATCGTGATCAGAAATGGACAAATTCTATAGGTTCGATATTATGACGATTTAAAAATGATAATTAAAAAAGATGTACGAAAGTAAGAAATAAATATAAAAATCAAAGAGCCAAACCGATCCTCTAATTGCTTCGAGCAATTTATAATTTTACAGAACTATGAAATACAAAGGATTTTTTGGTTCAGTTACAACGATAATAGGATTACTGATAAATAAAATATTTGAAAATCTGTTTTAGAATACGATGTGCCATGCTCTAATACAACATGTTTTATTTCACACGCGCTTTCATATATTCTACCCCTACACGCGTTCCTTCAACTTCGGAGAAATCGCAGCCATTTAGCCACGCTGACGCCACGATGTATACTCTGTAAAACTTTGCTTTACAAACACGACAGTCGTACGAGAGTCGAAAGTTCCTTCACTTCCTCCACACACTTTCCATTACGACTTTTCATTTCTATGTTCGCGATATTGGTTACGACCGTGTTATTTAAACTACCAGCCTTCAACGAATTTATCCAATAAGTATTACCTTCTCCTCCTTTTTATCGGTATGCAGTGGCAATGATACTTCGCGTCACCCTAATAACGAAAAACATCTATAGGGAGAGCGAAGAAAACAAACAAACTGGATTAGAAATGAGCAAACCTTTTGCGATTGTCAAACGTTTTCCTCGTGAGCGCCTACGATGAACTTGTATAACTCGGTTTCGAAGAAGCAACTTCTTCAGAGTTTCCGACACGACGATAAAAGATTTCGTTCAGACGAAGACTTGGTTCTAATAATAGACACACTGTTGTCCGAAATACTTTCAGCACTGATAATGGAACATAAATTTCGTTTTTCTAGTAGGAGAAAGTAATCAAACAACGAACATTTCTACGAAATTATGTAATTCCTGAGACTCAAACTGTAGCGGAGATTTATAAAAAAAATTTCACGCATTTTCATAGAAATATTGGTAGGAATAATAGCATTAGAAATTTCTTCTCGATATTTAATTTGGATCCATGGAGTTTGCCATCGTTTATGCTATTCGTGCTTCAAAACATATTTCTCTCTGTTAAAATCGATTTCCTGCAAGAAGAGAATACAAAGGAAGAATGGCGTGTCCATTTAACGTCTCAACGCTCAAAGCATAATTTTCCGCGTCTAACCGTTCGAAATCTTCTAGCCACAAAGAGAGTTATAATGAACTTCACGCTGTTGCAAATCCCTGAAAATCGTCGTAAGATTTTCCTTATCGTTAACATTGTCACTAAAAACCAATAATTCTTCTCGCTTAATTTTTCCGCGATTAACTTTCATTATGAGATATTCGCTATTCTTGTAAAAAAAAGGAACTATCGTCGTCAAACCATTCGATATCGCGAACAATGCTTTCTCTTCGTTAAAAATTACGATAGCGTATCATCAAAAGCATATCATCTTTTTCTAACTCCTATAACTCATTTTGGACATATTTATTTCCAACTACCATCCAACTACCTTTTCATAGTTTCGTAAAATTTCGTTCGTCGTGTTATGTTAAAATACAGTAAATCCTATGCCAAAGATCTCGCCTAAATTCCAATAACCTTGTTTCGCGTAAATTTGAATGACTAATCTCGCTATTTCCTTCTATTCTTTGTCAGTGTCTCGAGCATAGTGTAACCTAAACCTATTGTCAAAGATAAGAGATGTAGAGAGAGTATGGAAGAAGTATTGTCTTTTCCATTTGTTCATGATAGATTTATTCCTCTGTCGGAGGACTCGAAGGTCCTGCTCTGCGTGAATTGCAATGCGATTCTCTGATTTGAATTCAAGCAAGTATTGTACATGTGCAATATGGCGACCGCTTAAAATCGAAACGACGCGACGTTCAAACATTGAATTACCAAACTTTTAAATATAAAACTTCCTACTCACTGTATGAAATAACTTAGTATGAAAGATCTTTTAGATTTTGATAATATTGATTAAAACACTGAAAAAATTGCACAAAAATCAAACACGAAACCACACGTTACACGCACCACACTTCGAGTCGTTAAAACTACTGTGCGCGCGCATCACGCTTCAAATTGCTCAACTGCGATAGGTGCGCATTATCGACCGGAGTATCGATCGCAGAGACGTACCGCATCGATTCCTAAAATCATAAAAAAAAAGCAGTACCGCGAAAGTAGTGTCGTGTCGTAAACATGGCTTCTTTTCTGTTGATTTTACTGCTCCGAACAATCGAATTGTCTGTCTTTTAAACAGCTACATATTACTTATCTGAAACAATTTGCTGATTTAATGCAGAAAATATTGGTTAGTTTACAGCGGTTTACGGTGGATTCGTGTTTTCAAGACTGGTTTTGACAAATGAAATATCTAAAAACCGTAACGTATGCTTTCATAAGAACCCATATATTTGTCCCAATCTGTGTATAAGAACACGCATTCGCCGTAACCGTAGTTTAATTGTGGAAACGTGTTAGTGAATCGGTGGTTTAAAAAAAGTACTCGTTAAAATTTGTACGCGCATAATCAGGTTAACCAACAAGTCGAACGATGCGTAGCGTATATATTCGCTCGAATAATTGATCACCGAGCAAATTGCGTACGCAGGAAGAATCCCCAACATTGGAGGATGTCAATAACAGCCAAAATACAGAGCAACGGTCGATCACAACAGAACATTTTAAAGGGCACAAATTATATCGACGTTTATTTACATGTATCTGTGGCGTAACTGGTGAGTTTGAAAATGTAATTTTCTTAGTTGTCCATACTTGAGCTGTTCAGAAATCACATCGATTAGTACCGAATCTCATCTAAAAATTGAAAAGTACAGAAAAGTGATGCGTTTAGATTAAACTTTATTATTATGTATCTCATTTTCTTCCTATAAATAAACCTATGGAAGTACGTAATTTGTTTCTTCCAATATGAACGTTAATCACGTACCTACGTAATAAAGTTCTAAAAATGTACTTTTCATAATTGTATCACTTTTCTAGCTATAAAAATCTACAAAAGTTTGGATTATAAAATTTCTTCTCTTCTTTCTTGTAAAACTGATTTTCCGAAAAATAATTTGATAAATTAGGTACATGGCATAATATGTAGTTAAAAATTTCAAAAACAGAATACTTTTTTCTTAAAAGCGTAGAAAATTTCTCCAAACATTCACTATATTCGAGACCAACATGATCGCTTCTTAAGAACAGTTTAAAAACGAGGCTTTATACAATATATGTATTTATGTATTCGCCGTTGGCCTTCTGACGCTCCCAAAAGATGAAACGTTGCCGAAGAAGTGGCGAGTGATGTCGCATTCCGATTCTTAAACATTTTCGACTTTTGTCGAACTTCCGGCGAGTTCGTAATTCGTTTTGTAGGGTTCGTTGCGGAGAGCTAACTCATTTTATTTCAGTCGCAAGCTCTCAAAGATCTCACTACAGTTCGACTGCCGATGTCCGTGAAATATTTTGACTTCCTGTCATTTTTCCGTGAAGCTACGTTATTTCCGGCTGAAACGCTATCTTATTCTTAGTTTCATTCTTCTTCGTGTTTCATTCCCAACAAATTATTATTATTTATAACGAAATTATACAAAGATTTAAAGATTTATAATTGTTACGACCGTTCGCGGAGAGACGCGGTCGCTAGGAAAACGCGTCAGCGAGAGGCGTAAATTCTCGCTACGATTATGTTAATCGACGCCGCAAAATAGACGTTTCCCTGTTTCGGTTAAGATAACAGAGGTGATTTAATGAATGTAACACTGTATTAACAGGTTAACATAAAATAATATATTTTACAATAATATGATGAATATATTACAGAAAGTTGACTCGACTTTACGATATTTCTAGATGAATTCGTTAGACTATTTGATTTTGCTCGTCAGATTTCTCGATGTGTCACGTTTGACTCGTCAGAAGGAACTGATCGCCTTTCGATGATTTCTTTGTCTCATTTGGAAGACGACCCCCACTATGCTCGGGTCACGCCACCGCTCGCGCCTATGATCACGTAGCCTCTTCTTGTGTGGAGAACGTAACGGACAAAATTCGACGTTTCTAGAGCTCGCTGCTTGGCGCAACTATGCATATACATTGTATATGATCCGTCGGGCAGATAAGACGATCTGCCTGCGACACTGTAGGACCGTGAGCGACGGTTAGAAAATATAGCCTGTGGTAAGCCTCGTGGCGTAACAATAATAGTATTCGCTATAAGTATTGCGATATATACTGAACCATACAATATAAAAAAATAAACAGATATAGGCAAATTTTATAATTGCTACTCAGTCTTTTTTATACATTTTTTATATACATTGAAATCTACTATCAGTGTACGTAAATTTTAGTTAAAATCATTGCATGGAAAACGGTAATTACTGCTAGATATCTAAATAAATAGGCGAAGCTCAGTGGAAGATTAAACAACTTGTTCCATTCTAATTTCATGCTTAACCGAACCAAGATCGACACGAAGGCGTAAAGGGGAAGTTGAAGATCAACGAACGTCCCATTTATCTTAAATTACAATCGGTTACGCACTCGTTTTATACGCTTTCTTACAAATATATCGGCGATCGATTGATTTTTATGGCCATAATTGTTCATATTCGTTGTCTTCGTTATCTGTTATTTGTAACAATTATTTATTACGACAAATTTAGTTGCATTAGTCATTTTACAGTGTTTCAATCTTTAAAAAATTTCAATTTTTCAAACTCTTCGAGCTCGCCAATTCTATCAAAAATCTAGTTAGGTTTCACACGTGTATGACAAATCCTCCTTCGCAGGATTGAAGAAAAAGGAATCATCGTTTTCCAACCCAAGAAATCCCTTCAACATGGAACGCAAACGTGTAAAATCGAAAGTAAAACAAGCTCGGAGTAGCTCCAAAAAACCTTCACAAACAGAGTTAAGTCAGTGTTTCGGTGTTTCTCAACGCAACGTAGACAACTGTCCGATTTGCATAACACGCTCGCTCTAGCAAAAGTTGTCGCCGTGATCGTAAATCAGAAATTACTTATTATCCGGCCATTTCGAGCGCGGAGATGGTATCTCGTGTGTGCTCGACCGGAATGTCTCCAAGTTCCCGAACCATCGTTGACGACCAATAAAAATCCTGAACGAGCGTTCGCGACGAAACACTCGAATCGAACTTGGCAACGCGCGCGGTTAATCGATCGACGCAAGATCGTCCCATCTCGGGCATCCTCCTCTTTCTTTTTTCTTAATAAAAAGCACGGTAAGAACGATAGAGGAAGTTCCTCGGTAGGGAATTGAACTGCGTTTCACGATTGCTGAAAAACATGGGATCGATTGGAAGACACGTGTACGCGGCGCGTTCGGCCGACTGAAAGTAAAAGGCCGCAATGCGGGGAGATTATTGTACCTTTCAACGAATTCGACGGGTTGAAATAGCAAACGAACTATTTTTAGTATCTCAGTCATGGCTAAATATACTTTCCTAAATTCCGCTATGGCGTACCTTTAAAATTTCTATTTAAATATTATAATATTATAAATAGCGTACTAAATTTAAATCAAAATGAAAGAATTTTTGTCACTGGTTGATACGATGCATCGATGCGATTATCAAATTGCAAAAATAACGCAGCTGACATAGCTATTCGAGAGAATATGAAAAATTCCTCTCAGTTCGCTAGAATCGATTGAAAATCAATTTCGCCGACAAACCTGTCAGCTTCATAGATTTCCGAAAATTCCAGACTCAAGGGGGGGAGGGAGTGATTAGGGGAAAATAGCTAAACGACGTGGAGCACGTTGGGAAAGAAGAGGTGTAAGGTGGAGAGTGATGATGCAAGGTCGAGAGCGATGATGCTAGAGCGCGAGAGAGAAAGGGAGGCGGTCAGGGTGTGAGAAACTAATCGAGATTCTAATTGAGTTGCCACGTTAATCGCATCTTCGTCGATAATTCCATACCGGATAGAATATGTCCACAATTTGCTATCTCATATCCGTTAATTAAACTGAAAACTTCCGAACGAGAGGCGATGCGAATATTCTAATCGCTTTTAGGCGATCAAGGAAAAGATTGCCAGTCGAGAACCGCGGATAAAGCGAGGGATTAAAAGAGAAAAAAGGTGGAAGATAAATAGAAAAGGTCTTTTCTCTTTACTGGTGACGATGTAGAAGCGATAACGAGGAAAAGAGATGTTTACTCATTGTCTAAACGAATTTCAGTGTTCTCGATAAATGTACGATAAAATCTTCCCTGAAGGAAATAACGCGTTGATAATTCCCGGTGTAATTTCTTTCCGATCATCGTAATAAAAATCGTCGACTCTGTTGAAATCACGGCACGAATACGAGGCATTTAACGTAGCCCCATGAAATTCAAATGGGAAGCATCGATTCAAAGGGTCGGCTAATTAATATTCAAAGGTACGACCTACTCCTCCTCCATCTGACGTATCTCGATCGATTTCGTTGAAATAATTAACGACTCTCGAGGATCATCTCTGCCTTCCACCTTTTACATTTCCATGTTTCGTTCTGTTCCAACGCGCCTGTAAAACGAAATGTTAGGACGAGCAGGAAAACAAGGAGTAATTACATAGAACAGATCATACTCGAAATATAAAGGAAAGTATTTTTTAATATTCCGATAAGTTACACTGACGCTTAAACATTTCTTCGTACAACCGCAACCGACGATTCGAATCTTTATCTTCTCGTATTTCTGTCAATTTGTTTTCCCTGATACTTAAATAAACGCGTTAATTTCATTCCTGATTGATTTTACAATTTTGCTATATCGTGGAGCTACCATAACGCTGATCTCTCGTTCTTTAATAATAGGCAGATATTCTCAGGACACGTGCAAAATCTTGCTTGGTCATACGGTCTTCTTCCATCGTCCATGCCTCAGTCTCAAACACTCGGTCTATCTACGTATTTCTACCATTTGTAGTTGGCTAAAATTCAAATTTCCATACTACGTATCTAAAATGTAAATATACGATTCGTAGTATGATTTATAGCACTTGTTTTGGAGTCTACTATTGAATTACCTTATATTATGAGTATTAAAGTTAACAAAACGCTTGTCATCCGCCATCATAGTAACAGGAACGTTGCTATAATAACGTTTCAAAAGAACGACAGTTCCGAACGCTCGAAGCTTCCAGCGTTGTCTTACGTGTCACAGAAAAATTCAACGAAATTCTATCGTCCATGAACCCTCATTCGACGTTCTTAGACTACCCTGTCGTTCGACGTTTCAAGGTAACGACATCCGGCGTAAGAAACACAAGAACTTCGATCTCGGGATCATAAATCTCCGAGTATCACGCGGCTGCACCGGCTCTCGAGTTTTCTTGCAGCTTAAACGAACTCCAGGGAGTCGGATGCTTGTTTCTCGTCGATCGAGCCGCGATCACGAATATTTTTCAGTCGATAAGACGGACAATATTTCCCGTGTAATCGTGTACGGAGAATCTTAACGACTCACAGTGGTCTGAAAAACGGTGTTTCTTGGCCAAAATTAAAAACAACTTTGTATCGACGTTTTCCTACAGAAAACAGAAAGTAGAAAGTGAAAATTTTCATCAAGATCGCTTAACGTTGCTACGAGCTACAAACAGTAAAAATGTTGAAAATCGCAGTTTTCCACTACATTTGGTCTGTAATTGTAATAAATCTACCTCTTTCGATGCGCGTCGTTTGTTCCTACACCAAGCGATTTCCAGGCACATAACTCTCGTAAATGTTCAAAACGCTTTGTTTAAATTTTCATTACAGGCCCAGATAAAAAAGTTGCAAAAAGTTATCTTTACTTTTTTCTTCGCAATTCCGATCAATTGTATTTTTTTCAAAAAATTCTTACGCGTCATCTGGCAAGCTTGATCTTCTAATTTTTCAAAAAGACCGTTTGGCCCAATTTTAAAAAAGTTATTCCGTTTTTGAGAAATGCAGCCGAAAGTATATTAATGCGGGCCACTATATTCACTTTCATTTTTTCTAGGAGAAAATTCCATCGCATAAGTTTTTATATCTATTTAACTAAATTATACGACTCTCATTATTACGTTCGATTTAAAAGCACTAAAACAAATTTAAGAACATTCGTTTTTCACAACGTGTCTATTTAATTAAACGTTGGTGATCATATGGATACTCGACCTACTCCCAGTAGTTTAATTTTTTGCCACTAGTTCGCATATTGAAATTCTCAGTTTACCAATACGAGTGGCTGTCGAGTGGCTGCAAACGAACGCGTCCGGCACACTACGATACTTCAGGCGACTATTTTTGGAAATCAGCGCAGAATTAAATACCAAGATAATAAATCGTTACAATCTCAAAACTTCAATCCTTCTTTTCTTTTTACACGATATTTTTCTTCGCGGTCAACGAAGAACATTAAGATCTGCTAACCTTGTCGCCAGATAACCTCGCGCTCGCCAACTTGTTCGCGAAGGCGCGATTAGAAGGGCGATTAATGGCACAGAAAAAAGAATAGTCGGAAGCGACAAAAAGCCAGCCGTAATCTGGCCTGGAACGTTCGCGTAAAATTAAAATTGAAATTCTTCGAAGAAAGTTCGGAATGCCATTTCGATTACATATAGCCAATTAATCGACGCATTCCTGTAGTCGGGATTGTACCGTGGCTGCAATTATTAGGACCATTAATGGCGAGTATATAGATGTTGGTTCGCTTCGCGCTCCGGAGGACGCGTGTTTTTGCTCGAACATCGTGAACGCTGTGGCTTTTGATGGTAATTTTATAGTTAAATGCAAATTAAGCTTATACGCGCGAGCGTTGCCACTTTGATGCATTTCCAAACGATATTTCACTAATACGATCGATCAAGACATATTAGATGGTAATATTAGGTTGTTAGATTTCTATCTTAATTAGTTGGGAAATTAATTTTTATCTCGTTCAATATTAAAAATTAATACAATAATCATTTCAACCTTTGTACCACAAATATCTTACATTAAAATACATCTTCTATTCTTCGTGTTATAATCTTCACGTATCTTCTGTTAACGTAAGCTGGCGCTAACGTTATATAGATTTCTTCGATAATTGTTTTAAGAATATTATTTATACGGTAGTGTAACACCATGAACACGATTTTCTTACAATAATTGCCTGCGGCTTCCTGCACGTATAATGGCCCTTTTGTTTCGATCGATTCAACCGAACATGTGAATTACTTAAGCTTGAGCATGGAACCTGTAGTTTGTTATGACGTGACAATCGATATTTCATAGGAAGCTGCACTAGTGGTCTTGTTTCGTGACTGTAGGGATGTTCCTACGCTACTTGCTCGAAGGCATAGAAAACAAACTAAAAATATACAAAACGATCATAAAACCAATTTGGACGTACGGAATACCACTTTGGGGAACAGCAGCAATGAGCCATATAAGCAAAATAGAGACAATCCAAGCTAAAATTCTTTGATCAATTGTAAACGCCCCATGGTACGTTAGAAACGAGGACATACGGAATGACCTTGGAATACCAACGGTCAAGGAAGAGATTAGCAGATTCGCAAGAAGGTACAGAGAAAGAATAGCAATGCACCCGAACCGGCTGGCAGCGGAAACGTTCAACACAACCATAGAAAGAAGACTAAAAAGAAAACACCCAGCAGATCTCACAAAGGATACAAAGGATACAAGTACAAAGGATATATCTTAACAAACACGAAGATGGTACCCCATTGGGGGTAGCCACCCACATGATAATCAAACAGATAACAAATTCTACCAAATGTCCAAATTGGACAAATTGTGAATGTGAAATTTTAAATAAAAAAAAAAAGAAAAAAAATCTTGCTCGAAGAAGTTTGTGCTTCTTAACAGGCGTAATGCCATGAATTGTAAACGGATGCTTTGAACGAAGTACTGCGGAACATATGCGCCTGTTATTGTATCTTCGTTTTATGATAAGGAAAATATTATCGAAAGAGACGAGGACTTTTCTTCTTTATAAAATATGGTCAATTTGCGAGAGAGAAACAAACGATCTAATTTTAATATTAATTCTTTGGTTCATGAAACATATATCTATGTGTTAACTTTTATACATTTTTATGGATAGAAATATCTTCCTTTGTGTTACGACCGTTCGCGGAGAGACGCGTGGTAAGCCTCGTGGCGTAACACTTTGTCTCTTTCTATAAAGCATATGAAACTTCGGTAGAGGAAAATATAGATTTGTCAACTTTTGCGTAACTAATTTTCTTTCCTCTATAGTCATATGCTTCTGCTGAATATTTTAACATCCAGAGTAAATTAAAATTGCCAGTTAGAAACGAAAGTTTGTCAATTATCTTACAGCGCGAATACCAGAAGCTTCGTATCGCGTGTAATTGTTTGCTCCTTCTTATTTCCTGCTCGCATTAAAGTTTCAACGACGTAAACAGATAACCAAGAGCGATTAGCCGCGTGATCGATTGGAAATCTTTCGACTCCAATCTTCATACTCCGCTTCGACAAACGTGAAATAGCTCACAGAGAAGGTCGTACAGCGCAGTTATCGACCATACATAAATACAAAACGATAAAGTATACGCGATGCGCGCTGGTCGTTTCCAATCTTCATCAGTTACAGAGAAAATTATATGCACCTCGTAGTCGCTTCTCAGGACAGCACGCGTTCAACGTAACTTCGCAATATAAATTTTGAATGACGAGTATATCCGGCCGAGACAATTAACCTTGCTACTATATATCAAGCTAGCACAGCTTCATCTTAGCATATTTCTTTCTAGAGCCATTTGTGACGATCGAATGAGAATGACAGAAAGAATACCTGGAATAGATACCAATAAACAGTATTACAGTACATTTGTACAAAGGCTATAGACAATTTTTTTATAACACACGATCGTCGTCTTTTAATTATCTTCGTCTCGCATACTGTCCTTGTCTCCTCTGTTCAAGTTTCTTCTACTATTTTTGTACCAAGAATTATACAGTATGTACAACGTAACTGGGACAATGCTGTGATATTAAAAGTACCGATTTGTAATTTGTAGCTAAATTCAGATTAGTGACGATATTCTAATTAAACCATTTTCCTATTAATTGTAAATAGAAGAGGTGTACATTCACTGTTATATCCATACTCGTTTAATAAAGATCGTATCACTCGTTCTTCAGTCCCATTCCTGCAAACTATCATGCATTAATGTAATGATATGTATTGCGAATGCCACAAATATATTGTTGTTGATATTACGATAAATTCATTCTGATTAATTTAATAATTGGTACTTCTTAATATTACTCTAACTAATTTGTCAGGTACTAAAGTACGATAATTTAGACTTACAAGATCACTTTCCACGTATCATTGGAACGAATAAATTCTACTTTGTTGCTTTTTTTCATAAAAAGCGTTATTCTAGTGGAGAAACTTTACAACTTACAACGACACATTTCCCTTTTTCTCACTCATAATTCCTGCAAACAAAACCACAAATGAACACATTCTAACTATCCGCATCAATGATCACGATCACATACGTATATCGATATATTCGCGGCAAAGCGACCGGAAACCGAAAATGCCGAAGAAACGAATGCTAAAAGAGATCGATGGAGATGAAATGCGACGAATCGTAAGATGAAACGAAGTTAATTCCTGGAGATATCAAGGATGCTCTAAGATCTTGGAATATTTTCTTTCCGCGGAACGTAACCCATCTTGGTTCGGGACAGAGGAAAACAAAATTAAAAGTGATCGCAATAGAAACCAGGCCCTCAGCCTCTATTGTAAATCCACCCCTCGAACGGAACAGAAACAGAGGTCAGGTTCTTGGTAAGTCTTTCGATGCCCCTCAGCTAAAATCGAAGGCTGTCTGCATCGTGGCCAAGTGATTTCGTCTTGTCTCGGGGGCACTAACGTTTTGGAACATTATTCAAATGTTTCGAATTCCTTGCAAATTGCAAGCGACGAAATAAATGGATAGACGAGACGTTCAGAGGAGGGGTGAAAAATTTCCTTTATTCGTATCTGGATGTATCGATTTGCATACGAACCAGTCATGTTCGCCGGTCAATTTCGCAACATTTCATCTTCGCGTTAAAGCTAGCCATATCAAGCTATTCCTATAAACCATTCTATCGCTTTTTTTCCTCGCAGTTGATGAGAGAACAAACAAAAAGTTCCGTGGCTTGGCTACGAAATCGATGCTCGTGCTCGGTGCATGGATCGACAGAGCGGAAAAACGGGGACTCGATAAAAAATTCAGCGAGCTGTTGCGACGGCCAGTTTGAGTCGATCCTTAAGCCAGAGGAGCAGTGCGGATATTAAGCCACGAAGGATTTTTCGAGCGGCTTTTCAGATCGAATTGAAGGTTGCAACCTTCCTTCCTTTCTTCCTTAGAGTTTCTTGTCTTCTTCTTTGAAATGCCACGTGTTCGACGACATCGTCTCGGTTTTCAAGATGCCGTCTTTCCACGAGACGTTATTCGAATACTCCGGTGAAATATTAGCTACTTATTCCGTGACGGCAGCAAGGGCGAGCTTCCGACTTTCCATCGACCCCACCCCTATCGATCCTGGTTCCGTGTGTTTCAGCCGTTTCCCGCCTACGTGCAACCCCTTTGCCAATATATCGGTTCCCAGGGATCCCGTGGGATCTTTCTCCCCGAGGCCAAGGTTACCCCCTTAATCGTCTTCCTTTGAAGCCAGTCGACACCTCGTCGCGATCCTGTTAAGCGTTCCGTAATTCGATTCGTTTCGATCCGATCGACCGGTTAAAACTCATTTCCTCCGAAGCATCGAGACGGGAATCGCGACGCGCGGTAAACCACGTGTCCGATGAAGAGACACCGAGACGTCTTGCGGTCAAACTTTCCATTGATATCTGAAGCGTGAGAGTGAGAATTCGCTTATACCGAAACATTAGTAACAACTGATGAGAAATTCAAAGAATGTTAGAGTAATCTGGTATGTGTGATATCGCGTGGAAATTTGATTCTTCAAGAAGAATGTACCGATGGATACGAGGTCTTCGAGAGTGCCATATGATTCGAAAATGAAATAATTTTGTGTGATTGATCCGCGAATTATTATCGTTATTTCATTTTTATTTAATATTGAAATAATATTGAATATTGAATAATATTGAAATAATATTGAAACGTTATTTATTTTATCTCTCGTGTTTCTATATGTATAGGGGAATGTAGGGTAACATGGAACACAAATCTTTTCCTTAGATAAGATTTGACTATTGTGTGATATAATATATCTTACAAAAGAAATCATGTTCTCTTTCGTATAACAAATTCCTTATAATTTTCATGATTCGCTATGGATCCTACGTACTCTCTATAATAAAATAATTCGTCTAAAACAACTCTACGCGTATACAAAAAATCTATGATTGATCGACATTTGTAAAAGGATATGCCAATTCCAACAATAGTCAGAATGCCAAATCTAAATCGCAAATGCAATCCTATGGAGCCAGAGAATATAGCAATCAACGCCACGAGGCGTTGACCATCGCATAGAAGCGTTCTCACATCGATACTTGCTTCTGTGGAACATACCTGATACGCTCGAAACACGCATCCGATGCATCAGCTATGATGAGATTCGAGCTTATTGTCCGATCACGTTAATGATGTGCTTGAACCAATATCGAAGGAGCAAGGTTTCGATTGGTATTGAACACGACTATGATCAACGACGCGTGGTGTTAATCCTTGATGCCTTGTGCATACCATTTTGCATTCGTTTAATTAAAATTAAATCCACTAACTAAGTCTAACGAAGAGAGAATATTGAAATCTGATCGTTCGTTCGAAGAGAATATATTTTATTTCGTTCGATTAACGCGGAGGTCAATGTTGATCCGATCAATGAAACGTAATATACTGATTATAATTATAATTTATACGTGTAATATAATTTACCAATGCGTAAATTACTTCAATCGTCAATTATGAAAAATTGCGCGGATATCGCGTGAGATCGCTGTATCTTTTTTTTAAAACGTTTGTTTTACCAGTTTGACTATGGTCACAGTGACACAGGTACTTTACGTAAAACCAAACATTTTGGTAGAAATTTTCACGATTAATAGAAGAAATGCTTAGAAATATATTACTCTTACGTCGAAGTATTCTTTAACGATTGATACAGGATGAGGCAAGAAACGATTAATCTTTATGTCAGTTTGAAACTTTATTTCCTAGTTTTTTAACCCTGGAAGGTTTGATCGCGTTCAATAAATCAAGCTACCGACAAATTTCTACGCAATTTTCACTCGAGCCGCAATATTCCACTCAGAAAGCACCGCGAGCTCTTCGTCCTCGCGTCCTTCGGGAATGATTTACGATCCGAAACAGGGTAATCCCAAAGGGGCCAGCTTTTTCCGGCTGACTGCAAACTCGTCTCGTGACTTTTCACTTGCTCGCAACTATCCCTTTGCTTTTTGCACGTGTTTTTTTCGTCTCCGGCGCCGGGTTAACGTATAGGGATGATTTGGTTAAAGGAACGCGTCTCCATACGATTAAAGGTAACATTTGAACTTTCTTGACATATATCGCTCTTCCAGTCCATGATTTATGCAGTCCGCATCTCTTTTACTTTCTGAAATACTATTTATTCCGTGTTATAGGTTACGTAGATATGATTTTACTTCTTACGAAAATCTGGCCGAGGAAGTGTTAATATATTAGTTTTACAAGCACACCTGCCTCTAAAATCTCATCCTTGCCAATTACACTCACGATCCTCCAACAAATACCCACACAGTCTTTCCTAATTACCGAAAGAAAAAGAAAAGAACTTCCTAAGTACGATCGTTTATCACTGCAACAACTGCGAGTATCCACTCTCTGTTTTTGAAACTCTCTGCACGAACGTACAACCCCATTCTTCTCGCCAACTGTATCCAACCTAACCTGTGTACGTAATTTATTTTCCAAAAATATTGTTATTCAAATAATATTACTTGCTATTATGTTTCTCGTGTTATAAAGCAACACAGCAAATAATAAATAAAACGAAAGTTTTATTTGAATTATTATCCGAATAAAAGTTTATTTCGATAACATTCATTGCGCTTTAAGTAAGCCACGAGTAATACGTCGAGGGTCGGTCGGTCGAATCCCGAAGAAGTTAAGTAAGAGAAAGGGTAAAATAAGTAGAAAAGACTCTACGATGGTACTGCTGAAAGTACGGGTCCTTCAAGTGCTAATTCTTAGAAAGGCTCTAACAAGAGATCGAGTAAATCATCCGCAAATGAGATAGGACTAGTTCTAATTGTTCCATCCACGCGTCGAGCCGAATCAAAGGATGTCAAGGACGATTGTCACGTGAACCGAAGGACAGCACGACCACATTGTGTAAAACAAGTGTTTCGTGCTTTCTATTACACCCGATAGGTAATCGTCGCAATTTCCATATAAGTCGCGATAATCAGAATTTGGGAATTTGCTATCACGAGTGAGCACAATTTGCTTTGGTAACAAGGAAAATTGATTTCATTGCCACGACTCACGAGTGGTTTCGCGATAGTTTGCCATTCTTTCAACTCGATCAATTTCCAAATATTCAAATATTCTATAAATCTGCCGAATCTAAGAATCTTATATCTATTAAGAATATTTATTTTGATCGAAACAAATATCTATCCATAGTTCTTCCAGATTCGTTCTCTTACGAAATCCACATCTGCTGCACACAATAGCAAAATAGTTCGTAAAAGCTGATCGGTTTTCGCGATTGCTCGTAAAAAGTTATAATATAATAGACGTTGGTAGGATAGCGAACGATTTCGTGAAAGACTTTTCTTTCTTCTCGTTACCGATTCGCCTTCATCCGTAGTACGACTGTAGAATTCGCGAAGCTCTCTCAATGCCAGTGTCGCAAAGTCTATACCTCCTTTGCATCCTTCGCGTTCGGAAGGAGACCTAGAACGCGGCTGCAAATGAGCCGCGTTGCGATAGACTCAAGGCCCATTGAACAGCGATATATCGATGACACCAAACACCAGGAATCTACGCGTTCGACTCATTTGCCCGTAATTAAAACACCCACGCTGCTTTGATCTCGCGGTCTAAGAGATTCCTGAGGTGCCAAAGTCCTATCCTATCGCTGATTACGCTCTACCACCGTGAAGGTCACTTTCTTTGGTACGTACGTAAGAACGTGTGACAAGATCGTCACGATGAAAATTCCGCCTGGCCGGTGTGAAATTAATCGTGAGATTTTAGCGTTTTTAAGATTAACAACGTGTCCGAAGATTGGACCGCACATATCGATGCAAAATTTGTGCAAGAAAAATCCAGAGAAAAGGAATCTCGGCAGAGATTTGTTTCGTTCGATAAATGTTATAATTGGATATATTTTTGCGTGTTACGAACATTATCTGCATCGTTGCACCTTTACGCTTCCCATAAATACATACACATTCTCAGCCTAGCGATAACTATAGCCGGTACCATTACTTAGAACCTATTTCTAGACTGTGTCTAAAGTCGGCATTGAGAACGAAAGGGTTAACAAATGACATTTAAAGATATCGAGGGCTGTTCCGCAGTTCAGTTTGGAAGGAGGGGAGAGGACAGGACTGAATGAAAGAAAAATCGACTGGAAAATGGATGTTAGGCCAAAATAATGGTATAAGAACCAAAGGTGAAGGTAAAGGTATGCTTTTTGTCACGAGTCATGCCTAGATAAGGCTATCTAGTACAGCCTTGTCCGAAAACCGGAGATATTAGATATTAGATGGATGGACTTTGACGAACGATACCGCTAAATAACTGAATAACATACCTGTTAGTTACGTTCGCTTACTTACTGCTTAAGCAGTACTTCTCTAAAAAATATAGGCTTGTATTTTTCTTTTTACGATTGCATACGGCATAATGTAATCGAGATAAGAACGATCGATGTACCGATCTTGATCTTAACCATAACTTCACTGCGATTTGTAGTTTCATAAATATTCCAAAACTTGCTTGCCGTGTACTTGACCGTACTACTAATAAGCGAATCGCTTAAAAACCGTACTGGTCGATTCCGTAAATTAAAAAACAATGGACGTGATCGTTAAGATCAACAAGATTAACAAGATTGAGAATTTTAGAAAAAGCTGAGCGCAAATATCAATTTCTAGTACAATTCCAATTATAAAAAAGGATTCTGTTTCTAAAAAATCCAAGTGTAAATTATCGAAGAAAACGAAACGTCTTCTTGTCGATCAATGATAAACAGTAGACAAATGATAACTGTAAAAAGCAGGTTTCTCTCGCAACAGGAGAGGCTATCGATTTTATATAAAATCCGTATTTCCGATCGGATAATCGGCCAAAGTAAAAAAACTATAATTTGTGGCGGAAAACATTTCCGACGAAAGAAGATCGAAGTTCGAACATGTAATTTAATGTAATTGCCTTTATTAACGATTTATAACAGAGTTATTTTCCCTAACTTGGGCCGCGATATAAATTATACATTATTATTACATACATACATATGTTACATCTTCTTACAATCACGTTAAATATGGGGAATGCACTTGATGATAGTAACTAACGGACGTTGGAAAGTTCGCGTATTCACAAGGCACAGCTACGTCAAAATGAGAAGCTGATTATTTACTTGAAAAACGGAGAAACACTATGTACATATAAGAACAATTTAATTTTTCATTGGAAATTCGGGATTTGTCAGACCTAAGGAAGATTAAAGCTAGCCATAGAAATTTAGTATAAATTTCCTATTAAACGAAATTTTTTGATTATCTAATAATATTTATATCGAAAATCTGTTTTTCTCATTTTGCTTACGAATCTATATGTACAAAATAGAAACTTTCTTTATATACATAACTAATAATAATTTTTTAAATCACCACACTTTCTTCGACTGAAATATTTTCCATGTGTTTCTGAAATAAATATTCCGCCATAAAATGATCATGACAAAATACAATTACACACACAATCTCTTTCTAACAAGAAAGACAACTATACAAGTTTTTGATACACGATATTCGCATTTCCAACGTAAAACATATAGCGTACTGTACATAAAAGATTTACATATAAAAAGAACACGATAAATAGCAGGAAGAACGTAGAAAAGATAGAAGCAAGAAACGATAATAACGATAATAACGATAATAAAGTAATAAAGGATCTCAAAGTACCGACAGAACTTCTAGCGTATTTACATAAATGAACGATTTTCGAATCAACGACGAGTACTTTGGTAACGAGATGACACAATTTCACGCGCAAGAGAAAAGTAGCTCGCTAATTGGAAATGCTTTTTTCCTATCTAGGCGTTTCGTTAATTGGTAACTTCTTGAAGATACAACTCTTCTCAGTCGTACGAAATCCCTGTTCCGAAATAACTGCAACGCGGTAGTGACAGTTAAAGGGAATTAATCTTATTGCTCGTTAAACCGGAGACACCTAACAAAACCGTGGACCAGTCACGAACAACGGTATGGACAGTAAGAAAAACTCATGGCCAGGAAGGCTACAATCTTGCTCCTCGTTGAAAGTCCTCCCTTCGTAAAGTCTCGTTTGTCGTTAATACAACATGTGGGTAGATCTTGACAGGCCTGTGAATAAACGTGACGAATTTTAAAATTTTATTTTATCCTCTTTTATCGTATAGAATCGCTAATTACGAGATAGCCTATGTAATGTATTATTATTATTATGTAATTATGTATGTAATATATTATAATGTATTATGTAAACTCGTTTCGAAATAGTAAAACTTAATTCCCTTCTACGTTTCTCAGAAATCCGTCACTTAGGGAAAAGACGCTAACGACTGTTTTATAATCGCTGTTAAAATATATAATGTTACTAATAGTCTATAATAATAATAATTTTAAATTACCACTTTCCAAAATTTCAAAAGACGAGATAGGTCTGTTGAAGGCCATCGAAAGGAACTTACCACCGTGAAGGGTGGACGTATTTTGCAAAGAGCTAGACAGCGAGATCTCGGTTCCGGGATGTTCGTGTATCACCGTCTCGGTGATATTGTTTTCCGCCTCGGAATGTGCACGCCGATGTTCGCGAGTCATCCCGTCGTTCTTTCGCCTCTTCTCCGTTCCGACGCAACAACGCTGCTCCCTCTGCAACGTCATCTCCTGCGAGTAAACGGATTCCCCGTTCGAGAACGAGTTGAACCGTTGCCGTCTCTTCGAGGTGGCTTGATTCCCACGTCTTCCAATCACGTTCGAGATCTCGTGATTACTACGGGACATGTCGTTGCCCCTTTCGCGACGCTGCAGAGATTTCAGAGAGTCCTCGTACCCGCTGTGAAGAGGAAACATCCGGGAATGCAAGTAGAAAAAATTAATTAAAGTACCGATGTTGCGTTTCTTTGTTTCTTTAAGCGTTCAGATCACAAATGAACCGATCATAGCCATCGAGAGTTAAAATATACGTTGTTATTTTCTTCCTTCGCGTTTTATTAACCGATCAAGCATGAAATTGAAACCACCACGAAAAAATAATAGAAAGCTGATCTTGCGATACTTATTATGTATTAATACTTACAACGTATTATTGAATTTATCCGTAGAAGATGAAATGGTGTGTGTGGGTGTATGTTTGATGGGATGTTAGAATTTATATGAACAGGGTTTTAGAAGCGAGAATCGTGGGATCGACAAGGATCGCTGCATCAGGTTAACCGTTTCGTTCCTAGTTGGCTTTAAGAAGTTTTATAAAGCTGAATAGATTTGATAGATAAATAATAGACAGAACATAAGAGAAACGATCCTAAACGCTGTTAGAATTATTAGAACTACGATATTAATATTTGCATATGTTACACGCATGGAATTAACTATTATATTTAACAGAAGCTTCGCAAGATTACAAGCGTAAGGAGAAAATTATAAGTGTAAAGGGATTTGAATTTCTTCTTTTCTAATAGCAGGATAAAAGTTTGAAAAATCAGTTTTAGAATATTAGGATGATCGATGAAATTAGTAAGATACATTGAGCGATGAAATTATTTACATTCGCCTAAGCAAATATACGATGTGAATCACCTAAACCTAAATACATAACGAATACAAAATGCCTGTTAAAATCCTTTTTAGTCATTTTAATTTAGATCTGTTCGCGTAACAACAGTTTCGAACTAGAAATATCGTGCAACTTTTACAAATTTTAACCATTTGCTTGCACGTCCTTTTAGTCGCAAGAACTTCGCAAAAACCCAAAAGAACAGATTTCACGGATAAAAGATTTGCCTGTAGCTCGACGCTCCTACTACACCACGAAATCGAAAGGAACAGTAAACAGCCCTCTCGTCTCATCGAAAATTTTGCGCAGCAGCCCACCTCCGGTGATCATTTATTTCACCTCGATAAGAATAGCGACCAAACGGTTGAATCGATCCGTTCGAAACCTCTTTTCGATTTAGATAGCACAAATAGCCCCGTAAGTAATTCGACTTACTTGCTGCTCTCGCCGCTGGAGGGGCTCGACGAGTGACTGCAGTGGCAGGAGGCGCGCGCCACGATCCCAGAATCCTGACCACTGGAATGCAAGGACGTCGCGGATGCCTCGAGTCCTTTCGGGGTCCCTGTCGTCCTTCCGGCGTGCTTACTACAACCGCCCATCCTGCAACCACCCCCTTGCCTCTCTAGCATCGACATCGCGAAACATATGGGAATTCCCTGATACAGTATTCCCTATATTCGCTGACCAACCTTGCCGACCAGCTTTTCAGGCTGGAATTTCGTTTTCATAATAAATGCATACCTTTCTGTCGCGGCTTTGTTCAATTCCACGGCGAGCCGTGTGTTGTTCGCGTTCACTGAAATTTCAGGCCACGTTCAAATGGATGCGAGGTTAAGGATCGAACCTGTGGTTGTCGCTACTTGATTGAAAACGGCGTTGCGAGGAAATCGCTGATTGGTTTTGGTGTTTAATTTGGGATCATGGTTCTTCTGATTGGATCGTTTGTTAGTTGCGAACGATAGGGCAGGTATCGGGTTAGTTGGTAAGGTTTGAAAGATAATTGCGAGTACTGGGGATAGCGTGTCGTGATCGAAACGTGTTGCGGTATTTGTTTGTGCTTGTTGAATTTTGATCCTGTCGCGTAGAAAGGATTTTGTTAGTTAGATTTTATAGAAAGATTTTAATATCTTGATACGCGTAGCAAATGGAACTTTTTGATTTTTTCCTTTTTTCCTTCTTTTTTCGTTTCGTTTTATACGATAGTTGCGTAAAGATGGAATTGAAATTACTTCGGAAACTTATCTTTTGCTCTCTGCGTTTTATAAAAACTACTTATACGTTTAATGCACTGTCGCGCAAGTTTCACACCTTTATAAAACATGCTTCAAGGAATTTGATCGGTAAATACGGCAGGCAGCACTGCATGATACTTTAATTGCATATTTAAATCGCTTGAGCGCCACGTTTATAGTTTAAAATGAAATATACGTTGAAAGCTAATATTATTTTCTTTTCAATAATTTAGTAACTAATATAGCAACTATAGCATCCTTTATTGCGCGGTATCGATCCATACGGACATATGTTTATAGCACGCTTGTAGTTAACCGAGCGATCAGAAGCGGTCTGGCCATAAACGGGCTATACTACATGCTACGACTACTGTCGCATAAAGTCAATACTACGCTTATTTTTTTACGCCTTCTGCACCAAATTTCACATTTATTCGTGTCAACGATACTTTCGTTGTACCCTTTTCCATCCAGATTCAATTTAAAAAATCAAAAGAATCTACACTTAATGTTTCTGTAATCTTCGATACGACGTAGAATATGGTCGATGATTTTGCATTCCTCACAGTATTCCAAACCTCTGTTTAAAAAGTATCTTGTTGCTATTTTTTCTACGTGTCCCCCCGATTCATTTCTTCAATTCGATACAACGTAACGAGGATGCACTAACATAAATTGAGAGTAAAAAGCTCGCAGGCGTGAAATACGAGGCAGCATGGCGTATCCAGCTTCGACGAAGAATCGCAAGGTCTGGACGAGTCGTCCAGAAACGCGACGCGATTCTGCTCAGCCGCGCTCAAACGATTTAATACGGTTGGCGATAAAGTATCGCGGAGTCCCTCGCGACGAGAAACGGTTTACGTCGATTAATAGACTTACGCGTGGAAGCGGGCACAATTGGCTCCGTGCTCACAGATGCTCTGTCGCCTCGGCATGTCAGTGCAGAACGGTTCAGGGTCGTAATGAAGGCCATCGACGAAGGTCGGGAACAAAGGCGGCTTCTGTAGCGTGGCGGCCGGATCTGCCAAAGCGAATCCAATCGGACTGGTGGTCGAGAACATCGCTTTCTCCCGACGTCTGCGACTAACCAATGAATTTCGGATAACTACGTTTCCAGGATTGACTGCTACTCGATTGCCCGGTATTGGGGCAGCGGATGTAGCAAGTTAAGATCGATAAACATGTTTTTCTAGGAAATTCGGTGTGACAATTAACGATAAAACTATCAAATTTATAAAAATGACGCGTTTCAGACCTTTTGTTTTAGTAGTCGTCAAACGTATACACAGATACTTCTGGCAAGACTGATATAGATTTGTAAAATGGATCCGTTTAAAAAATGAGTAATATTTCTCTTAAATTTGAATTCTCTACTCTAGCTTGCCCTGACGGTAATAAATAATATATCGTTTCACGTTAAAAGTATCGAAACGTTATCGCACGCGTGTCAATAATTCACCGCCCCTGTCTCTTTTGCATACAGTTCCCATTTCTGTTCTGTGTATCGCTGTGCTAAATCACGTTTTAAAACTAAAATCGCTGGTCTTTAATGAAAACAATTCCTCGATGCTATTTTTACGAAATATACTTTAACGCCTAAACCGGAGTTAAATTTTGTACGCCGTACCGTTTATTTCTGCGAACGCATGTAACGCAGAGTGCAGTAACAAGGGCACCGACAAAGACGACACAGCCAAGCACTACCGCACCCACTTCCAAGGTAGATAGAAGGTAACGATGATTACCCCGACGCGGAGAGCTTCCGGCAATGTCCAGGACGCCGTACTCGTCCAACTCGCGCTTGATCTCCGTTTTCTTCGTGTTAAACACGCTGAAAGAACATGTCCGTGCGCGGCATGTAATTAATTAACAACAAAATCACCGCTTGACAGTTTCCTTGGGAATTGTGCTCTCGCGCACATCTCACGTATTTCCATTATTCGTTTACGAATCTATATACTTCTTTAGATATCTTTACGTTATCATGGTAGCAAAACACGATGTAATTTTGTTTCGTAATTATCTTTGTTACCATGATTTTGGTTTTATCAATGGTAAAACGATTCGTTAAAATTTAAGGTTTACTTACTCGTGCAGTGTATCCATATCTATCATGACATTTAAATGAGGATCGATCGCATAAAGGTAAACATCGGTGCTACAAATAAAAAATATAGATTAAGACATAGAGCGAAGTTTCACGTTTAATTTTAAGATTGAATAATGTTCGAATCGCTTACGACGTAGCATCGATCAGATTCCTTTCGATGTGTGGCTCTAGCTTCCTCACTCGAACGTCCAAACCAGTCACATTTTGTAGTATTCTAAATTAAATTAAAGATAGCCTAACGTTGTATCGGTATCGAAGAAACATACTTTGTATGAAAAATTTACAAATATAATCGGTGTAACGCTCGCTTAAATTCCAATACAATCGTCTCGCTTAAATTTTAGCGATCTACCGAAACTAACTTCTCGCTATTCAATTTCTTGAGCGTAACGTAAATTCATCGACAAGGACGGTAACATACAACATCTTTCCTACTTGCTCTCCTTAAATCTGTTCCTTTTCTCCGAGTTTCTTTATCAAATTCCTGGAATACGATTACTGCGTGTTTCATGATCAATTACAATCGGTATCCTGATTTATTAGAATTTAAGCAAGCGTTACTGCAGCAGTGGCCATTCCTCCTACTCTTCTCGGGACACCCTCGTTTTCGGGAACACGATAAATCACAAGAAAATCGTTATTCGATAACAAACGCTTCAACTCTTTTACAGTAAATACATGTATAAATACTCACGAGGTGATGTTCTCCAATTGCGGCTCGATATCAATGGGTCTCCGACCAACAACCATCACGACTTGTTTCTGATCATCCAACACGTACACCTTGGAACAAACCATACGGTTAGATAACGCGACAAGAGACAGACGAGTTTTGAACAATTCGAGACAGGGAAACCCCGTCTTCTTCACGGGGAAATTAACTTTTGCTGTACCTCGAATTCCAACGACGGATAATTAAGAGAGTCGGATGGAACGCAATGCCAAAGCACAAGAGAGAGAGAAAGAGCAAGACTTACAAAGACATTGGCGATACTGCTGCGACCATTTTCGGCGCCCCTTCTGTCGGTGGCCTTCACGTCGAAGCCGAAAACGCGTCCAGTGTCACGGCCAAAGCTCGCCACGGATCGTACTTGACCGCTCAGTGGGTCAATGGCAAATCGTGGCGCGTCCTCCCGTCCGAGAATTTGATACCGGATCTCGGCGTTTGCTCCCTCGTCCGGGTCTTCTGCCTGGCCGAGTGATTAATCGGTTTATTCGACTTTTCTTATGCATCTGTTATTCGAATGTTTCTGATGGCGTGAGAGCTTACGGAGGGAGGAATAGAAGGACACTGTCGTTCCGAAAATGATATTATTTTGTAAAGCATCGCAAAAAGGATCGGACATATGTAGTCGAATTAATTTGGAACATCAGAATGTCGTCGATCGTTGGAAAAAAGATATATATCGACATTGTCAAATGCACTATCTAAATTCGGGAACTTTCTTATCACCGAGACCCTCTTCTGTGTTCAATGCCTTACAAAATGATCTTTCAAAAGAAGCATAAATAAGAAGAGAAAAATTAACGAAACGACCGGAGAACAAAAGAAAGCGTGATACGCTAAAGGACAAGAAAGCGGCGTCTTCCGCGACGTGTATGAAAAGCAAAGTAGAGAGAGAGAGACAGAGAAGCGAAATGAAGTCAAAAGCGACGGAGGCTCACAGCGGAACCACACACAATGGGACACAACACGCGTGTAGACGTACCTCCACTTTGACAACCTCATACCCATAATGGGCAGTGGTAGGTATCGCGGCGAGGATGGGTCGACCCTTTGATTTGAATCTGGGCGCATTGTCGTTAACATCCTTCACCCTGACAACGACCCTGGCCTCGTTAGGTGCTAGACCATTCAGTCTTTCGCCAACAACCGGGTAAATCATCACGGACATCCCGCGACCTATCTTCACCCTGTCGACCCTGACCTTCGCCTCGTATCGATCGTTCACCTCTCTGTCCACGTCTGTCATCAGGTACAACGAGCCGTTCTTTGGGTCGATCGAGAAGTGTTCTCGCGCCTTCGTGTCATCTGCGACGATGCTGTATCTGTTGAAAATTTTAATAGTCGGCTGTAATGGAATACTACGTGGTCGAATCGCTCGAGCTAGCACGTGATTTTGAAGCTTTAGGGTAGATAGGGGTCTGTTCCTTACAGCCTTCTCGCTGGAAGGTAGCCTTGCATTATTCACTTCGCGAGTATCTGACGCTTAAAAATACGCTGTTGTGTTCTACTAGCATACCTTATATGTTCGCTTTGCTGACCATCGGCTAGATCCAATTGTGCGACCAAAATCGGCACCGGAACGTTCTCCTCGACTTCTACTTCGTAATACCGATGTCTAAAAGAGGGTGTTTTCTGCACCTCGTTCTCCGCATCTTCCTCGTCGTCGTCCACATTCAACACGGTAACGATCACGACTGCGGTGGATGTCAGACTGACCGGAGACCCTAAATCACTAGCAGTGACCAGTAATCTATGACTCTTCCTAGTCTCGTAATTCAGATTAGCAATCGTCGTGATGACACCTTCTTTACTATCGATAGCAAAATACTGCTTCTCAGGCTGTCCTTGATGACTCAAGTCGAAGAGGATCAACCCATTTCCATTTCCAGCAAAATCCGAATCATTAGCGTATACCTTGATCACTTGACTGCCAATAGGACTGTTTTCAAAGATCGATGCGTGGTAGACCGGTACGAGATCTCCATTCTCATTCTTCTCGATTTCGTGATAATTGTAGAACATAGGTGGATTGTCATTGACATCCAACACGTTCACTTCTACCTCCACGGTAGAACTTAATCTTGGAGAGCCATTATCACGAGCCATGACCACGAAACGATGAGTAGCTGCAGTCTCCCTGTCCAAAACTCCAGTGACTCTAATTATTCCTTCGTAAGGAGCAACGTTAAAGATCCTAGACACGTTCGCAGGATCCTCCAGGTTCTCATTACCGGAGACAGCTTCGTAACTGACATTTGCATTGACTCCAAAATCTGCATCAATGGCTCGAACAGCGCCCAAATTGTAGCCAGTGTAACTTCCTTCTGGCACGTCAAAAGTATACCAAGACTTGTCAAAGATCGGCGCATGATCGTTCACGTCTACCACGTGGATCCTTATGGTGATATTGTCAGATAGTTGTCCAGAATCTTTCGCTAGGACGAACAAACGAATGCTCTTCTCAGCTGGAAGTCCTCTGGCTACTGATATTTCAGCCGACCTTAGATCCAAATGAAAGTATCTACGGTTGGTGGTGTCGAATCGTCGTGACTTTACGTCGTCTCCGGAAGTCGTCTCGTTCCCCAGGCTGTACGTTATCGCGGCGTTTGTTCCCTCGTCCTTGTCCTCCGCGAGCAGGCGTATTATCGGCGCGCCAATGGTCGCATTCTCTGGCACGAGAAGAAGAGGCGAACGACGGCTGTTCGGTGGCTGACTTCCGGCACCGGGCTCGCTCGTATCAAGCACGTCGTTCCCCTCGAACGATGCCTCGGTATCGGGTTCGCTCGACACGCGAACACCTTGATCGGGGAGCACGATCATTCGGATAAAACTCGGAGGATTGTCGTTCACGTCGGTTACTATTATCTTCAGCCGCGCTTCGGATGTTAAACCGCCTGCAAAAATCAAATGAATAGGCAGGAAGAATGGAATATTATTCTCACGATCTTTTTTGAATGTTCGATAAGTATTATTTTTGCATGAAAGTTTCAGAGAAATTCGCTATTCTTTTCGTTTGTTAAATACGTAGTCTCGATAAAGTTTGAAAAATGTTTGTAAGTGAAAGTTCTTTTACTTTTTGCGAATTTTGACGACCGACGATACTGACGTCTTCGATTATGCGAAGATTTTAGGATCGAATGTAAATTTCTGTGGAACACGGTTTGCCAATTTTAGTCTAAAACTTTAACTAAATACCATACACGTTCCTAAAAGGAGTTTCTAAAACTATTATTAGATTTCTACGATTTACAATCTTAAAAGCTGTAACGTTCGAGTAGCGCAAGAATTTCCTTCTACGTTAAAAACATATTTAGAATTCTCGTTTGTATCTCTTTGAATTTTCCTAAGCTCTAAGTTCTGCGTTCGCTATTAGCAGAAAAGAAAACTTACCACTGTCTTTAGCAACGATCGTGAAACTATAGTTTGCTTTCACTTCCCTGTCTAGCGTGCGGTCATCGATTCCTTCGAAGTACACTAAACCCGTAGTTGGATGGATTCTAAACAGTTCGCTTCCCTCGCCGTGAAGGCTAAAGACAAAGTTCCGATTGACGCCTTCGTCTTTGTCAGTAGCCGCGATAGGTATCGATAAGTTCACTTTTGTTCCGGCTGGACTGTTCTCCAGAATTCGACCCTCGTACAGTGGCATTGTGAATTCTGGCGCATGATCGTTCTCGTCGAGGACGATCACGCTGACCTGCAGTAAAATTCGCTATGTTAAACATTTCCATATAACAAATTTCTTCAAAAGATATTCTTCTTCTTAGATTTTTCAAAGAATTATAAAGTTCCACGAATTCGCACAAAGTTCGCTTGTAAAAGTCACAAAGCGATTAATAACACATTGTTAATAGCCTTGCTACTACCTTACTTGCGAATATTAAATAATCTAAGAATACGATTGAATCGATTTATCAAGATTAATCGGAAACTGCAAATAATTCTGTTTCAGCCGTATTTGATATTTCCTACGATTTCACATCAGCGAAATTAGAAACTCCGCATTTACGGAATTCTTGTTGAAAATGTACAAACCGTAATTTATATGTTCGACAAACAGGCGTTATAAACGTTATCCTTGGAAGCGATTTTAATTTATGTGTCAGAAACACGGGACAATAGCGAAGCAAGTAGTACTTTGAATTTAAATACTCGTACAGCATGCGTCGCGCTAACTGAATAAATGTTAATATTCGTACTAAACATAAAAGAGGTCGCGCAAATAAGTGCTTAAATTTTATTTGTCTCCCGTTGGGTTAAATATTTGGAAGGTCCTCGATGGTGTATGAAACGAAACACCAAATATATCTGCAACAAAATGATCCTTGGACCAAGCGCATAAACGCGACCTTCGTTCGAATTTTTAAATTAAAAATTGTTGAACATCATCTCCACGTCCTTGGAACTTCTATTAACTTTCACGAGCGAATATTCCAAAAGTTGAATCCGCAAACATATTACGGTTCGAGGGTGACATTCTGAGCACCTGCCGGAGAGTAGACGAGAATCGATTTTATAGCCTCGCCAGGTATGGAACGAGGTAAAGATAAACCCCTGCAAATTCGTTTTTCACCCTCCTAAATATCGTAATATGTATTTTACTTTTGACATTTTAAATATTTTTTGATGTTATACATTCTATGCGCTCTTCGTACGTTTCAATTTCCCATAAATGCATAAAAATCTATAATATTCTATGCTGTTTGAGACTAAACTCTATAAAAATTGCTATGTTACTATCATAACTGTAAGGAATGTCTACTTGCCAAAAATTCCTCGCTAAAACACCCAAAAAACTCGCTGACCCTATGGAAATGTTCAGCCAAACCAATCATCCTACGCAAACATTTCTAACTAAACTACCAAAGACACTTTCTTCCCTTTCACATTCTCTATCCGCAAGAAATCTCGCTAAGTGCCATTTGCCGACAACCACGCGCCACTGCCATACAATCTCACTTCTACGCCATATTAAACATCCACGGAACTTGGAACGTAAAATTAATTACTAAGAGGGAACTTACTTGGAAGACGCCGACGCCGCGTGGACTCTCTGCAATCACAGTGATGCTGTAATTCTGCCTCGTCTCGCGATCGAGACCCTTGGGCGCGTACAGGGCGCCATCCTCCGTGATCGAGATGTCGGGTACATCCTGCTGATTGACGATAAAGAACCGAGTGCCAGCAGTGGCCGCGCCGGTTCCATTCTGGGGAAGCACTTGCCCGATGTACGCACCAGCTACGTTCTCCTTCGCGTGGAACACCAAAGGAGCGGTGGTCGTTCCCCTGCAATCAACGGTCGACGACTTTTCGACAAGCAAACAGAAATCCACGGAGCCAACGACTTTTGCCCTTTTAAACTTGGAAATGGAACGAGTAAAATCGAAAGACGACACTTTTTTCGTCTATCGGTTGAAATTCGTTGATGATTTTTAAAGGGGTGCACCATCCTGATACGTATAAATGCTTGAGAATGTTGTTCTTAATAATTAGAAGATAGAAAATTTAGATTCTTTAGGGTGATAGTGATTTTAACTTTATTTTGGAATTTTTGTGAAGGCAAATGTTGCGAAACGGCAAAGTTGGAATATCGATAGTTTGCCACTGTTCCTGGCGAGGACAGGAACGTTTAAAATGAAAAATTCTTTCGTTTCGTAGAGTAAGTCCTAGTATCTAAAACATAGCGTAGAATTTCCCAATAAATTTGAACGATTCAGTTTAAATCGTAGGACTAGCGCGAGACAGATGTCTGGTCGTGAATGCAGACAAGACTGGAGTTAAAAGCTAAATAAATCTAATTAATTTTTCTAAATCCACAGCTTTCAAGTATCGGAATTACGTTTTATATTTCCATCGAGAATCTTCGCTTCCGATACTTTACCGTACTGACTGCTCGGTTCTAAAAAACTGTCTGCCAATAGGTTACGAACAACGAATGCAAGTTTGTACGTATATCCGCTATCAACACTGCAAATCTCCGTTCCTCCTCGTTACGTGGAAACAAAACCAAATTCCAACCTACATTTCGTTCGAGGCTCGTTAAAAAGTCGTCCGTATATACCAGAAGAATTTTACTTACTTCGTAAAGATGCCTCGTTCGTCGTTAGGGTCTACCACGTGGATGGACACGTTAGTAATCAACATGAGGTCTCTCTCGTCCGTGACGATCGCTTCGAAGTCGTAGGTCAATCTATCGAATCGTTCGATCTCCTCGACCACGGTGATCGTTCCCGAACGCTCCTCCACGGCAAACGGGACTAAAATTCCATAAATGTATGCGCTATGTGTTGCGTATTAGGCTGAGAGGAACAGTCCTCTTTCGTTTCGTGTTAGGCGAAGCTTATTGGATCGTTAGGCGTTAGGCGAGATCAAAGTTATCGGCTTTAACTCTTCGTAACGCGAATTTTATACCGCCTCTGGATATTCTAGAAGGAAGTTTGCAGATACTCTCGGTATATTGGAAATATTCGGGGGAAGGTATTGATTCGAGATGGGCTATTAAGTGCTGGTTGATGTCGAATGCAAAAGCGGAGAATTAATGGACACAGAGCGGTGGCTAAGTGGTTAGTAATGTATTTTTGGTTGAATCGATGTATCGATATTCCTACTGATATTTCATTATTTTTGTTGAAAGGATTATATCGTAATGGGAAGAAGATCTTTTTCGGATACGAACTGAAAAAACGTTCCATATAAATAATATCGAAATTCAATTATTTCTCGTCGTTTAATTTTAACACTTTAAAAGCCAAAAAATGTATCCGTTTAACAGAGTAAAAAGAAGGATAAGAACAAGAGTGAAAATTTAATTTTGCAAATATAAAATGCGAGAGAACCATCGAATAACGCACCTGTTGATTAATTAATTTCTTCGAAATACGTACCACCCTCCTCGTAGCTGTGTAAAAGATCGTAGATCAGGTCGTTGGTCTTTACGGCGTCGTTCAAACGTATCTGACCGACGCTAGTACCGACTGCCACATTGGCACCGACCCAAAATTCATAAGGAGCCCCCACGAAGTCCGGCTCGAGCGATTCCGGCCCTAAGACGAAGAAGAAACGTGTAAGAGGACTTTGTATTTTTTGACAAATCGCGCTGAAAACGTGCAACGATCGGCGGGATGCGTGTTTGCGCTGGAAATTGGCGCCAATCGTTTCGGCCGCGATAAAAGTTTCCTGAAACCTTGGAAGCATAGCGTGGAACGGTCCGCACGAAAATATTTCGTGATTTCCTTTGTCACGCGTGGCAAAAGTATGATCGATTGTGACGTATGGGAAATATTTGTGTGACATTTGGAGAATATTCTTCTAATACGAAGCGTAGCTTTTCTACGATCGATGAAGCGCGTTTCTTGAAATATTGGTAGATTTTCGTGATTTGGATAAAAAGTAAAAGATCTAAAATAAAGTCCAAGTGTGTATACGATTAGTTGCGAGAATCAGTTTAATTTGTTCGATTAGGAGCGTTCGTTTAAGGAAATACGTTAAAATTTTGATTAATAATTTGATTTAGCTCCTAATCTCGTTTCGATTAGTCGATACTCGCCCAGTCGATGATGCCCAAGTTTGCTACACGTTACGAACAAATAAAGCTCACCATTCGATCTGAAAACATCCACAGTAACCACAGCTAGGGAGAATCTCCTCTCGCTCGGATTCGCCGGTTGATCCGCCGCCTCGACGAAGATCGCGTGCCTTCCCTCGAGGATCGGACTCTCGGCGACCGTAATCATACCGGTGATTTCATCCACCATAAACGGTGGTGTGCGAGTCGTCGAGTTCCCCGGTTTCTGCAATCTGTATCTTACCATGCCATTGGGACCCAGGTCGTCATCGACCGCGTACACCTGGCCAAGCACCGTGCCCACTTTATAGTCCGTTTTAGCAACCAACTCGTAGAGATTGCCAGGCACGAAGATCGGATTGTTGTCATTGGCGTCGAGCAATGTCACCTCGACGTCCACGGAAGAACCATCCATTTTCCGCGACCCGTTGCGTAAAACGACGCTAGGTTTTCTCTCGATCGCCACGACCTTCATTCGTAGATGATCGCGCTTCTCTCGATCGAGAACCGACTGGTCCTTCACCGTTAACCAACCGGATTTAGCGTCGACTGAGAACGCACCGGATGGATCTCGAAGTTCGTAATCGAACTGTCCATTCTCGTCTTGGTCCTTGTCACGCGCAATCACTTGCAACACACTGAAGCCATTCGGCAGATTCTCTACGATGCTGATATTATACAGGTCCACCTCGAATTCGGGAAGATTGTCGTTTAGGTCTAGAACTTCCACCTCGACGCGAGCACCCGCTGTCTTCAGGGGGTTGTCCACTTGGGAAGCATGAATTTGTAGAACGAAAGTGTTGGATGGTAGATTTCGTTCGGCGTCCAGATCGATCGGACGTTTGAGGTACAGGGTAGCGTTCTTTGGATCCAAGTGAAAGAAACCGCGTTCGTTGCCAGATATTATGTCATACCGCACAGACATGTTTATGTTCCTGTCGCAGTCGGTAGCTTGGATCGGTGTGGAGAAGTTGATCTGTTTGAAGATCGGGTATTCCTAGAAATATATAGACTATTGAAGAATGAAAGACTTTGCGCGTAAAACAATTATTTAGCAAATTCATCGTTTCGCAGAAAAATACCAAGACAGCCTGTATGTGACTTCGCCCATCCAAAAATTCACGTTAGAAACTCTCGGAAGTAAGCTCGATAACTTATTGTATAAACCTTCTCAGCCCGCGATTAACCTTTAGCCACTTGTCTACCAGCTTCTTCGTATACCGATCGTCGTACGTGCATCGATCATACGCATAGAGAATTATTATTAGAAACTTCCGAGAAGCTACGTAATATAGAGATGAGTTTGACCAACTAACTCGAAACGCGTCGATGTAATATATATGCATAAATCGGGAAGGAAAGTTCATATACCGATCAAACGCGCTTTCGCGAGTCTGATACTCTACGTCATCAAGCCTGAGAGTTGAAATCGCGCCGAATGAATCTCGGCAAACGACTCGCAGCAGCGCGCATTGCTCGAAAGTCGAACAAGTCGCGATAAATATCGCGGCGTACGTTGCTGCACGATCGTGTTTCCCTTCGCAACGAAATTTATACCTCAAGGTTCCCCGTGCAGAAAACTGTTAACCTCTGACATTCCCGCAATGTGGCACAGCCTAGATTGCGAGCGTCGCGTGTAACACAAACGATAAACGGGTCCATTCGTCGCGACGAACAGCGTCGTTAAACACCCGCCATATCGATAGCCAACGATATTTCTAAACAAAGGTTTTCCGAACGAATTGCCATCACAATCACATCTGTTGTACGCTGTCTGCTGGCGAAGGAATTGATTTTTAAGAGTTCGCTACAGGTTTCGGTAGGCGTGGATGCAGGTTGCGATATAATAACGCTTTCTGAGAGATTTTCTTTCAAACCGGTATTTACAATCCGCATTTCGAATAAAATCTGCTCGATTCAAGAGAGTAGTAAATACCGCTTGGAATTATTAACTTGTTATTAATCCGTACACTTTGATAAAAAGTGGAAGCGTCTTGATTTTTATGGACAGTGGTATAAACACACAGTAACGCCATTTTACGATTGCGTAACAAAATAATTCCCGTCACTGGTTAATTATGATTGGTTTTATATAGTTACACCGTGATGCTTTCTACCGCGAAATTACACACTGTTCCATACAATTACGCCATACCGGCGCAATCAGCTGATTACCGTTTTTCAATACTTTTACAAATTTTCGATTTCGTGACGCGTTAGATAACTCGCTTGGATACTGGACAAGAGTTGTTTTAAGAACGTTAGATTCTTTAGGTGAAAGAAACTGATTAACTCTTGGACGACGAAGAGATTTCACGATTTTAGATGACTATCAGTGATTGTGAGAGTGTAATAATTATACCACGCGTATTTTGCGTTCTTTGTATCGTGCAGTTACATACATTTGAAACATTTCTTATCCTATAGCAATTACTCTAATAAGTAGAATGATTTACACATGTAATTCGCAGAACATATATTAACGTCTTCCACGAATATAGAGAATCGTAGGCATATGTGTTAATTGAATATTTTGCTGTTTGAGAAATCTAATTATTATTATCGTATAATTTAAAGATTTATAACTGTCACATGACCAATGTCAATGCCTTCATACTTTCGTCGATGGTTATAATATAATATACGTCGAAATATTAGTCTCGTTACGTTTGACTACAGTCTACTTTATTCATAGAGGTTTGAAAATTTATAAGCGAATTCTTTATCTTATATGTCATTTCTTACACTTACTTCGTATTCGAATAAGAAAAACGCTCGTACCACACGCCCTTTGTAATAACAATAAATCCACAAAATACTTACGGGCATCGGATAGAACTCGTAAATCTTTGCTTTGTACACGTCCCTGGTGAACTTAGGATCCAGATCATCGTTGTCCAATATCGTGATTTTGACGGTCGTGTTGGTACTCCTAGCTGGCACTCCTCGATCCTGAAACAAACGGGGCAGACGAGCCGGCAATGAGGCTGGTAATTATCTCAGTAATATCAACGTCGGACGACTTTCACCACGAACACAACATTCACGCGCTAACGTGTTTAGTCTATGGACGGGATATATTCGCTGCATATGATATCGCGCACCGTACTCACCGTAGCCGCGATAACCAACGTGAACTCGCGGTCACCGTTGTCGTAGTCTACCGGTTTACGGAGTATGAGAGCGGTTCTGTGGCCGGATTCTAGTGAAAATTTGCCCTGCTCGTTGCCTTTCACTATCGCGTAGTGCACGTCGCTGTTCGGCGTGTTCGGCTTGTCCCCGTCGACTGCGTGAATCCCACGAAATATCGTCACGCCTGTAATTAAACGACAGAAATTTCGTTCGTTAAAATAATCTGACGACTGAACTACCAATTTCTATGCATTCGTGCGAAATTTAAAGGCGCAAAAACGCATAGAATATGGATCATACGTAAAAATACACGGAATATTCGATATTCGTTATAATATATATCGGGTGACATAAATGTCTGTTTAGCTTCCACTTCTTTGACCGTGTTCGTGAAGATATAATCCGTATAAAAATCTGCGGTCTACTGACGATGCTTCGCGAGTTTTGACAAAACACCGTGAAAGTTGTTGATTAATAACGATTTTGTAATTATGTTTTTTTCGCGTGAAACGTTTAGAAATTTGTATTAAGATTTCAGAAAAGTTTCCCATTGAAATACATTTTTTAGTTACTTCTTTTACTCGGTGAGATTTTGATATGAAAGTTTAATAACGAGTTTACACAAAAGTGACAGTCTCCAAAAGTACGAGTGTTTTAGAAAGGACATTTTACTTTCCCCGTAGTATTACACCGCGTTTACGACTATTACGGTATAAATTACATAGTATCGTAGCTGCGTGAAATTTATCTAAATCTAGGTCTTTAAAATACTTCAAGTAACTCTTACAAACAAACAAGGTGTACCAATTCTATGCTATATATCATAAAAAACGCTCTAAAAGTTCCTTTCTCTTTCTTACGGTGACTAAGACTAAGAAGTTTAAATTTGGATTAAAAAGGGAAACGATATTTTCATAAAACAGAAAAGCTCCGAAATTTTTTCGGAACTCATTTTCTTACAAAATTGAATTTCCATGCGACAGTCTTCGTGCAGCAATTTCTTATATGCTAGTTCGTATACGATATATCTCACCAACTGGAGTAAGCTCGTCCACGGTTACGTGATAAGGCGCATCGACAAATTGTGGAGCATGATCGTTTATGTCTTCCACGTAGACCGTCACTGACAGGTGCGACGTCACCTACAAGCACAAACGTTAAATGTATCGATGTTATTTGCCAGGTACAGGTTGTGCCTGGAAAGCGCTATATCTTGAAAGAGGATCCGGTAAGGTAAGGAATTTCTTTCAATTTTAACTTTTCATATTCCGTTGTTCCTGTTGGTACGTGTAATATTCTCGAACTAATTGAGACAGGAATGAATTAATTAGCGAACGTTGGGTGCGAAAATAACATTGTATGTGCAAACGTATTGGTATCCTTAATTGATATCGTTGCATCCTGTGTAATTACCATTTATATCAGGATATTTAATTTCACTTTATATTCTAAATTTTCTTAGATTTGTACGATAAAACGTAAAATTTATAACTCTATCGCGGAATGGAATAGATTTTACTGGATTAAATATCTTAATATCCATAGGTATACGTATACATCCAGATTCAATGTTAAAACAAGCGCTTTAAAAAATTAGTTTAAAATTGTTTTTACAGATTTTGTCAATCTTCGTAATTTTGCTTCAAACGATTCGCAAAATAATTATTAAATACATAGTGCATATCGCATAGCGTTGTATCGATTGGGCACTGCGTCTGAATACAGACTGTCTGATTCTCCTTACACTCGCTTTCTTACAAACTTCTCGCTCAAATATTTGTACGCCAATGTCGCTCTACCTTTTTTATTATATTTAATAATATACATTTCATTTCGACTGAGTTCTGTTTCTCGTATTTCCGTCATATTGCCCGAATCGAAGAGAATAGAAAAAGAGTAAAAAAACAGGCTTGGAAAACCATACAAATGGAAGAAGTTATCAAGTAGATATATCATTCCTTACAAAATGGAAGAAACGTAAGAGATGAATAACAGATAGATAGTTAGGAGATAGGAGAAAAACTGTTCTCGGCTTTATGGTATCCTTTAGTGCTGCACGTTGGATCGATTTTCATATTCCCCTTTCTGTTCTCTCTGGCACTCGCTTCCCTTTTCCTGTCCGATTCTCTTCGATATTTAATATCACCAACCAGGAGGAGACATATTTCCCGAAATTGCATTAACGCATGAAAACGTCCCATCTGATCGTTGGCGAATAACGAAAAAGAAAAAGAAGATCGTTCAATTTTGCATAACAACGGTACAATATTCCGATGTGCGTACTTCCAGTTTTATTGCATACTCGAAAACGGCGAACTCGCGAAGTACAAAGACCGTTTTCAAAATTAGCGGATCAATTTCGAGGGGAAACGCTGCGCGACCGTGTTACCTCGATGAAACACGTTTACGTGTAATCACCGACGGGCAAACGCAAAGTTTCGAAGTTGGTTAAAAGTCTAGTTGGAGATTCGCGACACAGGCGAAGATGGCAAACGAAACTCGCATCTAAGGATTAAGAAGAGCAGCAAAATGTTTCCCTTTCCTCTGTCTTTAACTTTAACAATACGCGAGGTTCTTCATTAATAAGGAATAATTATCATTTTTCTAGTGTTGTACCTTCGTACCAAACGTGACTATAATTTTCTGATCTTATCTTTATCTAAAAAGATCTAATCTAAAGAATTCTAAAGACGTTACGTTTCCACGCCTCGTTGACAGCAGTAATAATAATCTGCTACTCTAAATTATAAAGCTAAAGGCATAGGATTCTTCCTTATACATACGTAGATATTTCGACGAATTTCATACAACTACGTTATTGAAATTAAGGAAAACAAACAGCGAAATTTTGTTAAAAAGAAGCGACCGTGAAGGTTCTGTTTTGCGGAACGATCGCGAAACAAACGCTAACAGTATACACCTCGAGAATAATTAAATTTCGCGGCTCGGTAAAAATCGTAATCAATATCGTAACGGTTTCTCCGATTGGCGGTATTTCGACGAAATAGTTACATAAACGCTTATTAGCACGTGACAGAACTACAAAACCGGTAGCAAGGGTCCGTCCGTCGTATCGAGACCGGTACCTGCACGCTCTAGTTACTCTTGCATGCGCCGCGCGTTAGGCGAAAGAACTAGATCCGTAGAGAAAAAGTAGAATATGTCTAGGGACTTTTGAATTAGTTAAGAGAACCAGAAGCCACTCGTATTTTTCAGTGATTTATTATTAACCCAGAACCGGTACCGTTAGTTCACAGATGATGACAGTAGTTAGATTAGACTCTAATTATTACGTCACTTTATTTTAGGATACTTAATTTAAATCTGCATTTTGTATTTTATACGGTAAAGCTTGTTTTGGTAATATTTATTACGTAGAATATATAGTAAAAAATGAAATTGAATAGAAAAGAATGTATAGGTGATGATTACAGGGAAAAAATTGTTGCAATAATCTTAATTTTTTCTCTTTTCGATACATAGAAAATTATGTTTCCTTCTTGGTAAAAAATACGAGATGCATAAAACCCATCTTTCGAAACTCAAACTCTCTTATATCACTTGCGATCAAACGATACCGATTAAGGATTAATACGCGGCTCGTCCGATGATTTCATTACAGTCTAATTACATTCGTGAAGAAAACGAACCGTGAAACGGTAATAAAGATGTTTCCATAATATTCTAAGAGCAGCTAAATTAATCGGACGTTCGTAGAATACTTTCCACAATTTACCAAGGAATCGCCGCCATCGGAGTAATCGCAGACGACGCGGAACTTGAGCAGATTTCTAGGCATCTCCGCGTCCACCAGGTCTTCCAAAGACTGGGCCAGCACTAGAGAGACGTGCGTCCTATTGGTCTCCCTGTGCGTGAAGAAACGAGCGTCTTCGTCCTGTAACAGTTACGACTCATATTACGCGATAGCACATGCTCGTCCAACGGTAAACACAGCATTTGGGTATAATTATTCCATTCGTGGTTCATTTAGCAGCGATGTTCAACGGTAAACGCGACACTGAAGCATCATCGCTTCCTTCGTTACTGAAACTATACCTTACGATCGTTCTTCGCACTTTTACGTTTCTAAACGCAGGCGGAAGTTTTCGTCTTAGACATTGACAAAGTGGTACATAATTCGAAAAAGTGTACATGTCAATATCTGTATTTTTAAGGAATTATTCCCGAAGTAACTGTTTAAACAAAATACGCAGTATCGAATCAAGAAACGAAGTTAGAATATAGCGTATATTATGTCGTAAGTAGTTTACTTCTTCAGAAATACTGTCACACCAATGTGCCACGATTACGAAGACAATTACAATTATACGACATATTATACAATCAAGAAGTTGATACGATCGATGAATTAAACAAAAGGTAAAAATGAAATGCTTACTTTATCGACTGGCATTATTGAAATATGATTTCTCGGATGAGCTTCTAGCGATAGAATTTCCGTGCCTTTAGCCAGATTTTCCGGTACTCTGACAAACTTCAGATACTCTCCTATTGGATAAAACTGGCACCCTGTAAACATACGTAACAGGAAATGAATAAATTATTCCTAATTCGATTTGAAATAAATGATTTTCATGATTCTTTCAATGAAGTTTTATTGGAAATCATTAGGATTTCAGATTTTCATATTTACTTGTAGCTATAAATACGATTATGCTTCGCTAATATGCGGAGTGTAATAAAATTATTACCACTGATGTCGATTGAATTTCAATTGCAAGTAGAAAGCAACGGTAATTTTAAAAATAAATAAGAGACAGAACAGGAAATTTTATAGATACAATATTTAACAGAATTTTACGTAAATTGTAATATTTTGATACACATTATATACATACATATTATAACAATTTTTGATGTTCATTTACCACGATAGATGTCATCTTCTATAGTTTACTATTGGGCGATAATTTAGTGAAACCATCAACAGTCTTGCTGAGATTAGAAAATATTTTATAAACCACGAATATCTTAACCCAATTCGCGACAATGTGTAGAGTAATATTTAAGTATCCGTTTTCACGGTTTAAAATAGGAACCCAGAACTAATCAAATACTTTCTAACAGTAATTCCCAATCGTACTTTCCCATTTCCTGCGACTGATTCCTATAAATGTTTTACTTTTTCCTTGCCTATCCGTTACGATTCTTTTTACTTCCAATAAACCAAATGTTCACATCGAAAATGTTAATCGCCGAACACGAAATGACGCCGTTTGTACCTATCTATATTAGTAATAGTAACACGTTTCGTACGAAAACTCTGGAAAATATAAAGTCCATTTGAGCAAGTGAAAGGACGTCGACGGAATTTGCATGTTGATACGGTTAATTTGGCTATCGATCATTATCATGATTAAAGCTCATGGACCGTGGCGGACAGGTTTGACGCGTTACACCTTACAACTTGATCTAATTTTTCCATTTTTTAGAAGTACATACGCTGCTGGAAAAGGGACTTTCGTATACCCAAGGTAATTCTAATTTTATCACTTCTAAGACGTTCATTTCAAATTTTATAGGTTTACGTATAAGTAACTTTATATATTAACGAACAAACTGAAATAAATGAACGGTTTGAAAAATAATTATCGTTCTTTAGTTGATAATTGCTGTTAATTCGTTATAAGATCGAAATGTCGAGCTTTGAAAATTATGTTACGCTATAAGAAACCGAAGTAACAAGTTTCACGTTGCATATGCTTTACAGTATTTGCTTATTTATACATAATGCTTGATTATATAATGCTTCATTAAGAACTAGAAACACGTGATGCATAGTAAATGCAGCGAGAAAGTAATTAAATAGAGCTTGCTCGTTAATGTAAAACTCGTGCATAAATATGTTTACGTGCTAATAAGTTTACTCGTCGAAACAATAAAACAATCTGTACAGAAATCGTGTCTGAGGCTTAATATGAATTTGAAAACTTGGTGTTTCAGTTACTAGGATTCTAAAGGTTTATCAAAGATTATGAATAAACCAAATTCGTTGAGTTTCTAATATTTATCCTAGCGTTTATATTCGCATGTTAAATATAAATGAAATTTCCTCGCGTTAATACTTTCGCAACCTGATTTCTCGAAAACGAAACCTAATCTGAGAATATTTGATTCCATAAATATTGAATTCTTTAGAAATACATTATCCATTCCCAGTTTCTCCTCCAATATATTCTAAGTTTCATCCCAGCCTGCCTTTGTTTACGTGTTTTTCGTATTTTCATTTTCATATCAATCCATAAATCAATAAATAGATAAATTATTATACAACGATCCAATACAGTTGCAAAAAAGATATTACGCGGTTCAGAGGGTTCGTACTCTGAATACAAATTTACGTTCTAAAACAAGTTAGATTGCCCATTGGTACCATTTACATATCTCGAAACGACATTTATTATGCAACAATTTAACACAGTAACCGCAAGAACAAATCGTCCTAAAAAGACGAACAAACCAAAATTACAAAAAATACGAAGAATCCAAATTCAAAGTTACCCTGAAACAGCTCTACTTTTACGATACTATCAACGTTACGAAACTCGCCACCAACGCATGTTACAAGCGTTGCGCAGTTGCAATTAAATGGCACGCGTTTCCTTCAAATCGGCGCCTGCATTTTGTTGCAAATGTCGGCGACTGTCGAGCACGAGCGAGAACAAGTCCACGACATTTTTCCATCGAGGAAAAAAATCGCGCCTTGTTCGATAACGTGGTTTTTGCCGCCTTTCTCGACAAAATCGAATGTGCTACGGCCGTCATTTCTCGAGGATAGGTTCAATGTACCATAACGCGAGGCAACGTAATCAAGTTTTCTTGCCGTCCAGGAAGCGTCCGAAAGGTCGTCGGTTATCCGTGTAGATTCTAAACTGTAGACTCTAGAAACTCATCCAGTCTTTCGTCTTCGTAGAATGTCTCGAGAAGATCATTGAAGTTTTTCTTACGAGGGTAAAAGGTAATGACACGTTTCTTGCCCGATGTTTGACAGAGAATTGATAACTTAATCCTGTGTAACTGGATTTTTCTTCTCTTCCTCCTTCCATCCTTTTTTCTTTTTTTCTATAAAACAAATATCGAATCTAGTCGAAAATAGCGAATCTAGTCGAGTTAATCTATCAATTAGTTAATATAACAATTTTTGGTTATTTTGATGAACATTCTATCCTTACCAAGAATTAAGGATATTAACGTGAAATGCACTGTGTGTTTTGATTTCGATCACACAGGTATCTCTTTATTTCCTTGAAGAAGGAATTCTTTATATTTCAAATATAGATTTATTTAAATTTTATGCTTTAATCGCGTGTTATACTACGCCTCAATTCCATTCTTTGAAACGCAAGAAAGAAAACGTGGAACATTTTACGACCTATTCAATACTTATCGTGAATAAAATATTCTTATATCTAATCTTATATTGAAAAGTTAAATGTGGTAATTACTTGCAACCGTACTAATTATGTTAATAGGCTCTTCTATCTTTCTTACATGCCTCGTTGTTTATGCTCTAGCGTTCAACGGTGACTATAGTTATTCAATAATAATTGTGTAAGTCGTTATCTCATCGATTGAGTGCAAATCAATTACATACGAAGTGTGAAACTTGTACGAACGTGGCACCAGGTGAAAAGAAAAGGAGTAAAAAATGTATACTTGTCAGTCTTGGAAAGAGGGTCAAGTTCTTTTCTACAAGAAACTAAGTCTCGTGCAAATCTGCGTACAAAAATTGGTTACAAATTTTTTTCCAAACGAGAGAATTAGTTTTTGGACAAATGCCGAGGAGACGAATTTTTCTTTAATTTATTACGAATATACTTATACACGTATCGTTAGCAATATTTTCAGAGCTACTCATGGTCGAAAGATAAATATTAATTTATTATTAAATAAACTTCTTTTATTAAGTAAGCTGCATTTCTGTGTAACTAATTGATGAAGTAGAATGATTGAAATTTTTCAACAAAATTATGTTTAAAAGAATAAAAAGTCGAGTATCAAAACAGAAGCATTAAATATGCCACGCTTTACAAGTGAATATCTAGGCTCCCTAATTGGATATTATTTACATTAATACAACTTAAAAACCATAATATACGGATTAATTTCTATCGTTCGTTTTCTCCGATTACAAACTGCAGAAATGTTTAACTGCGTGAAACCCTGGCGGCGGTATCGCGCTTTCGTTCACGTGGACGTACAAAGCGCGGTATTTATATTTCAAGTGGATGCGTTGAATCCAGTTCGCCAGCAAGCCGACTAATTAGCTCGCTCCAGACTGGACGCCAGCGTAAAACATTGTTTCCGACTGCGAAAGGGGAAAGATCGGAGGGACGATACACTGGCAAGCAGGAGGAAGTTCGCGTCCCACCGTGCCAGATTTTATCTTAATTTATTCGGGGCTGCGATCATCGCGTCAATCTGGCCATCTTACACGATATTGTCCGGTGTCTTCCGCAGTTTTTTCAGTCAGTCCCGGATAATATCAACCTAAGAACTCGGAATTATATTTCTTTGGAAATAAATAATGAAAATGCGACGAAAATGTGAAACGATCTGACAGAATTGGAAATGAAAATTATAACCGAAAAGTCACTTTTTTTATTTTCAGCGCAAATAAACGAGCCAGGTTCGACCATTATTATTTGCATGTTTCTCGAGCTAAAGATTCGTTATTCGCGTTGTCGGCGTTTCTATATCTTCGCAGGTGTTCCCCGAGAATATATGTATTGCAAAGTACTTTCACCCGATCACATGCTCCATTCGAAGCTAATACTCGCACTCGGACACGCATCGCGGTACACGGTCGATCAATTCTTTTCAGGTTTTTCCAGTCACGATTATCGATCGTACGTCACAAACGTCTTGTACTGTTATTGCGTTATTGTACAGGTACGTTTGATTCGATTGAAAATTCCAGTCGATACAAGTTACCAATATAATATAAATGAATTCCTTTTACATCAGAAAATCGAATTAAAAAGTACTCCAATCACAAATTTGAAAATACTTCTTCGGTCAGATTGGGGATTCGTTTCCAGAAACGAAAGCCAGAAGCGATCGAACTGACGAAAACGCGCAGCTAAGCTCGGCGAAAGCCAAATTAGGTTCGTTAGTGGAAGCAATCGTTACTCGATTCTTTTCATCGATCATCCGGAAAAAGTTTCGAACCGTGCATAATCCGCAAAATTCCGCCCGTAGGAACCGTCAAATCACTTGGAAGCGCGCTCTTTAAGGACCTCAAATAGACAGAGGAACTATCTTTCTGTTCCAAAGGTTCTCTCTACTTCTTTCTCGTTCAACCGTCGTCCGTTTTCCTTCCACTCTTTTCCTGTTTTCTTCCTTTCCTTGTTCTCGCGATCTCTTTCTTTCCGCGTTTGTCTCTTCCCTTCTCTTTCTTCTCTTTCTAGAAGCACGCTTTTGTCTTCCTGCCACGAGTCGATTCGAGCAGAATTACTTTTCAGAGGCGGCAAGATGGAACGTCGGAGGCGCGTTCTCCACTGGATACCGCAATAGATGCACAGCCATATCGTGTATTTATATATTTTCATGTATATGATACGCTTGTATAGAGTGGTTCAAACGTTTAGATTGTAACTTTGAGTACTTTTAGAAAAATGTTACGATATTATTACTATTCAGAGATCTGAAATTACGTACGTACTTATACGAACTACTCGGAAGTTACATTTGTCAACTGCAAAATTGGGAGGTAAAGAAAAGGAGCAATGTTATCAACATTACTTTTTAAAGTCTACCTTGGAATTATAAATTATATTTCATTAATTATGTTGTTTCTTTGTGGTAAATGAACTTGTAAAATTAAATCATCTTTTTATCTTTCAGTCTTTTTTTAAATTGATCGTTAATCGTGTACTTAAGTATTATAGTACTGTTTATAAAAATCCGGACATTTTAAATTGACTCGATGCAATAAACTATGTTAAAGTTACAAAAATATTTCACGATATTTGTGTATTGATGTAAGTGCTGTAAAATATGTACGCTATGACATACATATATACTTAGATATATTTGAATTACGCATTATTGAAAGCATATTGAAGTTTGAAAATTCGATTCCATTTTTAGGAAACTGTTTAATTAATCAGAAGATCGGATATGTAAAATTTCGCATAAATATTCCTAAGTGCTTAAGATATTTCCTTTCTCGGTAACTTCGTTTCGTACATCCTAATTTTACTTCAACATAGATCGAGATAAGTAGTTGACGTATCGTTTTTAAATATTTATTTGTGCCAGCTAAATTTATATTTTCTTCATACCTGAGAAAATGTCCAGGCTAATAATACAATTATTACCTAGAATTATCTTCTTGGTAAGTTCATAGAAAAGTGAATAGGATAAAAAATTAAATATATTCTAATTTGTTGATATAAAATTAAAGATTTATAGAGTCATTATTTTTCCATTATCAGCGTCATTATTATTTCCACCATTATATTTATATAATGATACTCAGGCTTCAGATATTCTATAGATAGATGTGTCCCCATTAAAAGAAATGTTGCTCCAATTCTCTATAAGAATGAACTTTGAATCACGTACCATCGAAATGTCAGTTCTTCGTAAAGTAGAATTTTCGTCTGAAGACTTGTCTATTATTAGTGATCGGAACCTGTTAATTGATTTTATTATTATATACTTTTTGATACGATCCAAAGAATCTGAAGTGTTCAAACAGATATTTCATATAGAATTTAACGTTTCAAAAATCCCATCCAACGTTTTTTAAAGTAAATCAAAATCCATTAAAAGATCTAAAAAGACACCTCCTTTAAAAACATCTGCGAAAGAGGAGAATCTGTGTATGAGAATTAAAATCCAAAATCGTGTCTCTAGCGTCAATTAAGTTGCACGTAACAGGGAACAGATTGTCCCTTACCGGTGGCAACATCGAAACACTTCAACTACAAACGGCGACAATTCTGAAACGGCCGGTACACATAACGAAACGATTACATAACGAAATGACTCGGTTGTGCGCTACCGGCCGCGGCTGGTGCATATGTTGTGTAGCATTTACACAAGTAAGCTCGTTCCCTAAAGCTTCCCAGGAAGTGGGACAAGGTCGGCCAGCTTTTTGCACGTTTCCGCACTTCCATCGCTTCGACGTCGCGGACACCAGCGAATATCGCTGGACATGCTCATTGCTCATACATCACCGTCCATATGTCCCAGAAGTTCTTCATCGTCGTCGTTATGTTTTAGGGTGCTCCTGCCCGAGCTAAACTCTACTATGCTTAAAAATTCGCCATCTCGATTATCCTTCTATACGAACGCTCGGACCATAAAATAATGTACTGGAGAATGTGTGTTGGCGGATTACGTTTGCTTGTTTCCAGAATAAATTGATTTCGTTTGGCTCGCTGGGAAGAAGATTAGGTCGAGAATCTTCTTTGTGGACGATAAAGATCTTTAATGATTGGCGTTTGATCGTTTGGAAAAATGAAATATATTTATTTTTGCGAAATAGGTATTCAAAATCTCTTTATGGATTGTATTTGAAGCGAAGTGAAGATTTTAAAAACGAAATGATAATCGAAGGTAAAGGTAAATAGCGAATAAATATTTAAAGTCGATTATCGTATGATTATTTAAAGGAACGAATATCTGTTTCATATCTATTTCAGTGAAATATGTCGGGTAATTATTTTTGTAAAATTATCGATTTAATATTTGTTCTTCTAGCTTCTTGAAGTGCGACTGAATCGAAAGTAATATTTCAGGTGTATATTATTATTAATTTTCCTTCATCTGTTGTATATAAACGGGTACTGAGAAATCATATTTCACTTCATCATTCGTACCTTTCTATAAAATGAAAAGTGTGTTAAGTAATACCTCGATCTTCGCGATGCGTGTAACCCGTCGTTTTATAGTCTGTCATAGTAAATGCATAGTTTGAGGAGGTCAAGGAACGATGAAGAAAATGTAATTACTTCGAAAATTAACGATCGGGTTAAATACCAGATACTACATACTAGAAGACCAAATACTAGATAACGATCTTTTTAATCATAGTCAAGTTTATTTTAACGATACGATGTTTTATATTAAAAATAAAACCTAACCATTAAACGAAACATTTGACGAGAAAGTTTCTTAACACACTAATACGTTTCTATGGAAAAAGTTATTGCATTAATATTTTCGTCATCGCAAAGTTTCATCCGCTTGTTTTAATTAAAAATGTGTTTTGCCTAATTGCTTTAAGTGCTGTATAAAACAGCCATTGAAGAAAATGCATGGATATAAACTGCAGAGTTCCGCCCACGCTGTAATACTTTCTGTTGGACTAATAAAGCTGGTTGCATAGAATCGTGTTATTGTAATTTAAAAGCTACTATTTTGACAAAGCAAGAAGAAATACAAAGTTTAATATACCTGCTTATAATATACCTCTACGTACGTACATAAAAAATCATAGAATTTGACAATTTCTTGTTTAACGAGGAACGATTAGAAATAATAAAAAAATTGATAGAAACTAAGAAAATGAAAATGTAGAATTATTCCCTTCTGGAAGAGACACAGTAGTAAACTAGTGTAATATGCGGTACATAGTATTTCAGAATATTTGACCTAGCAAACAACTAACGAGAGACGTTATCCAAGTGTCTAGAATCGATTTTGTATTTCCTTGAACTACACTGCCAAGCACTAAAATTCAATGGATAGATATTTTCAGATTTCTATTCGATCAGTGTTCCTGTATCCTCGCTATACCTCTTTGATTACGAAAATGTATATACGTGTAATATACATACATATTTAGGTACACACACACACATTGCAGAACTATAGTTGTTCCATTTACAAAAATCATTAGGGTAGTCAAACTTTCTCGAGAATTTTGTTTGTAAATGGACGCAGTATAAAACTTAAAGTCACAACGAGAAAACGGTCCGTCTCGAATTTTCCGAAAGCTGATCTCAAAGTTGCGCCAGTGTACGTATATTTAAATAGATCCGTCAGTTTATGCAACAGTATATTGTCAGTTGAATTCCAGCCCTTCCCGACTCCTTCCCTTCGAGAATGTCCCCGTTAATCCGAGGATGAAAAAGGACAGCTCGAAATTCCGGAGCCGAAGGCGGAACTAAACACTCGTTACGCTCGCGACTGAAGATCCGTTGCGGCCTCGATCATCTACATTTAAAATACGACATCTAAGAGGATTTGCGGATAATTTTCTCGGGGTAAATGTTTTTAAAAGAAGAATCAATCGATCGATGTAACTTTTATCTGGTTATTTTATAGCGAATGCTTGTCCTAACTTAATCCTGAAACGTTAAAATTTTATCTTAATCTGTAAATCTTGAATCCCATAAAAACTTTGTTTTCTAATAGATAAGACATGATCCGACGTAATTCTGATTTGGGAAATTATTGATATAAATTCGTATAATACTCTTCGATAAATTAACTTATAAATTCATGATACAAAAAAGTACAATTTTATTTCTCGCGTTATTGGGAAAAAGAATTTTTATCAAAATATTTTTCGTTCCGCGCTCTTACAAATATCTTGTAAACATCTCTATAAAACCTTGAATTTTTTCCGACACTGTATATATGAGTAGGCATGACCTCAGCATTCGTATGTATGTACGAATACATGAATACGCCGTGAAAATAATTAAAAGCGCCGAGGTGAAGAGCATGAACACACGAACACTAAGAAAGTAGGAAACTTTTACTTTTGGAGTGCTGTCAAAGAGATTATTTCTATAGAGCGCAGGAAGGAATAATATATCAAACAAAAATACGTCTCACTGAACCAAAACTTGGAACAGAATGACATTGAAAAAGACACGTTATTAAAAAAAAAATTTACAAAGAGAACATATAGCAACATTACAAGACAAAAAGAAGTGAAATCCCAGAAAACTAATCTGTAGTGTAATTTACCTAAATAATCGAAACGAATAATTGGAATAGACGGCGCAAAATGGCAACGATATCTAGCAACTAGCTAAATACCCAACAATTCACTTTTCTTCCGTATTTTTCATTTTCGATCCTAAAATCGACTAGGCTAATATGCCAAACCCAACCAAGCACCGATTTAATTAATTCATTTGCACACGATCAAAGCATAGGTGAAGGTTCATTAACGAGCATCAAATTGCAGTTTCAATACGAACGAGACCTCGATCTCACGATCTGAAATGGTAACGATGAGAATCAACGATCCATTTTAGCGAAGGAACAGCGTTTCTCAAAGTGTCGCGGGCGATAGTAGGTCAGGAATAGATTTATCTAGGTGCATTCGCCTTGCACTTTACGCGTGAAAAGAATCATACACCGCACAGAATATTTTTATTATTTTCTTTTTCTCTCTCTCTCTCTCTTCCTCCTCATGTTATGCGTGAACAAGGAATCGACGTTACGAACAGTTGTTATTTTTCGTTTTCTTTATTGGAGAGCAAGAACGGTTGCCACATTACGAACTGTTCTTTCCGCTTTAATAACTCGGTTGGTTGGAGAGAGTCTCAGATGAATGAAAAGTTGCGATATGTTTGATCAAGTCTGCTTCATTTTGGTTTAAATTCTAGCGCCTCTCGAAGGCCAAGTTCAAAGCGTAAAAAAATTTGGTTATTTCATATGTGAGAACAGTATTTATTCAAAACTACTTTGCACGATAAAAAGTTCGGTATGTTAAAAAGAAAGGTGCAATCTTGCTATAAACTTATTCTTCTATTAGCAAATTTTGTATTCAGCTATTTTATAAATCTTCGGAGAATTATTTAAACAGTAACGACGCGTTAAATTTTCATTAGTAATAGATATTTATTTAAAAACGAATATTTCTTAAAAGTGCATAATAATTCAATAATATGAAATATCATCGACCAGTTAAATCGTATTAAAGAGCAACATTGGCGTCCATCGATACTATAATATATCGTAGAAATAATATTACATTCGAGAGAAATAACGGGGTTGTTTGTTATCCGCAGTGACAGAATATTACGTGATAAAAGCTTGCACGTAGATTTCTACAGAAACTTGGTCGTACAGCGTTCAAGAGTACAGATAAAATCCCATCCCCGAGAACTAAATTATATCGGTCAGAATGGTGCGGCGAATCTGTTGAATTAAATATCGTGTGCCGAATACAATATGACTTTTATTTGGCGATTCTACGCTGTCTTATCGTTGCACCGATATTCTCAAGTTTCGGAACATTTCAAGCACAAATGACTATTGTAATTTTATATCTGGTTTAATAGGATACTTCTGGATAACTTCGAGAAAGTTCGATTTTGTTAAATATTAGTCTATTAAATCTTTGTAACACTTTGAATTATTATACAATCCTACACTACTATAATTCTCAACATTGTGACGTGACACAACATACTGTTTGAGAACCACCGTTCTAAAACACACGCAGCCATGAAATATTGTTTAACATACCTGTCGCAAGATCAAGACGGTCGACGACCACCAGGAACGTCGCCAAGGTAAACCAGCGGAGTACCGACGAAATCGAAGGAAGCTTTTCCCCTGATCGCATCATGTTTGGTCCTCTTCTTCTTCAGCTTGGTCACAGCTTACCCTCGTGCATGTCTGCAAATTATTCACGATGATTCGTCACCTGGCACACACTGTCGAGCTCTATGACGTTGCATCTTCGCCGATCACACTAAAGATGCAACGTTCGCTCGATGTACACGATCACGATTGCTCGCTTGGAAAAGACGGCTGCACCTGAATTATCTTGGCGTCTTTTGTTGCGACCGGGGGAATCGGACGTTCCGTAGAGCAATTAGGCTTGTGATCGCTGGTGGAAGGGAGTCTTCTTCGCATTTATAACGAAAGGTGTAGCCTTTTCAACGATGCAGCGGGGAAATAAGGAAAACAGAGTGATCAGTATCGTGGCATTTATCTTTTATATATCGCTTATATCGCTTATATATTGTTGTGCATTTTGGGCGGTTATGCATTGCGAATGACTGCGTTTCAAGTGCTATAGATGTGTGGATGGGGCGAATGTTAGGAATGCTTGAATGGGTCAAGTTTTAGAGACACGTGGCGAGATATCGTTGGATGGACTATGCTGGTCAGATAGCTAGAAAACGATGTAACCTAGACTAGGAGCGTACCAACGTCGAGAGGGAAGCGACCAGGTTCTCGGTGTTCACCGTGCAATTAAGTTCAAGTTAAAGAGAAAGCACCGGCGTAATACATTCGCGCGGTAGGATCGTGTAATTGTTCCCGCGGTGAAATTGTGTAAATTGGACACGGACTACGGTGTGAAACGCACGATGTCGGGGAAAATTCGATGGAACGAGTGAGAATGAAATCGAGAATGATGACAAATTGACGTAACGGGAGGATGACACTGGTGCAAGGTTCATTTGGATTTCAATCGATTGGGAAGAAGATGCGATTATTTGGTTGAGGAAGAATTCGAATATCGAAATGTTTCTCCCACGTACCTACGATGCATCGTTTCGAGTTACTTGCAAAGTTAAATCATGGTTGAACACAATTAATGCGAAAAATATTAATTACCGAGCTCGTTTGACAGGTTTCCAACGATTACTATTCTAGTGAATTGCATTATATGCAAAGAAGAAAATGCTTCGAGTAACGAATGAATCGGTAAATAATTCAATTAGAACGTTTAAACGATAAAAATACAAATTTGAATTTATATATCATAATGTATTAAATAAGTCAGACAGACACGTTTCGACTGGTAAGGTTACAATGACAATGACATAGGAAGAATGTTAAGAAGTCGACGACAAATTATCACGAAGATCTGTGTCGGCGTTTTTGCACGCCACGATTTCACTTTCGACGATGTTAGTGACCGTAACTCGAACAAATTGGCATTACGCGAATCGAGGCTGTCAATCAACTCGACATACTCCGGGGGATCTTAGGATGAATAGAGTAGTTCGCGACGATCGCTACCGCTTTGAAAAAGAAATCTGATTTCTTTTTTCATCGTTGCTTTTATCAGACTGTAATCCGACAGTTCAATTTTACTATTTTACTTCGTGCAAACGGTAAGCTCTTTTTCTTTTACTAAAATAATTAAGAGGATGATTTATAAAATATTTACATAACAAAATGCGTGCATGTATCATATGTATATAGAGAGAACTATACCTCTGTCATAATTTCATATACGAAGGAAAGAATCTGGAAGTGTATTTCCTACAACGAGTAATCACAATAATTAAACTTGTTACTTTGATATTAGGAAACGCTCTTATAATTATAACGTCTGTCGTTTGGACATACCAGCAATTTGAGAATCACTAAACGATATATTACTGTGTACTTAGCTACTTCCTTCCACGATAAAAGTAACTAAAATAAAGTTTCTGTTGGATAAGTCATATTCATATGGGATCTAAAAGCACATATACGTAAATAATTATTATCTACGTAATGTAATAAACTTCTTAATCCTTTCATAACTAAAACAACTCTGCCAAATTTCACAAGTTTCTCAGATCTCAAACTGATAACTCTACTCTTCGTAAATATTCAATTTTATCGACTACGAACGTGCTTAGAGTCGACTTTTAAAGAAGAAATTAATTTATTTCCATAAGATTATTCGTCGTAAATAAATATCAATTCCAAGTAATTTGTAGTTTTCAAAAGAAAAGGATATTTCTCGCGCCTTTTGCTACGAAAAAGAAAATCGTGGCGTCGCTATATTTTCCTACTTTCCTGACCGACTCGCTAACGGAATCAGCATACTACGTCTATGCCGAAGAAAGGAACGGTATACCCATAAACAGCCTGCGTGTTGCCTTACCGATGCACAAACTAACTGCACAGCTATGCAAATGCGTATACACTCACGGATCACGAAGTTCGACCTTGATGAAGCGTAAGTCTAGAAGAACTCGTGGAAGAGCGAAACGCTAAGACAGTGCTCGAGAGGAACGGAAGCACGAGCCGAGAGTTAAACTCGAGCACAAGTGAAACAGTGAACCTACTTTAAAGTAGCGAACGGATGAAAGCCGTATAAATTTCCAGGCGTTCCAAGTGCAAGGACGCAGCGCACCGTTTTCTCGTAGAAGGACGATCCGATTAGAGGGATCGTGGAAGTGGCTGGGCGATCGGATTCATCGTTTTAACCGAATTCTCGGCATTATTATCCCTGCTATCGCTGTTTGTTCCGGGATAGAAACGATAAAAGTTTTAACGTGATCCCGGAGACATTTATCTTACACCGACCGTTTCGAACATTTTAAATATACTAAATAATATATATAAATAATTCTACGAGTCGTATTCAGATTCTGTCCTTTTAATGGTTTCTCCGGTAGTGTACAAAGAATTAATTATAACATTTCCTACGAGATCAACAGCAATTTAAGAAATTAACGTGTCCGTAATTATAATGCTTCAGTTTATCAGCGAAAGATCAAAAGTTCCAAATCGCCCGACCATACTTGTCTCTTTCTACTTAACGTTGCATGGCTGAAAAATCCTCGCTGATACATAGAAGCGACCGATCTCGATCAGTCGCAAACTTCCGCCATTCCGACAACAGCCTCGAACTTGGTCGAGCAACATGCAAATGATCCGTGGTTCCCTGTGACCCGACGCGCCGCAGTAACTCGACGATCCGAAGAAAACCACGGCGCAGACAAAGAAGCGCTTAATAAGAAGCTCGTAAACGGCGTAATGATACTTCCGGTCCGTGTACCCCACAACCGCGCAGCAAAACTTTCGCTCAATTACGTGTTTCGTGTTGCGCGAGTGAACGGTATCTGTCTTAATGGTGCAAGCACGCACCTTCAGCGTTATCATCCAGAACCGGACCGCGTTCTACTCTGCAATCTTATCAGAAATAAATCGCCTATTGAGGTACGAAGGTATTTAGGTTAGGGTGGTGGTCGTTTCGTCTGAAAAATTTATCGATTAGTGATTGAGATTTTGCAAGATGTAAATGCATCCATGAGTTCAGGAACATCGATCTATTAAATATATACTGTCAACTACGTACTGCGTATTTGAAATGCTATAAAAATCGACTTTCATCGCTTCCGTAATTCTATTCGCCCCGCTTATTCTTTAATTCGTTATCTGAATTACATATATTTACGTTAGAGCTGGTACGAGTAAATTCCCGAGCAATTACTCAAATGAAGTTCTCCTCCAATGAATCACTCGAAACTTTTTACTCGCTACGACCGCGTAGAAAATGTATGAAAACAACAGTGGTTTATTTTCCCTGACATCGTTTTCCACTCTGTTTCTATTTATTAAAGCGTAGAAGAATTTATCGAAATTGAACAAAGATCGAGCTCTTTTTCATAGGATCTTAATTTCGAAGAAATACCTTGAGCGAGAAATAACACAATTTTGCTCGACTAATTAGGTTTCACTTGGTAAAAATATAAAAACAGAAGTTCTGAAACTTCTTCCATTCGATCTTCTACCATCCCGATTCATATTTCCGGAATATTCATATTTCAAAATCTCATACGCAACCTTAAGTCCTGTTGCATTTATAGTTACCAACGCTAGATCGCCTAACTATGTAATCGCACGATATCGTTTAATCAAACATACCATTACTGGAAGAAACAAAACGAGTCTTCGGTTACTAAGCGTATCCTGCATCTTAAACCGAGTAATTCGACTGAAAACTAGCGTCTTAAATCTGGTTCAGAATTATGCGAGGTGATCAACCTGGCCGTACGAACTGCATCCACAACCATTCAACATGCCATCAAACTTATCACTCATCGCTCGCATCTTGCTTCAACGATACCCGACACTACCAAACAATCCCATCAGTTGTCTGGTATACCAACCTTCCTTCGACCACGACTGCACTTCCTCTTCCACGATCAAAGTACTCTAAACAAATAACAGAGTACTGTAACCGAACAAGGTATGCGAACACAACAGGTGCGAGGACAGCACGCGACACTCGTTACCCGAATGAGCTGTCCGGATGGTATGGACGAGCTCTAATAAAGAATCGGTACGAATTCGCGACAAATCGTGGTCTCCCTCCTCGACCAGCGATCAGGACAAAACTTTCGCCCAGTTTCGCGTTTCACGTTTCACTGGTGACTGGCATTGGCCGCGGTCGGACGGCGGCCGTGCGTCCACCACTTTCGGTCCACGAGGTTCCCCACGAGTAATACTTTCGACTTTGCCTACGAGTCGGATACGCGCGACTAGTCGGATCGCTCGTGTCCTGTTCGCTCGCGCTACCGACTTCGTTCACGTTGTCCCGGCCAAGGAACGGGCAAGTGGTTCGCGCGCGTACACCGCCGTTCGTATATCCAGCATTCACCCCTCTTTTACGCGCGAACCACGCTCGTCCTTTCGCTTTCAGCGGCCACTGACCATCGCAGCGACCATCGCGCACTACGCTGACAAGCAAATGCCTCACCTGTGCTCCGTTACTCGTCTTTGATAAGATTAATCCTGGGTCTTGGGTTGAAATGAAACATGATCGTAAAAATGAGAAATGGTCCAAGTTTTCCAGCGATGGATGAATACAGAATGACGGAAACGTACTGACAGACAAAAAGTTTGGAAGTAGAACGAGGGTCGAAAGGCATTCTATGTCAGAGATGAAAACAATAGATATCTTTGGTGCTAACGATAAATGATAATTTTATAAACTTGCATATGGTGAAATATATTATTCTTTTATGTTAACTATAGCCAACGTTGAAGGATCGTTTTATAGATACCAACGATAGCAAATTTTGAAAGTAAAATGGTTGAAAGCGATCATCGATATCGATCGCGTGTATTATACGTTTTACTAAAATATAATTTAACAAGAAGTACTCCACTTATTCGTACATTTAGACAAAAGGCGGAAGCCATAATGTACAATAAGACGCAGTTCCTTATTGGTTATCAACTTTCAAGTGAAACTGTAATATCATTGGACTCCTTTCATTCATCTTCGGTTGAAAGGCTTGTTTCAAGAAAGTTTTTGTGTAATAGCGTTCATTACGTCTAATCGTGATAACGATCACACCGTTCCTCGTAAAACGCTGTTCCTGCATCTCTTTAATATTTAGTTTCTGGAAGTTAAATGCTTAAAACGTTTCAAACTCGTGAGATTTCATAAAAAATTACTCGCAATTGCAAAGATCATGCAACAAAAATTATGTTAGTAAACCTCGTGCTTGCTGTAAAGATCGCTTTCCTTTCCATTTGCTATGCCACACACGTTCGTTTCAAGCTTTGCTCTCAGAATTTTCCATTCTTTACTTTTCTTCGTTGAAAGTAAGTACGTACGTTCGTTTCAATCGAGGTTTCTATCGTTGACAATCAAAAATATTCTCTAACTATCGCAAGGACACGCGTGCAGGCTCACAGCGATGGCGTTACGCGAGGAAAATTTCAAGCCCGCGCTGTAATCCTATGCGACGAATAAGATTTCTCAGACTTTCAGGGCCAAGGTTGTTACGGTTGATACTACGCTCGGTTCCTAACAGATCCTTGTCGAAATCTATTCCGAGATCTCCACAGTATTCCAGCTAACGTTATTAAAACTCGCAGGATGCATCGACGCGCATTAATGCAATTAGGATTCGTGCGGAGTTTGGCTCCTTAATGGAATTACACGCAATACTGACGAAACACCAGAACTCTGAATCGCGTTTCAACGCATCGGTACTTTACTTGAAATATTCGATTCGTTTAACATATTGTTACGATAAAAAGATTTTTTTACACTTTCGATAGCGAATACTTTCCATAGAAAATATTTCATTGAATTAATCGTAAATACTTTTTTAACGCTAATCGAAATCTTACATCTAATCTTGATCTCTATATTTTACAGACTTACCACACTTTCGTTCGTCGTCGTATATAGCTCTTCTCAGTTTGTACCACTTTTGGTGAATGTATCCTATTAATACGAACCGCGTGATTACTATATCGATTTTCGATAAATATAGTTAGGCGAATTGCGTCGATCCGGAAGAATTTCAGACAGAACGATAGTTGGGATTGCAATCTATACATCAGTTTGTCGGTAAGCAAGAACCTTCCAAGGTAATTGGTCAAATTAAGCGAGGAAAAGTGAATGTACCACGGACAGAATCATGCAAATAAGCGGAGAACAGCAAGGCGCGATTGTTTTTGTGGCAAGCAATAAAGCCACGTTAACAAAGAGAAAATGTGTGTTTCCACAATCGACGTAAAAACAACTTATTGACCGCAACATTGAAGAAAAACAGGTGTTACCCTATCAAATTAGCGTCGAAAGCGCTGATTATTGTTGAGCAATAGCATAAGATCGATTTCTTCGTACTTTTGTTCTTTCAATTTCACGATACTCGACCGTTTTATGCTGATTTGAGACACTGATGAGCTATTTTTTTATTTGGAAGATGGAAAGTTTAATCCGATAGTTATATTATAGTTGCTTGATTGTTCTCTGAAAAATGTAAAAAGAAATTGTTTCCTGCGATAATGTAAGAAATTAGGCTTCTTTCGATAATCTGTTGTAATTTTTCAAATTTTCAAATTAAGATAGTATCGTGGAAGATCTTTAACGCATTCCATAAATCCTGCGATAAATCAAAATTCCAAATTCATTCATCTTCACCGCAGAGCAAATACGTGGGAACGATTTCGTATTTAAAATTTATTGTTTACACGAAGCACACACATCTCCTTCGAGCCGACTTCGTTTTGATTTATCCGAGGAGCACTATGTGCATTTCTCCCCTTTCTCCAGCGTTTCGATTACTTGAAAGCATATTTCGAACATTCCTCTTATACGAGAAAGGCAATTTTTCAAACTGTTACTTCTTTAACAACTTCTTCCGAAGATTTAAGAGGTCAAAGTTAAGAGGTTCGTTCCAAAGAAATTAATTAGCGATATAGTTAATCTTCCCGATAATGGTGTCTTTGGTGCCTGAACAAAGATTATTCAGGAAGTTTCTTAAAATATTGAACAATGTGTCATAGTCTGATCGAATAATCGTGATTGAATACGGGTTTCATCGAACTGTCGTGGAATTTATTCATCGGCGGAGCGAGCTTTTCGCGATTGATGCAAAGCAGTTTCATCATTAACATTTACGCGGCATTAGATATTCCGCCTGGAGATAACGAATGATTTATAGCGTCCTCGTTTACTTTTCAATCGTAATTCGTTCTTAACGAACCTTCGAGTGAAAAATTCCTCACAAAATTAATCGTTTTCCGAACAATTTTTCGTAGATCAGATACATTAAATAATTGCTATTCTTTTTAATATTTAACAGCGTCTTTAAAACATTAAAATTTTGTTTTTTCGAATTTGGGCTTCGTTCGTGTGTGTCGAGGACTCAAGAAACTCGCAAAAATGTAATTAATTGGTGCACGCTGATTAATAACTCGAGCGAAATCAATTTGGTTCAAGGCCCACTCGAATCTCTGTTCATGTTACAACCTGATCAATGATACTCTTTCTTTGAAGCGTCTTATATTTCGTATGCTTATCAAGTATTCCGTCAAATATTCTGAAAGACTCCATGAACGTTATTACGAACGATAAAGGGCCATCACGCGGCGAAGGAATAGCTACGATCGGTGCCATTTTGTCTAAAGACAAGCGCGTCTTCCTTTTTATTCACGACCTCCATGCAATGAAATCGTAAAGAGACTGGAATCGTAGGGACGTACTGATAAACAATGTTTTTAACACGACGCGTGTCTATCTACGAATATACGAATATACGAATAATATATTGGAAATGGCAAAAGGAAAGGACACACGCAGAGAAAGAGGTTCGAGGCTAAATAGAAAAGCGAATAGAAAAGAAACAGTTCGAACGAGAATTAAAACACTGGGAAATAGCGTTAATGGGTTAAACGAACTGTGTACGTTGGAATTTGTAACATTTACTTCATTGTTTTACTTAATGACGCAGCTTTGTGTAATTTCTCGCGTAATTGTGACAGGAAGTTTTTATGTAATAAACGTAAGATTTAGTTTCTACGTTTGTTTTTATTACTATGGAAAGAAAGTGAGATTCTTGAGATTCATTAAGAAATTATTCTTACGAAATTATTACTGCAAGGATAAATGTTATGAATATTATCTTTCTATTCTTTTCCTTAGACTTTCGTCTTTGATGAAATACATACCAATTTTTTTGCAATGAAAATTCCATGAATCGAACCTTGACCACTTTTAATTGTGATGCAGAAATTATATAGCAAAAAACGGGAAACTGTCGATTTCATAATCGTAATTAAAGTGTAGCTTCAGCTAAGAAATATAGGGTAGATAGGAGTAAGTCATGGTTGAATAGATCAAAATGTAATGTATCGACTACTACTAATGACTTGTTTGTACGTACAGTAATTGCATAAATTTGTAGCACGTCGTAGGATTATTTGAACAATAATTGCAAAAGCACGATATTGAGCAGGATACGTAAATTCCGTGGAATAAATATTTTTACGTGTTTGACAAATCCCGTGGGAATTTTATTATTACGTTATATCTTTAATGCGGTAAGTTCAAGGAAACGTGCACACGATTACAAAGAACTCGTATCAAGAAAATAAAACAGACTCCTTATAGAATACAAGTCGAATATACATCTATGCAAATATATTTTATATATCGACTGCGGAATGATTTTAATCAATCCCAGGTACCAAACAACATCACTTCGACCACCCAACACAAAAGCACCCTCGCGAAAACCTGTTTCCTCGGCGACGTTCCGCAGCTTGAAGAAAAACAATCGGCGCATCGTATCCCTGGTGGTTCGCCTCCTTCTTCGGCCCGTTTCGAAATGAAAATTTCCATTGTGTTCGCATCAGTCGTGTCGCGTTATCAAAGGGGTTGCTCGAGCTCGGTGTATTCCTCGTCGACGTAGCTCGTGCAGACAGGCGCGGTACTCGCGAAGAAATGCACAGGAACTCGTTAAAAGCATCTGTCCTTTCGTGTCTGCCGATTATTACGTGGAAACGTAAAGCGTGAAGTACGACACTGCCACGGTGGAAGGAGGTCAAGAATCTTTTACATCCTCGTTACGGTTCCTCGCGTCTGTGTTTCGGCTTTCAATATTAGATTCCCCTGCCGACGACGACCTCGGTTCAACACACCTGCCACGATGGACGTTGAGGAGCGAGTCGATAAAGGAAACAGAGCCCCACGCCTCGAATCGAAATAAAACACGTTAATTAAAAAGAAAAATACTGACCCTAAGCAGGAAGTTTGGCGAAAATTTAACGTATTATTACGTTTTAACACTTTATTGAGTAGTAGAGTATTAATTTCTTTCTCTAGGAAGCTGTCATAGTAGCGTAATCGCGTACTTTACGTACTTACAACTTGCTGTCCTTCTGCTTGATTTCAACATTTTTATCAAGCTACGCGTGTAAACGATAACGATTCTTCGAATTACAAAAAAAGACACGGACGATGAAAACAATAGCGCATTCATATCTATAGCCAACGACCATCAAAGATGGTAATTACTTTTACCCAAGCTCACCCTGCCGGAATAACTTCCCGTTTTGCGGTCACTTTTTCCGGCCCATTAAATTCTCCGTGCGTCCTCTACGAAATGAGCATACATTTTGCACTCGGCCACTATTTTGCATTCGATACGCGCGAAGCGTGTTTACTCTCACGATCAAGAGATCCTTTTCGATTTTGATCGAGCATGGAAATCGTTACTATTCTCGTGGACGTTCCTTCGAACGGAACTACAAAGGAAAATTATTCCTTTAAGTCTATAAGCGTCAAGAAATAAAATTTTGAACCTTTTGCACATGACTCTTGTCATTTGGCTTCGAATTTGTACTTGTACCGTTCTATATTGAACAGAAGATGTCTTTGCGAATATGTCGGCGAATTTATTCGAGAAACGGAAGGTACAAGACATGAGATCGATGGCACGGTATCAACTAGATCGCTGGATAAAAAGGGAAAAGCCAAAGAATAAACATCGATTTCGATACACTTTCCATGGAATCTTCGCCACGGGAATACTTATGAACCACTTTTTCCTTCGCTATTTCTCTTTCTTAGTTTTTCATGTTGTATTATGTACATAAGACACGCGCTTCGTGTGTTCCAATGCAACGACCGACATTTTCATCGTTGAAAGTTGTTCGGTTTCATATACATATGTACGTAAATGAAACATGTTTGGTTTCTTTCTTCTTTCTCGTACGATGGTGAGAGTTTGAAATTGATTTGTAAAATAGTGTCTGTTCTTTCCAGGAATTTTCCTTACTAGCGAAATTCATTTCTCTATTTAATGAGGAAAACATCTCCGAAAATATCATCGTATTAAACAATGTTCTTTCTCAGAGAATATCTTCGAAGAATCACAATCGTCGGTGAATATCCTCAAAGAGTCAGCATCCTCAAAGAATTGCTATTCTAAAAGAATATCCATAGAATATACCCGAAGAGCCGTCCCTAAAGAATTACCATCCTCAAAGAATCACCATCCCTCGCATTCTACAGTCCAGGCTCGCACACTCGTAGGAGCATCGTGTATCACAAATAACCAGCAGATGAATTTTAGCATTTCTAGTCTATTGTATCGAACACACGGACCGCGAAGCTTTAATGTTAATAATAGACTCTAACGGTACATCAGCATAGAAAACCGTATGGTCGTCCGTGTTGCACTCGCCTCAGCTAACCGATAAATCGCTTCAGATTGCGAAGAGGCGCGTAATAACATCGGTTACAGCGAAACTTCCGCCCCGTGTCGCGTGCGCGTTCTGTAACTTTCGTTCTCGCGCGCGCCAGCGTGTGCAGTCGAGAATTATCGCTTATTAAGGTCGACGCGGATTGCGTTAATCGCGGGCTACGCGCTGCAAACGCCGGGGAAATATCGCCCTAGCGATGTTTCGTTCGCGGAAAAACCCACCGGAAGAATAAACCGCGGTCCTTCTTCACACGATTTGTATTTCTTCGTAAGATTTGATAAATCTTTCTGCTCCGCGTACGATATAGTATAGATATACACGTATAGAATATAAATCCTAATTAAACAACTTAATCCAGATCTGTCTTAAGTTATTCTGATAATCTGCGATCAACTAATCGGAGATTAACCTGACAAGCTAGATTTATAGCTATGTGTAACGATTATCATCGCGTGTTATTTAGAAGCTTGAAAAATAGAGAGAATTTTAGTTATCCGAGGAGAAGATAAATACCCTGATTAAATGCAGAGTCTAATTTTTAAATTAAAAAATTAAAAATCGATCTAAATGGTATTCATTAAGGACAAAAGTCGAAAAATTGGAGAGTATTCCGTTTTATGGGGGAAAGAAGCGCGCTAAGTATGTACATCGAATCGCTTTTCGGATGATAAGCGCTGGAAACTGGCCGTGTTCGAGTGGAAAAGTGAAAAACCGGCTGGAATTAGCGGTCGATCGCTCTCTTCGCAGATTCCGATAGATTTTAAAGTGCATGAAGCGTCACATCGCCAGGGAAAAAGCAGATGGCCGACTTCACCGGATACGCAGACCGCTCACGACCTCCGCTAAATCGCCGCTGAGGAAAGTGCTTTGCCCTCTGGTTTCTTTCGCGTTTCCGCGGGCTTCCGTCCTGCATAGCAACTAGAGACGTCGCTTGACACAGAATACAGCGAATGCAATGTACAGTTTCAAATTCGAAGAAATGAAAGTGCAGGAAGAGGCCTTTGGCTTTAAGCTGATAAAAGAAGCAAAGTTTATGGACTGGCAAGGAATGTTTATAAAATATTTGTCGACATTGGAAACTCTGATTAGTAGATAATAGAATAATAAATAGATATATGATACAATGGATACCATTGCGAAACGCTATATCGAATAATATCGGTAAAATCTACTTATCTATTTTCAATGACGAAATAATTAGAAAAAGCATCATTTCAGATCGATTTATTTCTTCGAACAGTTCCATTTCCTTGACCTATGAACGAACAGTCCCTCGGCTAGGCTCGTAGGTAGAAAGAGCCTTTTCCTCGATCGTGCCTCTCCGTTGTCGTCTCCTTATACTTTAATCCGGCATTATCCAAGATTCATCTCAGTTTACCCCCTCGAAAACGGAACTAAAACGGCAACTGGCCGGAAACTCTTGGTAATTACGAATTTACTTTTCTCCTTTACGTCCGCTGTTCCTTGCTTTCCGAGCAGCATAGCCGCGTCTAAGTGGACATTATACGTATTATAACGGCGTCCAACACGGAACGAGTGTACGAACCTTGTATTGTGCAAGCTGAAGCCTCGTCGAGCTGGGAATCGCAAAGAAGGGCAAGGTCGACACGCGAAAGAGCATCGTGCATCGACGACATGCTCGTTGCTGGACGATCGAACTACTAGGATAATTCGGAAGACGACGGAGTGAAAAATTGAACAGCTTTTGTCGCTTTCGTGGATCTACGCACGATCGAAGCGATGCAATTGTAACGTATCTCATGCTCGCACAGTTACGAATCGCTGTTAATTTATAATTAAGATCGCTTTGAAAAGTACGCTTTCATCTAAATCACGCTGCATTCTTCCCATCGAATAAATTAAAGTTTCACGCGCAAAGTCTCTAAATCAATCAGAATATTCTTCGATGTGAATTTACGAGCTAGAAAACGAAAATCAACCAATCGACGCAACCGTCGAGCAATTACTTGTTGTTGAACGTCGCCTGGTTGGCATCTGTCCCTGTCGCAAAGCTGTCTACACCACTCACCGTCCAAGTAATAAATCGTACGGTGCTCGTGCTCGCGTTTGTATCACGTTCATATTCGTCCAATAAAGAAGAATATTCGTCTGGAAAACACCGTGAAGCGGATATCGAACCTTCTCGGGATCGAGCAATCGATGATAGTTCGAGCGTTGCGCAAACGTAGCACGGTCGAGCGACGATCGTCGAGCAGATCATCGCTCCGGTAATCATTGTTTTGTCAGCCGTAGCAGGACGTCGCATCGCGTCTCGTGCCGTACCTGGTAAAACGAATCTGACGATCGTATTCGATAATCGAACATTCGATTCAGATACCTCGAAAAATAAATTTATTCCGAAATAACGCGTATCTGTGGAATATTTGTGGAAAAACGTTAAGGCTCGTAGTAATTTCTAATTCTAGGGAATGAATATTGAAAAAAGCGAAATAGTTAAACAAATTACGTTAAGAATTATTCAGTTCACGTGCATTTAATTCGAAGTAAAGATATATATGAAACCGACGATAAACAGGTATATTTGATCATTGTAATACTGTAATATTGTGATATATTAAAATAATTTAAATGTATAATCTGTTAACTTGGTCAAAAGACGATAACATTATCTTCGGTCATTAATTTGTCGTTAATTTACGTAGTTTAGTAATACCACTGTACCAGAAATAGACCAAAGTATCTGGACATTTAATAATTAATGTACGTCATTAAATATTTCGCAAGAAATAGAACACGTAATTATTTTCTTCGCCACAAAAAAACATAAGAAATTTCTTAAATTCCACGCAACGAAAATCCATCAAGTTTTCCTCATACCTAGCACAATCGACTAACATGCTGAACGCATCAACCCCTTCTCAAATAAAAACCAATAACTACATAACAGTAACCAATCCACTGACCATAAAATCTCCAACTTACACACGATTATCTTCCACCGTGCTACATATTAACCGTCTTACTCATAACCAAGTTCTTGCTCAAACTCATAAAAGAACAAGGCAATCTGGTAATTTTCCGAAACGATTTATGGTCCACCTTATAGACACCTTTCTTGCAACATTTCAATGGCCAACGTTTAAACGGAAACTCTGCAATCGATTCGATCGCTTATCGTGTTTTCTCAGCCTTCTCGTCGTGGTCTCGTTGTTCTCGATGTAACAGAATCGATCAGGCCGCCGAGAAATCGTATTAATCCATTCGTTGGGGATCACCGAATTTCGTAATTTTACATGATCGTTATTAGTTTCATAATTTCGTGGACACGATCGTTTAATCGTCGTTGATAGACGCAGTTTCGCGGAATATTAGAGAAAGTTGCTTCGATCGGCCAGCCTAAAGTGTATAAATCGTGTTAACTATATTCGTTTCACCGCCATAAAATCAACCGTATCGATCAACGTTTATGGGCTTTATGGTGTACGATCAGAGCGTCGATCTATGGCAGAGGAGGATCGTCGACCGAGAAATCTTCGAATATTCGAGGTTTGACCGAATGACACGGAATCGTATCAATGTTGCCGGGAATGGTCAAGAGAATTCAAAGTAAGTAGGTCCTGGGATCTGTTCGTTCATGAAAACTGTTCTCCTTTTCTTTCTACGGAGTTTTATTGCATGAAATACTCGCAAATATGGCTACAATGTCGGAATGCTCGCTATTGAAATCTGCTCCTAGGGACGTAAAAACAAAATTATTGTGATACGAATGCACGACAACTGTTTCCTGCTGTAGTAGAAGGTATGACAGTGTTGAAAGATCGTACATAGTTGAAACAGAGTCTTTCGATCTAAAATTGATCGTAACAAATTTAATAAAAATAAGTATAATTGTACATTTATAAACATAAATGTTATTAAATATACATATTGGATTCTATGTATTTTTTTTCTTTTTTCAACTATACAAAATTCTCACGATAAAAAATAAAAGAAGCATTAGGAACGAGAAAAGTGTTAAGCGGTATTAATTTGAAATTCGTAATTAGAAAAGAAAAATTCATGTTTTTTAATGTGGCAAGATACGCCGTTAATGCAATAATAAAAATATTTTACGCTTAATGTCGCGCCATTATCAAAAGAAACACGATAGATACGAGTGCCTCAAGTTCTATAAAATTGAAGGACTCGAAGCACAAGTGGGTCAAGTCCAAAATTTAATGCCGGCAAACGACATACTCCGTCAGGAATTAAGACCATAGACAACATTATGCGCAAGGTGATTTCTGAAAGTGTGTCACACCCTAAATTAATTCATTTTAAATATCAACGTATTCCCTCGTGTTCTCATCCCCCACTTGTTGAAACTTTTTATCCTGAAAATGACGTTTATTACATTTCTTACAAATACTACTAACGTATATTAATATCTTAGAATATAATTATACAGCATGCGATCTCCAAGAAGATTTTACAGAAATTGAAGTTTATCAAAAAAATCTTTCTTCGATCGTTGAATAATCTTATACATGTACATGTATACGCTAACTTGGAAATAGAAAAAAGAAATTTTAGAAATATGGAACGATTAATATTTTACCATATTTTTCAAGCTTTCTGCAAACTGATGCATCAATCGTAATATACTTTAAAACGTAATTAATAGCACGTTGGATGAAAAAGTCTCGTTAGTTCATCTTGCTTCGGATCTTTAATTTTCAGTTTATAAACCCGAAGAGGTATTATAATTTCCTAATACATGTATACCACATTTTTCTATCGCGATAAAACGAGCGAATCTCGATTACTCGTCTAAAAAAATGTTCGCACGAATATATCTCGAGCAGTTTTATTCAACGATTTTTACTACGCTACAAACGTGCAACGCTCCTTTAGTATTCAGGATATGATCCATACGAGCCAAACGAAACGTTCTGGCAAAAGTTCCAAACTATTTCGTGTTTCCGTTCTGCGAGTGAAGCGCCAAACGAAGAGAGAGTTTTTTCACTTATCCGTTGTTCAACTTGCGAGTCGCTAATTATGAGTAGGATCCATTTTATTGTACTCGGTGCGTATACATTGCTATTTGTTTTTTTTATTATTACTATTATTTATTATTGTACTATTTATTCTAAAGTCCGCTATAGAAAACGTCTGTCAGCTGTTGCAGTTATCCTTTATTTCCCCCGTGATCATCATCTTTGTCTAAGATACAATGATACAAATAATACAGTGTATATTTCTACGATACAATTTCCATTTACATGTAATTTACATGAAACCGTGTTCCCGCGTAACATGGTTTCACGATGTACGACATTAAGCAGGAACCGAGCTACAAACGTAACACGTTATGCGATGGTTACCAGTACGCTAACACCATTCGTTTAACCGCCACCAGTCTCAGATCCCATGACTGAAAAAATGCAGCGCGCACACGTGGCCTTTCGCGAGGAATGCGTCTGCTAAAGCGGTTCTTAACGCACCGCAGAACTGGTTACGCGTTGCAATTAATTCTCAGGCTAGTTCCGCCAGTTATTCGAGCGTTGCTCGACTTCGGAACGGTCATAACGCTGTTAACAAGTTCGACAATGCGTTTAATCAAAACAACGAAAGACCTGTTGAATATTAAAAATGATAGACCTTCTTTAATCTCGGTTTAAATTTATATCTTTAAAAATACTAACAACCAAGTCGTTAGATACATTTATTCGTCCGAAGAATATGAAACTTGTAAAAACTTCCGCTGCGCGTTAAGTGTAGAATGTCGAAGATCAACTGCGCGTGATGAATACCAGAGTCCTTATTCCACTGTGACTTCATATTCTACTGTACGCGCCTAATCCAACTGTGAATTTGTATTCTACCGTAAGGCTTTGCTGATATTCTTTTACAAACAATCTATACGATATTTTGCAAGCATTTTCCTGTTAATACATTCGTCTATGTACGCAATAACGCACATGTTTCGATAAGCAAGGTATTTTGATGATCTTTTAATTGCATAACGAACTTCTATCTACACATAGCTGTAGATTTCATTTTTTTATTTACTAACCTAGCTGTCAGAGACGGGCAATACTCTACAGTGATAGCGAATGTAACCGAACCGAAGCAAAGTGGAGGTGGAGAGCAAAGTAGCAAGTTGCTGTGAGCGATTGTTCACGGCCGATGGTACTTTTTCACGAATGATTCGCTGTGTTTCCCCTTTACGTAACGATACCTTGCAATCGAGTACAAAATTACGTAATTTTCGATGGTCGCAGCTGATTTTGCGGGAAACGGGAGTCTGAAATTGAGAACAGGAGACCGTTTCATGTGTGACAGCATGATTAATGAGAAACTGCTCCTATCGTAAATGTAAATGACACTTGTGACTGATCGTGGGATGTTCACACAACTCGAACGTTAGGGACTTTTGCTTTTGACGTCTTGTACATTCGACGGAGTCATTGTCTGATCGTTCAATACTAATTTAACTGTTTCAAACACGACTTTACGCCTCTTTATGCCCATGTACGTGTACTTTTGCAATTGCCTTTTATTTTTTTCCATTATATTCTGTTAACGGTGCATTCTGTTAATAACAAACGGTCATTTTGTAGTAATTATCACTGAATTATCATATTTCAGACTAAAATATCGCATTGCTGATTGAATTCCATTATGCACGTTACCTTCCGACGTATACTCGTACAATTTACGTGCAAAATCTATTTTTAATTATATACCCGCTTACTCTCACCAGATGCTGATTTCCATTTCTTGTTCCAATAATCCTGCATTTTCAATTTTATCGCAATATTTCTTAGCCATTGGAGCAATACAACGCCAGAATAATATGTTTTCGAAACCGAGTTCATCAATCAAATTTCGCGCGTCCTTGCTCGCGTACAACCGAGAGCCTCTAATTGTCCACATATTTCAATCTCTCATAATCAATATTAATCCTACGTCTGGCCAGAGTTACTCGCAATCGTTGCTCGCATAAATTTCTCGATTCACATGCATACGCGTGTAAGTAATTACTCGATGCGTTCCGTGACATTATGCCCCTTTAAACATGTAGCCGATGCAGCATGAACTAGCTAGCACGCCGAATAAACAGATTAAACGGTACTACTAGTGCCATCGCTGACCCCTTGCACCACGCTTCAGTCATAGGGAGACGATGCAATACTTGTTACCCGGTACGATTATTTCGTATCCGCCAGAAACACCGGAATTCGAGGCGATTATCCGCTTGCGGATCGACTACGAACGTTACGAAAATTGCGTGTAACTCGTGCGCGCGTTACGCGCTCGCCCGTCTGCTGAAAAGCCGAGATTTCACTGGAGATTCCCACGAGCGTCCCTTTTTATTCTTTTTTCATATTTCTTAAGGATAGTTTTGCGGATGATATTTTCTCTAAAGACAAGAGATAAAATACTTTTCCGAGGAAAGGTCAGATCGCGATTTCAAGGATCGCGATAGAAGGCAAAAAGTTGATAAAAAATCATTTCATTGGAAGATACGGGCATGTGCAAATATTTCTTATAGCCACTGTATATTTGCGTGTGAACAGCATCTCTACTAAAATTCTTCGTCCTTTTATATTCGATACTTTGTATTTAAAGTACAAATTAATGAAACAAATATTCTAATAATTAAGACGTGAGAGTTAGACTTCAAAGTTATCACAGATCCTGAGAAGATCGTACAACGTAAAGCTGAAAGAAAGATACGCATATATATATATATGCACGGATGTCTACTATAAGCGATATTAATACATCCAAGGATGACTGTGATTTTTCGCAAGTGAGATTCTGATTGTACGGTTTCATGAAAAGCAACGCATCGGTTACTTCCTGTGGCGTGAAACGTACTTGAGATATTTCGCAATGTACATCGCCTACCATTAAAACAGCTCGAGAATTGCACACAAGAAAACTCGTAATCTCTCTAAACATATTAACTCGATCCGCGCACGACGCCGTGCGTTATAATTATAAACATCCGCTTAAACAAACATTCTCAACCGTGTCTGATTGATACTCTACGAAATCTTTTAAACGCTTAATCGTCTTACGATAACGAGATTTATTTGCGTAATCCAGGTGAGCATACCGGGGAAAAAAGCAGCCTATTTTTGCGCGAATAATTAGAGCGAAATGAGGCGCGATTACGTTCTGTTAATCGACGCCGAAAGAAGCGAGTCGATCGAATAGATCGTGTCGATCGGCCACGAGTTCGCAGCCACCTCCGATCAGCTTTCGTTCCTTTCGCAATGCTACGGAAGCGTTCTCACGATCCTAAGGTGATTTGCGTTTCACGAATGCCATTTCGAGGCAACGATTCAGCCCACATGGAAAATTCTTTTCACTGAGAACCTAACTACGTTCCACCCACTCGACGTAAAGCCTAAACTGATCGAACCACGTTTTCGCGCAGCGTGATTTCGTGGAAACAGCAGGTTGGATTTTTAAAGAACCATAACGCGAATTTCATGAAACCCTAACAAACTCCTCTTCTACTTCACCGATCGATTCAACCTAAAAATTAGCAAATGCTGTTTGAACGATCGTCAAAACAGCCATCGTCCTTTCCAACAACAAGACGTCGGCTCACGAGCGAATCTCGATTTGAAATTCAAGCGGCGTTTGCACGCTCGATCGCTCGCGGAATAAATATCCCGTGGCCGTTCCTTTACCCGTCTTTTCGCCGATGATCGTGCTTCGTAAACTATCGATAACCTGGTAACCCGCTTTCCGAGTCTGTCGAATAATTTCGATCGTCGCCTCGACGGTCCTTCCACCGTTCGCGTAAAATAAACTATTTCGCGGGCCGACGAGGATCGTCCGATCTCGGCCGAGTGGAACAGCAGGAAGACGACTTAAGAAGGATCGTATGGGTGCACGTACCGACAGGAAGCGTCCTCCGGCAGGATCGTCCCGGTCACATGGCTACGATAATGGCTTCCCCACGGGTAGATCTCGCGGTGTCAAGGCCGACCGGCGTGGATCACGCGCGATCCACGGGTTGAACGCACTCGATCCTTCTTCCCCGTCTGCCGAAGCACCAACTACCTACCGAGTCGACGGCCAGCCGTGCACTGGACCGGGTGTATTTACCTGTGCTCACCTGACCAGCGTAAATCCACCGCACAAGACAGATGAGATGACCTGTTCCTTCCGGGTTCTTCGCGATCGACGCGGCTCTTCTTCCTTCAACCACGCTCTGTCCTTTCGCGTATCGCTTTTTCCTTTGCGTCGAGTCGCTGTGAAATTCCGTTCCTCTATGGAGTTTCGGTTCGACAGGCCAGTTTTACGCCTTATATTCCCTTTGTTTTTTTTTTTTTACCTCGCGTCCATAAAAATAAATGCGAAATTTCATTTTTCGAATAGCAAGATAATTTTGAACGAATGAGTTGTTTCAAAATAAACGAATACTCTGAATCGCGGATTAACAATCTATAGAAATTTACTTATAATCCGGGGAAAATTTCATTGACGATACCATATGAAATATTTGTCTGTTTTATGCTCATTTTTCGAAACAATCGGCTCTTAGAATTTATACGACAAGTGGAAGAAATTATCACGGTATCGTAGTTTCGTAACATTCTATAGATTACATGGATACCTGCTACACCAGATCTCGTGACAAATCGAGTTCTTTCGCTCATTGATTGACGACATTCGAGATAACTTTATGTTATTTTTCTCGTCTCGCGAGATTCCTAGCACGCTATAATCCGTTACACCGATGTTTTTCTGCAAAACTAGCTTGACGTGGAAGGATTGATGATAATTAAATTACGTTAGCCTTTAAACTCGCTACGATTCAGTCACGTACTAATAATATCGTTGTTTAGCTGCCATAAAATATACATCAATTGCCTGTGTGAGAATCATCGTTATTCGAAAAATATATTTCAAAACTTTCGTTAAACTACGTATCACGATATCCTTAAACGTACTTCTTAGATCTCTATCGTACAATAATTGGCGCGTACAAAATGCGTGTACAAAAATTAACGACTCCCTAACTGGACGATAATTATTATTTCTATAGCATGAAAGTGTTCCAACCAATTAAAATCGTTTGTATTCCTGTAAAATAACTTGAAGGATTGCTACGTATAACGAAATATTACGAGCACGATATGTATAATATTATTTCGTAAGGACGAAAGCAACGTTTGAATCTACAATGTGTACGTTTTCATAATCCTATCGCATAACGCGTTAAATAGACGCTTTGATTAATCGTCGAGAAGACGATCGTTTTCCCTAAAAATCGTATGCTGTTTTCCATCGTTTCCGGTTCGCGGAAGCTTTAACGCGCCGCTTTACGCGCTTTTTAAACCGCCTGTAGTTCAAATATTAACACGATTACTTAAATTGCTTTTCGTACGTGAGAAAATCCACTTCTTTTCCCATAACTAGTCGGTGGATACAATTAGCGAAGCGAATCTTTTCCTCAACACCGATTAATAGCGTAATAGATGCATTTTGCTTAAATATGGCAATCAACGACGCTTTAATCGCCGAGAACCGGAGGATAATGGATTAATCGACCGACTGGATCATACGTAACTATTCTGGGTCGTTACACGCGTCGTAACGAACGCTTTTGGAAAGTGTTTATATCGTTTCTTTTCTCTTTTTCCTTCTTTTTTACGTTCACCGGCGACCTATGAGAAAAGTTGTTCCCGATCGATACGTATCGTAGGAATTACACGTGACGAAGTAATTTACTCTGCTGAAAAATGAACAAATTAAAATGTTTCTTGTTAGTCGACGCAACACGCTGGCTGCGTATAAAGCGGATAAGTGAAAGCAAAACGTGTCCTGCCCGTTGCTTATCATTTTTTTAACCGGAAGAGCGGAAAGTGTAGGAAAAAGTATGGAAAAGCATTACTGGCCCGTAGACTATGAAGAAATGGTTCCAGTAAATGTAGATAAAATGATCTTATCGTGCAAATTAATTAATGTCGGTTAGGAGGGAATGGAGTACAATCACCGGTCAGTCAAATATCCGATATATGGCTTTGTCTTATACCGGTTGTTTTTTGCGCTGCTCTCTAATTTCAATCGAATTAAGTAACCCGTGCCGATTCGTAGTTCTCTGGTGAAACGTTTAAGGAAGATACGTGAGTGAAAATTTTGCGCGTTTCCCTGATGATTCTACCTTTTGCAGAAATTTCTGTGGCGGATCGGTATCAACAGGACGCCGACAGGTCGAGGCATCAACGCGGCGCAACACCTCCCGGGCGATCCGCGGGTACCAACCGCCAACACTAGAGGGCTACGACGACAACGAGTCTGTCTGTCTAACTCGCTAGCGGGTTGAATATACGAGCGATTGATAGAAATACCGCACCTAGCGAGACTCCCTCTACGTCTAAGGCAGGGACTACCGGGCATAGCCTTACTGACGAGTCCACCGGTAGTCCCGGGACGAAACGCACTCTCTCACTCTCCTTCCATCAGCCTCATTTCTATGAAACGGGTGCTGTTGAAAAAAGATTTAATATTGTGCTTTACGTTCCTTTACGAACGATTCAAATGATCGTCTTAATTATATCGTTCGTTTCGGTTTAATTAGGCAGAAAGAGATCGCAAGAACTTTAATGCACGTTAATGTATTCTTGAAATAATTGCCACGATTATATTTAACATTTCGCAGGTCGGGTTCTACCGGACCGGATATGCTACAACCTGAAATCTTGCAATCCCCTTTAATCTGCAGCGCAACCGCGCAACTAAATGAAATTCAGAGATAACAAGCAACTAGTCACCCAGTTGCTTTCTAAGACAGCGATCTGAGAAGCAGGAACTTTGAAAAACTGAAAAGGGAAAGGATAAAGACAGTGGAAATGTTCAGGATAACATGGGAAGACACTTTTGGCACGACAAAGACATACTCGCGGAAACTCGAGTTGGTCCTTCTTTTTTTCAAAACGATGAATTCGGGCCACCGGCTTCTGCCTCTCCGAATGTATTCCGGAATATTGTGATTTATCGGCGTCGCAAAGGAGACGACGCGCACCGAATGGATTAACGTTTCGGATGTTATAGCTCGTTCTATCCGGCATCGGCCTATACGCGGCATAACAATGCGAGTTTTACGTGGAAACGAGGTTAAAGAAAGGAGAATGCAAGTCGAATACCGAAGGGAATAAGCAATTTCTCTTAAAAATCTTGTTAGTTACGAAAAAAGAAAATTAAATTGTATTTATTCTTAGTTGGTAAAACATCAAACTTGTACAAATTAATGTAAATTACCGTGTAAAGGTAATTCAACTATTTGATCATTTACCTTGAAAGAAGCGTGCAGACAGTCGATATCACTGTCAATATTTAAGCTTCTCAACGTTGTATTGACAATATTATGTTGATCGTCTAGAGGATCTCTTACGTGCCATAATGTCGAAAACTTTTAATATTGACAATAATATTGATCGGCCGAACGCTCCTTAACTCTTCCCCCTCCAATTTTTCTTCCTAGTCATTTGTGAACTTTGAAAAATTACATCGGAAATATAGATAGATTTTGAAGACCAAAGCAAACAGGCGGAAGAACGAAAAATCAATCGAAAATTTTTCTTTGTTTACATTCCGAATATAAATAAAATATTAGTGAACAAATTAAACTGTAAATTGTACGTGAACGAGTGTCGGACGAGTCACGTACTGCCATCTATTGAAGATGTAAGGAACAGCAACTTAGAGTATGCGAGGATAGATGGCAGTACATGGCTTATCCGAAATGTATAGAGTGTCGATATTCATAGCATACCACGCATGCACAGAAAGAAAAACTTTCTACCTTCCATGTTGATTTTTCATGACTCAATTTTTTGTACGGTTGCTTCTATGCTTTCGATAGGGAGGGAATTTTCTCTCTGTTTTCGGTGCAGAAGTGTCGAGAAACGAGACTAGTTTGTTTTATTAGAATACCATTATGTATCTAATATCGCGAGTGTTACAATGGTTTCATGAATTAGTTCTTACCAATTATTCATTTACATAGATATCTAAAAGTTATACTTTTTGAAACTGTCAACTGTTTTACTAACATTTTTAGACTCGTTAGCCTAGTTATATTACAGTAATTTGTATTTCATAGTGTTACAAGAGAAGGAAAAATAAACAGAGATTTTTTGTAAAATGAATATTTTATTCCAATGAAAATTCATACACAGCTTTTCATTCCGTTTAAGAATAAATTTCACAAATGTTTACCACAAAATAAGTGTATGCGCGTTTAAACTGATTATGTACGATAAATACAAATAATTGAAAACGAATCTCTTTACGTTAAAACCGGTTTTTCCTCATTTTTCTTTTTTTTTTAAATATATTACAACGGAGATTTCCCATGATGATAAAAAAATGTTCCTCGGATGACTAACATTTTCTGGAATTGTTAATTTCAATCTTATACTAGTTTCTTTGCTTCGAAGAAACTCTTCAAATGTCTGATTTGCCATGCACCCATGATCAATAAAATAACAGATTGGGCGAGGGACCACCAGAATACCCGACGGTGTGTACTTTCAGATGTTTGTCTGAAACGTTCTTCACGATACTGCAAATACATAATATAAGGACATAGTTCAAATCCTAAGCAAAGCAATTCGGAGCTAAACGTAAGATAAATACCCTTTGGTAATTTTGTTCCTTTGTTATTTGTTCCACTTGATCGAGAAGCTGACGTATCCTCAACTGCAACTCGGTGAACTTTTCCTTCTGAGCTGTATTGGCATAATCGATAGTATGTTCTCCAACTTGAATGTCCAAGTGTACTCTCTATATAATAAAATGAATTTAGTTACGTCAAACGCTATAAACAATTATTATTTTGTTTACAATTAGATATGTTACCAGTTGAGCACCACTGAACCAAGAACTGCTATTAGAGTACAAACAAATCACATGTTCACCAGGCGTATGAGAAGTAAATGAAATTCTTCCCTCTGAACTATACACTCTGGAGAGAATCATTTTATCATCTGGATCCCTAACTTCCACGTGCATTCCCATCCCGACACTGCTCGGAGCAAATCCACCAGTTCTCGGATCATATAACTCAACTTTGTAATGTACTATAGGAAAAAAAATGAAAAGTTTCAATGAGAGTCACAGAGAAATCGAATTATTAACTGTAAAAATAATTCACTTTATTAACATACATTTCACGTACCTAAAACGGTCGTTTCATCTGGAATTTCCTCGATGAAACACTTTCTTTCAGTCTCGGCGATGTGAAAATAAAGTCCAGTACCATATTCGAAAACGCATAAGAATATAAAGAATATACCACTGTGTCTTAACATGATTTTTGATATGCAGTGCTTTTAGTAGCACGGCGGAGCTTAAATTACGAATAAAATTCTATGTGATACAGAATGAAGCACACGTCACCTTCGAAAACAACAGTGAAGTTCACGTACGTGGCGCTAGTGAGCATTATCGATATCTACTTTCTCGATAATCGGAAACTAAACTCACCTAGGAAAATAACAGAAACAAAAAATGGACGTTACGTTGTTAGCTTCTTTCGCTGTTTTAATTATTGCATTGATTATCGGTATTACGGTATTTTCCAGTAAAAAATCAGGTATGTTTCTATGCAAAATATTTTTTGTGTTATTATTAGAGTATCTTCTGTAAGATAACCAAATACATCCCTAACCTATTTGTTTGTTTGTTTTGAAACAGATGTTTTGACAATTTTCATGAACATTGAATTAATCTTTCCTTGCGTTTGATAGAAACTGGTACTTAAATCAGTTACTTAGATCCCTTGAATGTTTGATATTTCGAAAAACCGTCGAATGTTTGTTTTACGAATGTTATAGCAAAGAAAAAACAAGCAAATGTAGCCGAAAGAGTTGCACAAGGTAGACCAATAAGGCGAGCAGCGGGTCAAAGAATTGCTAGACGTCGTATGCAAGCGACTGCCAGTCAGCAAATTGAGGAAGATGACGATGGATCTGGAAACGAAGCTAACGACGAAGCAGATGAGAAGCCAGCCATGCCTGATTTCAAAATGGGTGCAAAGAAAAGGGCCAAGTTGGCAGCTAAATCAGAGAAAAGGGCACAAAGAGAAGTTATTGAAAGAGAAAGAGAAGAACGTAAGAAAAGAGAACAACTTCTTCAAGAAGAAAGAGATAAACAATCTGAAAAAGAGAGGGCAGAAGAATTAAGACAAGAGGAGGCAGAAAGGAAAGCCAGAGAGGAGAAAGAAAAGAGAGAATACGAAGAATATTTAAAAATGAAAGAAGCATTTAGCGTAGAAGAAGAGGGCTATGATCAGGATGACAAAGAAGACGAAGAAAATTTATTAGAAGAATTTGTTCTATACATTAAGCAAAACAAAGTAGTAATTCTAGAAGATTTGGCAGCACGCTTTGGTTTAAAAACATCAAGCGTAGTAGAAAGAATTCAGGATCTGCAGGCGCATGAAAATTTGACTGGAGTTATCGACGATAGAGGGAAATTTATTTACATATCTCAGGAGGAGCTGGAAGCTGTGGCAAAATTTGTCAGACAACGCGGTAGAGTCAGCATTACCGAACTAGTAGAAAATTCAAATCGTTTGATTAATTTGAATCCAGGAAAACAACCTAGCGTAGTGGAAGCTAGATAGATTATGTAAAATAAGAATAATTTTAATTTTAACAAAATTTATACATTGTTCACATTCAGAAAATAGGATTATTATATATAGAGTAAAAAATATCCTACTTATGTCGTATAAATTGTATATTTGCTGTAAATAACACATCTATATATAAAATGGAATTTTTATTACCGTTAAGATATACTTGATAAATTAATTTAACATTATTAAATCAGAACGTGATCAGAAAGTAGGTTTGATACTTCGTCGATTTCAGACACGCGTTAACGATTCCTTCCCTAAGATCTGTTAGAAAGATATTTATTAATCACAGCTCGTATTTACATATTATTAAAAATCTACTCAAAGCGAAAACACCCGAAATTTCCAAGCTTTTTCTCATTGATATTTGCTTTCGAAAAGTTTCGGTGGTTTCGAATCAACAATATGATGACACCAAGGATCGATGTTGCATCAGATTCTAGTTTTTATGTAGATGCAAATTGTTTGCGTTATTTTTTATTTTTCCCTGAATGTATAATTTATGTCGTCGAAATGCGTGTTGACGATGATTCTATTTCTAAATTGCACAGCGGTAGTTAATCATTAACTGGAAGAATTAGAAGAATTTTCCGTAATTAAATTTATTCTTTGAGAACACCTTCATCGAAGGATTAACTTTGGCCTGAAAAAGATCGATGCGCTGATCAATACGTTGATTTACGAGAAAACGACTAGCGGCACTTTACAATCAGTAACGTATCCCGTTCTTCAGCCTAAAGTTAGTTCAGCAGCTACGAGGCCTCGTCCATCGAATCTTTTTAGCTCCAAGAGCAACGTGCGATTTGTTTTAAGACGAATGATAATAGTTCCATATTTATAATAATACGAATAATAATACTTCTACGATCAAAAAGAATTATCACCTTAAAACTGTATGCTTCAAACGTACTTTCTTGAATTTGTCCTACATTATGCGATAAAATATCATTTTCATAAAATTTAGGTATTTTTTCTTAAAAAATAATGACGTCATCTAAAAGTTAAAGATATCATACGTCTGATTCACGGTCGCGTATAACTCAGGAAATTTTTCACAGTTTTTCCTGTATGAATAGTAATTTGATCTCCATTAATTCATGCACATTATCAACAAGCTTACTGGTAATGTAAAATACCGATCTATTAAAAATTCTGTCATTGATGGTTCGAAGGAATCAAGATCAATCCCCACTCGATATCAAAGCTGAATATGCGAAGAAGGGGACACTCGCAGGCTATGTAAGAGGCGACAGAATCGCCAGAGAACCTGCAGTCTTTCTAGCGACCTCGAGTTTACGTCTATTTAAAAATTCCTTGCTCATTCAGCTCATTAGAGAAAGAACAAAAAGAGCGAATAATTATCGGTCCGAGTGGATGCGAGGAAAGTTGGAATCAACGGGAATCACAATAGTATCTCGTGGCAATCGAGAACACCTATGTGTCGATGAGGTGCAAAGTCTTGGACTGTCAAGGCAACTCCCCAACGTTCTTACCCAGTGTTAGGTAAGTGCAGAAATACGAAAACAGGTTTTCTACTTGCACTTCGATCCTAGTGTGCCATTTTGATACCAAAAACCGCGTCAAATAAATTTATTGTGTACAGTAAAACCTTGTTACTGTATGTTAGCTTCTAATACTAGAACTACCAGTGTATAAAACTTGTATCAAGAGAAAAGTGTAGGAAAAGATACATAATACGAGGGAAATCCCTTTATTTATATACTTTATCAGAGACTTAATGGAAAAATGTTGAAAACTACAGTACAGTTGATCGTTCTATCAATCAATGTTTCGATAATCGTAGTGCTACGGTAATTTAGCGATGTATGATACAAAACTACTAATGTAAGATGGACGGGAAAAATTTCGAAAATATTTGCATTTCCTTCACACGACCATAAATAACTTTCTAGACCTGTATTTTAAAATATTAAATAATAGTTTGAAGGTTAAACCAATAATAGTGTAAAAGGAAGATTATAAAGGGTTTTGTAGCTATGAATTGTTATTATATTTTTATATATTATATATATTTATGCAGGCTCGCTAAAAATCTTCGAACTCGCAAGGGGAGTCGACGTGCTAATGTTGGAAATCGTTTAGAACTGCTAGTTCTGGTTCATTTGCATCACGTGCCATAAAGTAAGTATCCTCTATAACTAAAAAGCTGAAAAAACATAAGAAAACTTAAATCAGGCCCAATTATTACGAATTAATCATTGTTTTCGTAAGTAGAAAAAGAAGAAAATACTCTACTATTGGCGGTGAGAACGTTATCTGATAGATCTGGAAAATCGATCGACATATTGGTTTTGATTGGGTTAAACCGATAGAAAGAGGCGGAAGAAAAGAGTATAATTATATTCGAGGAGAGGCAAAAGGATTAAAATGGTGTACGCTAATATCAATGATACTACCATCAAAGGACCTTTCGAGGATGTTAAGTATGTTTGCAATTTACATTTTTTAGTCTTTTAATATTATATTATTATATTATTATATTTTATGAATACTATTCATATCTAAACAGCTAATAACTTTTCATTTTTTCTTTTAACTTTGCACATGTAGGAAAGATAAAAATGCATCGTCAGAGCATCAGCAACAATCCCAACAACAGTCGGCGAACAAGAACGACAAGTACGGTTCCTGGGGACCGGTATACAAAAACAAACAGAATTTCATTGACATGCACATTTGCTAAATATAATTCTTCAAAATGATCTCGGAAACGTACTTTCAAGAAGTTACACTGAAAATCACAACTTTTCTATAATTAATCGCATCATTTTTTTTTTAGCAGCAATGAAACAAATAAAGGAATAATTCTACTCAAACATTTTGTTCTTCGTTACACTGACGTAATAGCAAAAGAAAAAATAATAATTAAAAGACTCAAAATGTATTCTTTTGTCGTTTCGGAACGATTTCTCTTTGAAGAGAAAAGAGTAGTAATCCAAGGCTCAACGACAGATAAAACTGAAAAAAGTACACCGCTAGTTCCGGCGGATATGCAAAACGCGAGGAGACGAAGACAAAGAACTCGAAAAATACAGCTGGCGGTATTCGTCGGCCAAGCTGAAGGTCTGAACATATATTACATCAAACTGCCTCATATTTTTTAGACGCTAATAGCTGATCAAATTCCAAATTGATCCGTATTTTCACAAAACATACCTCTGTACCTTTCTCTGTCCGTACCTCTCGAAGCGTTTAAGTGAATTCTTCCGTTATGGACAGACTTATCGCTCATTGCCAGTACGATCTTCCTCTACTTCATCTCAATTCCCTGCAATTTCACAAAGAAAAAGAATTCCATACCGTGAAATTAAGAATGAGGAGACTTTGAAAAGTTTATCTCGGTTACTATATTATTCATCTAAATTAAATACAAATTAAATTGGACTGGAAATTAGGTAAATGTTCAAAAATTTGAAATATACGGGAAAATCAATTAGAGATTGGATGAATGACGTTCGAAAAGGTCACGAAGAGCGCTATCGAAATACCCTCCGTCAGCTTCCACCCTGGAGCAAGGAAATAGTAGGGGAAAGACGCGAAGCGACTGGTGGGGAAAGCGAAGAAGAAAAAAGCTTCTGGACAAATGAGAGCTTTGCCGTGACTCGGGGAGAACGAGGGCAACGTGGTGCAGTCGTCGAAAACGCGTCGGCTGGTTCGGTGTTCCTCTGAATGGAGGATCGGGGGCGGAACAGGGTTCACGTCGACGCTCGAATTGACGTTCTACCTACCTTGTAATTTATTTATAATATTTATTTGAATCCTTAAACACATATCGTTCATATAGAACCTCTTAACTAATCGAAAAGAAAATTGAATAAGTATATTTATATTTGAATTAACACGCGAGAAAGAGATTCTTCGCAAGGATCGTTTCGCGAGGATCGAGTGAAAGCTTGAGGAGAAGACGAAGAAGAAGAGCAGAAAGAAGGAAAAGTGTCGTTGCTCCGTGGAACGCGAGATAGCTGAGAGTCGACGTCCCGACGCTGCTATTTCGAGGCTGAAACACATCGGTAAGCTTTTGTTCGATAGTCTCACCGCCGACTAGTTTCTTTTCCCGAATTCACAGTGCATAACTGGCGGGTTTCCGGCCGTTTGATCGACAGTTCGCACGAAAAAAGGGAGATGCGTTTGAGAGTCCCTTTCGCGAGATTCCAAGCTCGACCGCGTTCCCAGCATCTTTACGAAGGAGACGTTTATCTCTGTTCTCCAAAATTGCACCTTCTATAGAAAAAGCGAAAACCTAGTCATCTTACACATTCAATCTTTTTATATCAGAATGAAATGATGCCACGAAATCTATTGCTCTTCCTGTTATGCGTTGACTCGTTGTTAAACATCAAAGACACATGTACGATCGTTCGTTAGTTTGTTTTCATTGAAGGCATGACTCGACCGATCGTTATTCCCAAAATGTATCATTCTCAAGGAAGTCTCGATCAGCTTCCACTTTCGATCAGCTGACCGCTCGACCGATGTTGATTTATTATAGCTATCGCGTATTTTTATCATAGCTCCATGAAAAATCCCGGGAAATTCACGGTTACGAGTTTTTGTTTATTAAGAGTTTCCCACTGTGTTTACTAGAAAAGTAGACAAATTCTTGCAGACGTTCTATCGACGACACGCGAACGTGAAGATATCGTAGAGCTATCGTAGAACGATCACAGTGCCACCGGGGCATCGAATGCAGACCGGAAATAAAGCTTCCTCTACGAGGCGCGATGATCCCCCGTTCGAACGTGGAACAACGTCCCTTTTGCGTGCCGAAGGGCAACCGTCACGTCTAAATCCCGGCATCTCCCTTCTTCCCTCACGCTGTCGATGGTAATGCTCGTTGCATCCGTAGGTACAACGGCATCGGGGCGCTATTTTTGTCGGCGCCCAACAGTTACTAGTAGGCACCCTCTTGCGAGCAGCCGGAGGCTGGCGACTCGCGTCTCGATACCCTCGATTCTTCTTGCGGGCGCGTGCCTGGGCTCGCTCCAGTCATTAGACCTGCCTGTTCTCAAGAAAAAATGACGAACGGCTCGATAAGAATACCCGTGAACGCGACGAAAAGTCAACGGGTAAGAATTACGACACGAAATGTGGGACGACTACTCGGAATGCTTTTCTTCTGGGTCAAAAACCTAATGGTATTGCAGGCGTAATTTCTTTTATTATCGTGCAATAATACGTAGGCTTATTGAGTTCTTTGACGATAGAAGCGGTAGATATGCTATGAAACGTTCGCTTCTTGACATCTATAACACATTCGTCTATATTTCGTTCTTTTGCGACGTTCATATATGACGTATATATATATATATAAAATAGTATTCTGAACGTCGCAAAAGGACGAAATATAGACGAATGTGTTATGGATGTCAAGACGCGAACGTTATATATATCGGAGCCTTCTTTTTATTCAAAAATAGAATATAAAATATAGTTAATTTGGATCTTGGATTGGATTGGTTAATTGAACAGTAGTGATATTGTCGCTAACGAGTCACAAGATTATTAAAATTACATAAGTTATTTTATACTTTTGACAATACAAACGAAGAATGCGTTATAGAAATTTCGTGTGTTTGTTCCATAACATAGCTACATACGTTTCATTTTTATACAACCTTCGAACTCGTATTAATCACGCCAACAAGTATCAAACGGCTGCCCGATGTTGTCCGACGCAAGTAGGTTTGACAATTCATACACAGACGCGCACGTGTCCGTCGTCTCGCAGGCGCGCGTGCCCCACATTAACGTGTACCATAGGGAAGTCTTGAAAATAAGGGGAAGCAGCCATTTTAGGGAATGCATTAAATAAAAAAGAGTAGATGAGACGATTGGGAGGAACTGCTGAAAATAGGGGATACCTGAACATTCGGTCTATATTTATTCTCTGTTCGAAATTCGGGCGGTTGGTCGATCAAAATGCATCGATCAATTACGACTCGTAAACACCCTAATTCGGTGTTTCTTGTTGCAACTTTAATTATTTAACATTAATTTTAGGTAAATTAATACATACGTATCAGGTGAAGAAGCCACGTTAAAAATCGGTATTTGAGAATATAATTCCGATTTTTGTATTAATTAAAAATATTACAAATCTTTACTACAGCGCTACGATCTTAGTAGTGACCGCCCATAAACTCTGAACTTGAGTTCTAATTGAACCATTCCAGCCAGTTTATCGCGGATTCTTCGTGGGGTCGTCCCCATAAGAAATTCGATCTTGGAGTTAGGAGAGCCTAAATATAACCAGGAAGTAATGTCGGTAGGCAATTTACGTATGTTCTCGTCACCTTCTAGGCTCAGCACGCGCATAAACCACGTGGTAGCAAGGCTAAGCCCCTGACAGAAAGTTCCGACCGCGTTATTGCATTAGCCTGCAGGCACGTGCGTGCGTGGGTGCAAAGGGCAGAGAATTAGTAAGTGGCGTCTGAGGCGTCAAGGGTGTCGTTGAAGTCCGTGCACAGGCTGCGCAAGTTCGTTCAACTCGAGAGAGTCGAGAGCTGCAGAGAGATGCTCCGCTGTTGAAAAGCTTTGAGATCTATTGGACTTTATATATCAGACCATGGACTTTACGAATCCAGTATTCTTCTTATTCCAAATGATATATGAGCATTTCGACTAAAAGGAAATATTACATTGGAAATCATCGTTAATGTACGACAATAAACAATACAATTTCCAAGAGGAATAAAACGAACACATTTCGTGAGAACTCATTGACAGGATCTAGAGTGAAACGAATGCAAACGGACGCATCCTGTCGTTAGCATGGTTGCACATCAATTACAACAATCGCGTGCGATCGCACGAATTAGTTCGTTTCCACACCGACTGAATTATTCCACCGTCTCGTGTTTACACTGTGTATCAGATAATTGTCGCGTCTCTTTCAAGAATGGATGACGTTAGCCAGGCATTGTCTCGTCAATTTAATTTTAGCAGCAAATCTCACGCTAAAATTGTTTTCCTCTGAAAAGTATATGTCTGCGATTTATAGTAATTTCATTGAACGCTTGCAGCGCGATTTCATTTTACCCGAGGGCCCGTCGTCTAGTTAATGCAACTGTGGCAAAGAAAGAAACTTGAAAGGAGATAGAGCAAAGAAGAAAGATAAAATCGATGATTTCCTTTGGCCTCGGCATGAAACGGAAGGAGAAGAAAGAGCGTAGTTTCGGGTGGGGAGAGTATCTCCTAAGAATAGAAAAATTCTTTTTCCTCGCCTTGTCCTTCCCTCATGCAATTATCGAGGGAGTTTCTATGTCTTTAAGTATACACCTGAGGAAAACAATTCGCGGAAACTGATCCATAATTCTGACTGCGTCGAAACTTCCATGTTACTTTTGAACCAGACGCTTCAGTGACGTCGAGGTCACAGACGGTCCTAAATGCAACGGTTTAAAAATATCAATTCCTGGAACGGTTCGCAGAAATCGAGCAGCGAGATATTTAGTCCTCTCTTCCTTTTCTTTGTTCCATGTATACCGCGGCAGCCAGACCCCCCGCGAACCTAAAGGCGTGGTTACAACCACCGATCTGTGTTCGTGTATACACGTGCATCCGCTGTTCCGCCATACAAAGAAGGAAAGAGAAATTATGCGCTTAAATTAACCATCAAAAGGAAATACGGTAGAACTTTGTCCGAGTTACGTCCATTGGAGCGATATTTTAGTTGACTCTCGCCTAATTCAATTTTTAGCTATCGAATTAATTTGTTTGAGCGCGAATTCCTATTATTTAACGGGATAACGAGAAGAATCAACGAATCATTATGTTACAATGTGAGCAAAGAATCAAAATTATAAATCGTAGGACGAATTAAAATTACCAGTGGAGTACTTCCGGTTTTTAAATTGCATAGCAAAGGGATATGATGTATCTTTTGTAATTTATGTAGATAATATGCAGAACCTTGACGAGTTATGATATTTGCATTTCACAGCGGCGCAAAGTTGTTTGAACTTGTTTGCAATGAAGTCATGTACCGACAGCTGGTACATTCTTAGACATAACGACGGCGTTCGTTGGTACGTGGTGATCGCATCTCGGAAGAATGACGTCTACTGGTGCGTCGAGACGACGGCGGTCGTCTTACCCGAAATAGATCCCGTATACGAAGACGACTCGTGAACACAACCACGAGGAAACCGGTTGCTAGGGGAAAAACGAATCGCTCGTTTCGATAGGTTTATTAATGAAGAAAATTCCAAGCCGGTCGAACTCGACGCATTTTACGGTGTAACGTGAAACATACAAGCGAAAGGATCCAGAAACGCATCTAGAAAGAAATATTAATCTTCCAATTCCTATAGCTCAGAGATTCAGTTGCGTACTAGTGCAGTATTGGAGATTTTTCTAAATTCCGTCTTTACCGATCGACAAAACTACTGAAAGATTTCATACCATATTTCGTTTTTAATAACCGTTGACAATGTTTATTAGAAAAATTGTAATTAATTGATAACTTTTCAAGGACGATTCAGTTGGCCAACGCATCCCTGATAATGATAACGAAATGTTTTCCCGAAAACTATTTTAAATACACAAAATGTGAAACAGAAGTCGGGTTATTTGACTTTTATCGAGGAGGGGTTGCCATTTTTGGTACAAGGACGCACACATGTCGGTCGAAAGAGTGCACGAGTAACATATGGGACAACGCACGATGTTTGCACGGCCATCGAAGGGGCTAACAGATAAATAAACCAGACCATTATTACCTGAAGAAACTTCCTAGTAACCTCTGAATTATTCTTCCGGTTTCTTTAAATTCAGCCCTAAACATGCGTAAAAAATATCGAATTGGTTACGGTCGACGAGTGAAAAACATAATTTTAATTCCAAGAATGTCATCGGACGTGCAAATGGCGAACGGTTACATGCTCCAAGAGGTTTCTCGCGAATAAAATATCGCTACGCGCGTTCGAATTTTTTCTGTTTTGATAACGCAATGCTTACACGCACTCGTAATGCATCGAGTAACGGTATTAACGAGTTCCTGCCGTGTTATTTATAATTTCCATAAAACGGATAGTAGGTTTATGGTTGACGGGAGTTATGTTCGATTTCAATTTCACCGTGCTTTGCTTACTCGCTATCGATACAGCTATGCAATGGAAATTGTTACCTTCTAACAGAAATGTTTCTTGTGAATTTTGTCAATTTTGTAGCTGATAGTATGTTCTGGTTGTCAGAAACGTGCCTCGCTACGTGGTGAAATCAGTGTTACGAAAAATAATCTACGGTCTGACCTGAGATCGTTCGTCGTTTTTATACGTCATGATTATTTAATAAAATAGTAAGTACTATCTAATAAGAACAATATCACGTTTTCAACAATATTCGATAACAATTCGAAATATAACTTTAATAGTAAACGCTAAATGTAAGGTATTTAGCGATCCAATATGGCGACCAGAATCACTCTAACAAGAGCAACTTTGACTGACTGCAATTCGTCAGTTTTTGTTAATTTAATTGGCTGAATGGAATAAGTTTGAAGAGTAGGAATTTATTTTCGTCAAAAATGTAAAGAAATTCGAACAAACACTATATTTGGGATTCTGAGTCACTGCGTAGTTGCGCAGCCGCCTGGCAAGCTTTGAATTCTACCGCGTAAGTCAGTGTATCGTTATTTCTTCTTTTACTTCGTCAAATTCTTTGAACTTTTGCATCTTTTTTCTTTATCTATCTCGTGCATCTTTTACACACCTAGAAAGTAAGCTTTAAAATAACTAAAACAAACCTCTGACACGCCCATGTAGCACACTAAGCATTCAGCTTTATTTCCTTAAAATTTGTTTGATTTTTGTTTCAGCTCGTTCGCGAATGTATCATAAAGAAGAAGCATCGTTTATTTAAAATTGGACACGATGAGAGCGCGAGACTCGATCGTGTACACTCCAGTGTCTCTCGGACCGGATACGGATGACGAGGAAACGCTGGTTAACGCGGAAGTCTACAACAATGGTGAGTTTTTATCAAAATGTTTCATACGCGTCTGCTTTCTTTAGTTAAGATAATCTTATCTTACATTCTTTTTAGTTTTCAATATACGTGAATATACTCGAAGTTCTTCGTATCTTTTAAGCAGAGTTATATTTAGATTGCGGATGTTTATGCATTTCTGAAGTTACAAAAATGTACATGACAAAGTACACATAGTATTATAAATATAATATTTTATGGGTGAATGAAATCTACGGTTAAATCTAATTCCTTTCCTTTAATTTATGAAAACATGAGTTTGTATAAACATCCAGCATAATTACCTATATCATAGACTGTATAAAGTCTGTTACGAAATAATCACTGAATATTTTAAGTTGCACAAAGAAAAATATGATAGCAGAAAAATAATAAAACTAAAAATGGCAGATACGAGTTTTTAATTAAGCAGGAGCTTATATTTCGTAAAACGTTTATGAAATGCACCGGTAGAATAATCGATATTTTTACCAACGATCGGTAAGCGAAATCCTCGAATATCTCGGTAGAGTTCTTTATGATATAACGAGGGGAGGTTAGTGGCCTCCTCGAACATGCTCATGCAGCGAATCTCATTAACACAGACAAAAGAATCCTCTTATCTAGACTGCGATGTTTAACGTTGCCTGATGGTGTTTAGTAGCGTTTTACGACAAATTTTTATGCGTTCCGGTTCATCTCGCATCATGAATCAATCGGTAACATTGAATGCCGTGTATCTCCGTAAACAATTCGAGTTTGTCATACTCGATGATTACTTGTATCAAATGAAAAATGGAATAAAAATTGAACATTCGTCTCATCAACACCGATAAAACGATTCTCTTATTCAATTTCCGATGTTTCATATTGTCTGGTGATGTTTAAAAGCGTTTTACGACGAACTTTTACGCGTTTCGGTTCATCTCGCGTCATGAATCAATCGGTAACATTGAATCGCGCGTATCTACGATTCGAGTTTACCATAGTCAACGTTACTTACGTCAAATGGAAAGTCGAATAAAAACTAAAGATTCATTACGTTGTGAATTAATCTCCATAATGTTCTTTTATTTAATTCTAAGTTAAACGAGAACCATTCCACCGAACGTGTTTTCCACTGATTGTGAATTTTTCCTTATCGTGTGCTTCCATGTAATCTTCATACGCGAAAATCAAAACGACAATGATAAAGAAAGAACGATTAAACCGATTAGAAAAAGGAGATTCGATGCGTTTCAAGGTGTCGTTTCGTGTCACTCGGAACCACCACCATATAAAATGTAAGGCACATTCCACGGCGTACCAGAATGCCGCTAACTAGATGGGACATTTTTCCTTATTAAAATTCCACGCTAACCGAACACGGATATTCCTGACCAAGTCAAGCCGGATGCGATTGGAAAACGAAGCGAGAGCGAAGACTCAACCGCTCTGAGTCAGAGCACACCTACACGACTTCCGAATTCGAACTTCGCGGTTATAATGCACGTAGGATAGACGGGGGCGTACCGCATGTACGCAATATACCAGAGAGCCAGACGCGTCAGCCTCCGTTTTTGGCAATTATAACACGTTCACCTGAAACAATATCGTTTAATCGTCGATTCTTATCTTCTTCGAAACTCAAGAAATTAACACGAGCGCCAAACTCGAGTATCGAATAATCTGCCTCTTTCTCTGAAAACAAATTTCTTTGAATAGATAGAAATTGTTGGAGAAGGGATGACTCGATATTATATACCTAATATTATATACCTATATATATATACAGGGTGGTTGGTAACTGGTGGTACAAGCGGAAAGGGGGTGATTCTACGCGAAAAAAGAAGTCGAAAATATAGAATAAAAATTTTTCGTTTGAGGCTTTGTTTTCGAGAAAATCGACTTTGAATTTTATAACAGAAAATGGAAAAATTTAAAAAAAAAAAGAAAAATTTTTATTCTATATTTTCGACTTCTTTTTTCGCGTAGAATCACCCCCTTTCGCTTGTACCACCAGTTACCAACCACCCTGCATATATATGACTATATAATAATAGCAAATCTATATGTTCTAGCAATGTGTGTGATAATTAACGTTATCGAGAATTTATATCTCTCCGATATTATTTCAAGGATCTAAGATACCCGTTTCTATTTCTTAGACGACGTCGCGATTTTATCGCAATCGATGACACAGTGCTGTATTTACAGTAAATTAGTATCAATAGGCGTCGAAAGAGTATCTCTGGAATTATATACGTTTATTGTTGCCGCAGAAATATGTATCGTTTTGCGCCGATAATCGGTATTTGTCCGACGAGTTTGATAAGAGGCGTTAACGGAGTTATAGGTATAGACACCAGAAGCTGGTGCACACCCTAAGGAAAGATCGTCCGCGACTATTCAATACTCGTCGATAACCATTATCTGAAACTGGCGCCGTCTAGCGATCTTATTAATTTCACAATTTTATTATTGCCTTTTAGTAGAAAAGTAAGAAATGAAACGTTATAGCAAGAGGTAAAGAATCAAAGATACAGTAGCATTTTTCTATCACAGTTGCGTATCAACCTCTTGATCGAATTACGCTAATTGCAAGTATTCAAATGCTTATGAACGGTAGTGTACATAGGCGAGAAGGAAGCATAAATTGGCTCTGTTAGATGAGTGCAAAAGGCCGAGTTTTACGATCGATTTCCTGCACGATGGAGAAAGTAACCGCACCAAGGCGCGAGGAAACGTCGGTTTAGTTTAATTACGATCCCACTGGCAGTTACAGCCGTGCTTTCTCTGTAGCGTCTTCCTCCCTCTTCGCGAGTACGAGTATATCTCGGCTCGTGCGTCACAATGTTCTTTTCACTGGTTATTGAGTAAAAGATTTCTTCTTCGTCTCTGGGTAATCCGAATCTGCACGGCATCCGGATGCAGATAAGAAGTTTGATAAACTTACTTCCTGACTCCTAAATGATCGTAATTTACCCATGCGATGGAGAGAATCCATCTATTATCGTCAGGACAAAACATTTTTCGTGTTTTAATTTGAATAGTTGCGTGCAATTATTTGTACCGTCGATTGTTAAACTGATCGATCGTTAATGCGATGTTCCATTATTCTGAACAGTAGAACAAGAACTGTTTAATATCTCATATATCGCCATGTCGTAAACTATCGCTTTAACAAATAACATGCAAAATTCGTCTCCCACTTAAGGGTTTAACCCACGATTTTCTCGCTCGACGCTTCCAGTTTTCTCTCCTCGTGCTATCATCCTACTAGCTTCAGCCTCCATTGAATTAACTCGGAGATCGAGAACAGAAATGCATCATCGTCCTCTCGAACAATACGTATTCATACATACGTACATACATACTGTCTCCATGGTCGCACGACGTAATTCCCCAACGGACGCTTTCCACATCGTGGATCGTAACCGGTGGTTGCGTAAGCGATATAAATCGTATCGTGGCAGAAACGCGTGAAACAGGGCCGTGTTACTCAATGAACGAGATCTCAAAGAGCCGAAAACGAGACAAGCGGCTCGTGTATACGCCAAAGGCTCGTACAGACAGGTCCAGTTCAGTCAAGTGACGAGTATCCGTACTAATAAACCCTAGCCGAATAGAAAAATCTGATGAAACGGAACTAAACTACTCGACTGGATTTCAGTATCCACGCGGTAACATACTGAGTTACTTGCCACTCGACTAAATTACTAGCCGTGTCTGAGCGAAGCTTTAAGGGCGCGCGACAGTGGCGAACAATTTCGCGAGCAACGTTCGCGATTTGCGACAAGAATATCTTACCAATCGCGTATTATCTCGACCGATTTCATGCTGGACACGTAGCGGACGCATGCCACGTACGTATTGTGGCGGCATAAAACTCCGTGGGGCCGTGGCTTTCAGCGCCCTCGTCAGGTCCACGATCTCGAGCACGTAGAATCCCCTCGGCGAAAAAACGCCTAGGAGCGGCTTAGTGCGTGTAGAGCGATCGACTTCGAACGTGTACGAGTTGGAGAGATGGTAATCGCGTAGAATGATGGTCGTTCGTGACGTTGGTCGTCGTGGTGCACCGACGACCGCCGATCGTAACGAGCCGATCCCAGGGGTTTTTCTTTTTTCGTGGGAATCTACAGCGATACGCCTGGCATTTCGAGCTTACTGCATTTCTCTGGTAAACTGAGAACTCGTCGCGGAATAGGCAGGTTAAAGTTTTGATTTCGTGGTAAGCACGCAAAAATTTAAATCTAATCGTCGAATATAGGTGTGTTTAAATATACGCTGTAAATTTGTGGTAAAGATGGATTTTCATCTTATTTCGAGCTACGGAATTGAGCTTTGATTTCAATTGTACCAGGAATTTAGGACCACGGAATAGAATCAATATCGGAATTGTAGCCGGATTTGATATCGGCCAGAACCTTTTTAACTGTTTCACTGGCTCTTCGTAACTGTTTCACTCAGAAGCATTATATAGCCGTTATTAACAATTAGTTCTGGAACCTTCCCGACCCCCTGAGTTTGATGGTGGTTTTCGGTAGAAAAGCAATTTTGGAAGTTGATATAGTTGATATATGAAGTGGCTCGTGGGGTTAATCGGAAAGATTTCTCTTCTTCGTTAATTAGGTCGCCGCGAGCGCGACGAAAATCGTGAAAGTAACTTCATACTGTTTCAAGGCGAACGATATTTCGTCTCTTTCAAGCCAGAAGATCGCGCCTGAGTAAAATGGACTGTACGTATTGTACGTACATAATGCATCGTAAACAGTTTCCAGCACTTCTTCCTTTAGATCATAAAAGTCTGTAAAACCTTCAAACGTTAATTCTCAAATTCAAATATTTAATAGGGATGAAATGTCGCAATATCGAAGAAAGTTGTACCATCTAACAAGAATAACGTTGCAACATAAAATAAGGTCGTAATCTTTCGTCGAATAGTAAGCAATGGAATAGTAAGAATGGATGAACGATATCTTACTAGCTATCCTCGAAGCCTAAAGCGAATCGACAATATGTAAGTACATATATAATAAAGTCGCACTTAGAAAAGCAAACATATATAGTATAGTGGGTCCGATACACCTGGCACAATATTCGAGCAAGTTCATATAATTTAAAAGTTTCCCCATTAATTTGACATCGTTGAGTTGTGTTCCTTCGAGCAATATATAGTATAGTACTTAAAAACGCAGAACTACTTACGATCAATAACAATTATTTCGAAATCCTCGAAGAGTGTACCCATGCCTCGTCATCTACTCTTAGCGAACATTCTTGGACGTCAGTGCCCTATGTTGCCGCGAGGTCGAGCGATTGTAAAATTTAATTAACGAGCAAGTGGACTATGACGAGTGTTCCGTAATGGATAGCCGCGGGGCCACTAATTATCTGAAAATTATATACCATTTGCACGGTTAATTCGCGTCAATAGCGTTAACGTCTCGCCTCGATCCTCTCTTCGACTCTCGCTTTTCTACTTGTTACTCTTCGCGAACAGTTGCACCAATCTCGCCCCAGGCCGATCCAGCAGTGTATTGCCCAACCTGTGTTGTCGGTGCATTTATCGGTCGGTCCCTGTGTCTGTACCGACACCTCGTCGCGCGATAAAGCCACCGTACACGTGTTGTAAAACGTAATCGAAACCGTTATTGTTATAGATCTTTCAACCGATACGAAACAGCGATCAATTTGCTCGGCAGCTTGTGCGTGACACTCTTCTGAATTTTTTACGCGCGCTGTACTGGCCCGATTTTTCTCTCCTCTGGTATTGCCCTCGTGACGCGTGTAACTCGCTGCAATTTCATTTTTATTCGCAATTCTCTAATTAAAATACATCGTGTCAGAAGTAAACAGCGAGTTCGGATACTGCTGAACGGTAGCATAAGCGCCTACGTGCGTGTAGAATGCATGTAGATCTAAAGTTACGATTAAAGATCAATTGGTGACCCTACTTAACTTTGCGTTATATTGCAAGCCCGCAGTATCGATTCCATCAAGTAGTATACTCGCGACCGATTGAGAGAACGAACCGTTCGGCACAGCCGTAAGCTGGTACGTGCCGTACGTACCTAGATGTTATCGTTGGCAAAAAATCCGCAATTACGTCGAACGGTTTCTCGTTTAAACGAACAAGCAAACAGCAAAGGAAGGAACGCGTAATCCTGATAATCGTCGAACGAAAACTAGATCACTGGACTAAGCGTATGGACGAAACGTAATTGGCAGGAACTTCTTGGAAATTTCATGTTCCGCGCGGTGTTAATTAATTACACGGCAACTATTACTATCACCCCTCTTAATTGCATGGTAATTACCCGAGCTAATTTATACGAAACGAATTCCTTTCGTAAGAACTGCCGTGAACCGAGCGGTGTAACACAACGCTTCCGAGGTTCGTTCGTTCTTTATCACGACATAGTTCAATAAACCTAGCAGTAACTTATTATCGTGGGAGTGATAGTTTCGCGTGGAACAATGATCGAGGACGAGTGAATATTTATGGAAAAGTATCGATAGCGAGCGATGAACGGTGAAGAGAATTTTTATGGAGGTTTGACATTCTTGGTGTCTCGCGGAGATTTGGTCGCACGTGGCAGGAACGTGTTTTGTGCGTTTGAAATCTGTTATTATCTATCTCTATCTACCTCCATGAAATCTATTATCGAGAATTTACTAATAGTTATCAGTAGGTCGATGTTATAGTGATGATTTTAATGTATTTTATTTTAGATATAAATTTGTATCTAAATAAATAAACTAATTGAACGTTATTTATAAATTCATGTTCAATTCCGTGTGTCATTTTCTTCGATGCCGCTTCTAATATTCTTCCGAGAATGGTACCTGTACAAGGCATAAATATTGCCCACGATTTTATACAGAAAAACTAGCTGAAAGACGAAAATGAATGGATGCAAAAAATGTTCAATTAAAAATCACCTCGACAAATGCTAGAAAAAATACTTCGCAACATCTTTGAGGATCAAAACTTTAGACAAATTCGCGCAACCGTACGAACAAGTACTGGTTCGCTACTTCGCTAGTACTCGCGTCTACTGGCTCACTCTTCCACGAGTGCACGTGCACACACGTGCCTATCCACATCCACGAACCGCCTGCTGAATGTGGCGCGATCGAAGTATATCGGGCCTTGAATGAAAGAAGGATTCGAACGACTGAATGAACCGAGGCATACAGCCGAGTGTATCGGACCAGCGTGCGTGGAAAGAGCGTCGTTGCGGCGTGTAGGAGCTGGCGTGGGCGAACGCACGCGTATCTGCGAGCGGTTTTTGCGTACGTTGCACGAATACACCGCAAGTTCGAGTATCTGCACGCTACACTGCCACGTCCTCCGGCTTTTCGTTACTCCGAGCAGTAAACTCGTCGAATAATTTACGCTTTTGGTGGTCTGTGGATACATTTTTTTAAGATCTTTCAACGCTGTAATTAATTCGAAATCGAGGCTGTTAAGTCGATATCTAATGGGAGATACAAAAAGTATACGCGTGTATGTCATACAAGCGACTGGAGTCAATCTGTCTCCGATCCGGAAGACAATAGGCGTATATCTGTGTTCTAAAACTGTATCGGTCGATTAAAATTCATTTGGTCATTGGAAATTGGTAACGTTTGGTGTATGAAGACAATATCGAGATCTTGGAAATGACACGGATTTCTATGCAGGAAGTTTACAGTTTACATATATATATCAGTTGTTTATATATGACATACGATATAAAAATATACATCAATTTCATTTTCCAAGTAGATAAGAGTAGATCCTTATCATCTTCGACGACCCATCTTATCGCTATAGAACAAATACTCGACAGTCCCGTAAACATCCAGCTTCCACTCGATTTAAGACATCGTGTGCTGTCTGGATTCCTTGTCTCTTATAACCAAAAACTGTTCTCTGAAGTCGCCAAAAGTTAAACAGGGATCCGATGTCGATTGTAGATGCTTGACGCGTGTATCGCAGTCAGGGCCATTGAAAAGCGGGCACGCACTTCCTCGTGTATTGTGTTTCGGATGAGACTTGTCGGTAGAGCAGCCGTGAAAGTCTCATTTTCAAGGACCGATCAACGAACAAGTTTTCACGGGTTCGTGCACGAGGAACCAAAGTAAACTCGAAGAAACAAAGGCCAATTATTCTCCTGGTTACATCGTTTCGGTGCGTGTAAAATATTTTTACAAATTGATATTTATTGCATACCATCTGCAACATACAGCAACAATATGCAACAAAATGTCGCTTGTTGTTGCTTCAGTGAGAATCTTACGAGCAGTTCATGAGCGTTGTTGCGTGAAACTGGATCCGAGCGACGGCATCTTCCACGAGTCTCTTCTCCTTAATTCGTTGCGACCGACGTGTATTGACGTTTACGCGATTGCACCCACGTGAAAGGTGCCATGCAGTGTAAATCGCGAGCAGACATGTTGGTCTCATGTAGTCGTAGCAGCATGCTTACGCTCGGGGACAAGCTTAATTCGTGTTCGCGTGTGCACGGCCGTTCGTTCATTCGACTTCATGAATGCAGCCCGCTGGAAAACCGGTGTCTCGTTTCCTTCTTCGTTCCTGCCCCTCCTCGCCGCTTTCTTGATTTCAACCGTGGACCACGATTACACGGACGCGCGAAATTACGCTCATACTCGTTCCATCGAATTCTATGTGTTCGAGTACGTCTGCGTTTGCGTTTGGCCTGTAGAAGTGGACACGTGGGCGGACTAGGTATCCGCGATATTGGTCTGCCGATTCGACGGTATGTATTTCACGAGGTCCTCGCGATAAGTGACCGTGTTCGATGCTGGTAGCCGCATTCGACGAGACTTTTTCATCTACGAATGTAGAAAACTATAGAAAACTACAGAAAAATATACAAGATATGTCAGGCATAACGAGATCAACCGACAATAAAGTTATTGCCTCTTTCACGATCGTAAAGAAACGTGATACGAGGATACTTTTATCGATCGTAACCTCGCATCGGAGGAGAGTTTAACGATCGTAGCCCGCGAGGGCCTAAATAAATTTGGCGCATCGTGTCACGTCGGTCGGACATGTTTTCTTCTCTCTTCGAAACAAGCTCTTCGTAGGACTTCTTCTGGTTCAATCGGTTCCAACGAACCATCCTCCTAGCATGCACAACGCCAGAGGTATAATTCAAGCCGCGCGAACAGAGCGTATCCGTTCGCGCGGCTGACGTTAAGAACGATGAGGTGTTATTTCTTAGCGAAACACGCGCGCACGAGCGTATAATGATCGAGTCGAACTCGCGTTTAGTCTCGTGCCTTAGGCCTCGCGTTTGGCAATCGTAATTAGTATTTAACAGCCGAAGGGATATATTAATGCGACACACGTAGAAACGATACGTTCCGCTGGAGATTACCGCTGCTAGTTGCCTCGTATTTTCGACTGGCTTTTCACGCCTTTTACGCTCCACAAAAAGTACGCTTATCTACACAGAGTGCTTCAACGATCGTCAAAATCCAGGTGAAAATAAATTGAAAATGTAGAATAAAGCTTTTTCACGCGGCGCTTCGTTTCCTTCGCGTTAAAACTTTTTGTTCTTTACTTTCTTTCTATTTTTGCTTCGACCGTACGTCGTGGTTCCTTAAGTGGTTCCTTGTTAAGAAAGACCGTTGTGTGTATCTTTTGATCTCACATCCTGGGACGGTTTCGTAATTTCGTATTTAGAGAAGAATTGCGAAAATTTGCCAATACGTTTGGCAGGTCAAAAAAGAGTCAGATCGATGCGAAATTCACGAAGGCTGTTTCCAGGCTTGATTGTTTTGTATATTAGCGCGTTAATATCTTAGTCCGACAGGTTGGAAATTTGATTTATTCGAAACATTCTTCAAAGTATTAAATCTGGATTTTAACAGTATTCATGGATATCTATATATTCAAATAAATAGGTCGAAATTAAATAATGCGAATCGATTAAAAAGAAACTCCAAGTGAAACGTTGCGTTAACGGAACGTTGGTGCTTAACGGGTTAAACGAAAAGTCGCGTGAACGTGGCACAACACGTGAATACATATGTTGAACGAGCACGGTACGATGCCGAGCGTGTTTCCTCGGTGGTGTTACAGTACCGAGAACGGAGATAATATTTCGGGGCACGAAATTTACAGAAATTTACGACCGGTTCTTTTCTCTCTCCCGACCTCAGCTCTATCTTCCGAAATGAATCTTCGCAGCGTGGCGGGTTGCAACGGTCCGCTGACCTTAAGCTCTCTCATGAAACCGATTCGATGAATTCTGGTGGGGAGAAAACGCCAGAGTAAAGGAGTCTCTATGCTCCTACAGAAAAGATTCCTCGGCGTCTACGATCTTCCCAGGGCAACTACCTGTCGAATGACGTGGCTGAGCCGCATTTTTTCGTTCCCCTTTTCTCGTCATTAACCCCCTCGCACGACGGAATCGACCCCTCCGTCGAGCGAATTCCTTCGAGGAATCCGCACCATTCTACGCAGCCACTGAAATTCCACGACGAGTGGAATCTTTGTCTTTCTTGCTCGCGAGACTTCGCTGCTCGAAAATGGTCCACTGGTTCTCGAGCCGCAGCGTTCGACTTTCACGTATATTAACAGCTTCAAGACGATAAAAAGAAAAAAATAAGGTAAGTAAGTACCTACGCAAGGAGAAATCTTTGGACTGGAGATCCTCTAAGACGTTTATTAGTAGACGGCGGATTTTTTTTTATATATTGCATTTTTATTAGCGGTCAGCTAAAATAGCGTATTTTATAGGCTAATATGGTATTTTAAAGAACTGCTATTCCTAAATCCAATAACAAGACCCCTTTATCTTCTCTTCGAGTCTGCTGGCAAATTTCTTTCCCGTCTTTTATCGTTTTGTAATATTTTGCGTAATATATTTCATGGATACAAGTAATAATACTTAAGTAGAGGCATGCTTTATCCATTAGAAATTCTGACGAACAGTCTACTTTCACATTCTACATTCTGTACGTTACTGCATCTTCAAATTTTCCATAAATTCGTAAAAATCCGCGACGTAACGATCGACGATAAAGATGCATGAAGAGTAGTTTGAGTTGAAACGAGGCACACTTTCCACTACCATTTAATCGCGGCCATTGAGAGATTCTGGTACCTAGACCCGAATAAAGTACACCGCAACGGTGCCGCAGGAAATTCGTACGTGGGCGAACAATCTCGTCGCATCGTCTCCTATCGTAACGAACGATTTAACGTTTAACATTGCCCACGCACCCAATTGTACCTAATGCGTCGGTAGAGCTTGAAGTAACGCGAATAATTTCCTCTCATCGGCCCTTCGGCATGCCGTTCGACATCGTGCCAACCATGCTATAAATAGTTTTGACACTTTTGCGTTCGATGTGTAATTACACCTTGTTTTCACTCGAACCTCTTGCTACCGTTACTTTGATTACAATTGACAATTTAACACTTTAATTATTTTAAGTATTAAATAAACTGCATTGAATCATATTCCCAAATGACTATATCGCTAAATATGTAATCCATTTCTAATTACGTACATCAAACATCAGGAAACAATATCGCATTTTTAATTAATTAATTGTAAAACTCTAAGTTTTGCCTGTACGAGTGACGAATAGAGGAGGTCCCTACAAAAGCAATAGCAGTCTTCAAAAAGATCGATGGTTCTTGAATAGTCTTTATAAAACTTTGTATATCCGTGCAATTTTCGTATTTTTCCACAAAAAAATTTACATACGAGTGGTTGACGAAAAAACGCGAAACTAAAGAGCGGATCGATGGACGACGGCTCGGTTATGTACTACGTACGAGCATAAAGGTGTGTATATCGCACCTTTCCACGTAGGCCAGTGTGGCGGATGCGGGTGGGCGGACCGGGATCTGACTTGTGGCGGTGCAACGAAGCCGGAGAGCCCACGCTGAAACGAGCATCGGTAATTAAACGAGCACTTCGCCACGAACCCGTCGTTTTTAACGGAGAATCGGTCTGCCCGACACGACGCGCGACGATTTGTTCCCTGATGGCAGAAGTTGCGCCATTTTTGCGCGGATGGTGCATTCAGAATCGACATCCTCGATACTTTATCGCGTCCCATCGAACGCACAACTATAATTAACCGGCTGCAACCACTTACCGTTGCTCTCCTCTCTCTCTCTCTCCTTCGCACTATTTACCTGTTGTTATTAAGAAGTTACTTTAAATTACCTACATTCTCAGTTGTATCTACATACATATCGTATATAGGATCTTTAACTAATTCTATTATTAATTCGAGATTCTTAGATTTGCTGGAACACGTGGTAATTCCAAACTTTTCAATTACGAATACGTTTTGTAAAAATTACCTATTACATTTTTAACTTAAAACTCCGTAACTCGAGATTTAGTTTAGAAGTTTTATTATACATCTGCGAGACGATGAGAATATTCAATCGCCCATGGATTTTCGACGAAAACGCACGATGTACGGTATCATGCGTATTCGACGGGCCACCGAAACCATGCTACAGAGTGTGCCACGTCGCAGAGGGTTCTTTTTGCTCGAGGGAGAGCGTACCTCGTGTCGAGACCCGTATAAGGACCGACTTGCACGGTACAACACACCGGGTTCTCGGCCTCCTGCCTTCCAGTACACAGGATCCGCTATACTCCGGTATCGATACCAGCTATCTCATCGCAGGATCATGCGTAGTTAATTTGTCGTAGCTCCCTCTTCGACTACCGGCCTTTTTTCCTTCGATAATGCCTGCTAAGAAGTACCTAAATCAGAGGTAGTTATGGTCAATTATATACCTCACCCTTTTTAAACCTTGGTCTTTTATCGACTTGGCTTCGTCAACGTCAGTTACGTGTGCAGCATTGCCCTTATATTACGGTAAGAATATATACGGTATAGCAATAAGTTATGGTAACGATAGGAAGTAAGTCTTAAGTTAAGTGGGTTTTTATTCGTTAAGGGCAGTTTCATGAATAGCCTCGGTAAAGTATCGAAAGAGCGTAGAAATATTTTCGCACGTGGATCGTGAAATTGGTATATACATGGTGCTTTATTCTTCTGGTTATATGTTTTCGCCGAAAAAAAAGGATAACCTGAAATATCTAAAATATACAACGTGCTTTATAAGTTCACGTGATTCACAACGAAAGGGTGGTTCACGCAATCAGCATGTATGTCCTAATCCTCACCCTATATTTTTTCTACAAAATCCAACCTCTTTTCCCCTTATATGTCATTTGGGTTTAAAGTCTGATCATGTATACAGTGGCTTCTCTCCCATTTTTCCCCGGGAGGGATCGACCATTGCGTGCGACTGGAACCTGTTACATGCGCGCACACGGGAGTCGTAAGACCCGCAAAGCGACACGTAATAATACGGCTGGTAGGCTGAGTGGTGGGCTGCTCGTACTTACGTACGCAATATACGACACATACACGCTCCACGTACGTGGAGGAGCTACTTTAACCTGTTCGTCGTGGCGCACGAGAGATCGGGTCACCCTGGGAGAGGGGCATCGCTCGAAGGAACGAACGCGGCGCGGCGGCGGCGAGAAAGGATCGACGAAGGCTCTCTCGTGATCGCCGACTAGAGCAAGGATAAAGAAGAATTCTGAATGCAACCAAGACGACGATTCGTTTCCTGGAACACCTTTTTATCCTCTTCTCCGCGGCGTCGGCAGGATCACTCTTCGAAACCTCCTCGATTCGACATCAAACGTGTACTATGCAGATATTGTGCATATCGAACAGACGAGAAAGTAGAAAGTGGCGTGGTAGAGGGAGGACGACGATGTAAGATTGAATCCTAGACCAGCTTCACCTGCTTCGTGAATCGAGCTGCGGCGTGTCTGCTTTAAGATTCGTTCTGATTAATCAACTCGCTTGAATTCAAGCTTGGGTTCGTACAAGATACTCGAATCGAGCAACTTGCATTTAAATGAACTGACGTCGTGAAATAGATAAGTACTTAAAATGACGTCAAAGGAGATTGTATATATTTACATGATCGTATATAAGTATAAAATTCGGTCTAACAGAAATTCACGCTTAAATCCGTGTAATTTGAGTTCATGCTGTTTGGTTAAGGTTTAAGGAAATAACTGAAAGAACTTTGAAATTAGTACGTTCGCGATCGGATCCTTGATTTTATTTGAGCTTCAGATTTGTTTGAGTATCTGATCCTCGAGTTGTTTTGAATTTTGACCAGGCTGTTACATGACGTGGTGGTGGGCGTACGAGCATTGAACGCGTGGAGAACGCGAGTACGCGTCCTTTCAACGCTACTTCCGTTAAACGTCGCGCAGTTAGCACCTTCTGGTGGGCGAACGAGAGTATCCGCGGTTGCGTGATCACATATCATCCTTCTCCTTGGACTAGAGTTTCTACTGCTACTACAACCTTTTTTAATAATTGTAGCATTTACGTATATCCCTGTTTATAAGTCATTGGGTAGTTGCCGATAGTAGTTTTGTACGTAATGAGAGTATTTTTTAGCGTTATATTTTAGCGTTTTGCTATTTATTTCCATTCGTGTGTGTGTCTAACTCGTATTATTCCTTCGTGTTTTGCATCTAGTAAACTAACACAGAAACGGCACAAATATTGTAGTAATATATTTCTTAAAACAGTTAGGAGATTGTTTCTCGCACTACACCAATTTTTCTGTATCTAATTTTTATGTATATACCTACAATTTCTTTTTTATGATTGTCTTAAGGACTATCTACGAAATATAAGAAAATCAATATTCCACTAGTTTGTATGTTCGTTCGGGAACAAGTTATATAGGTTCGTTTAGAACCAATCAGACCTAAGTAAGTCTCCTTTAGCTGAGGAATAGTTGGACCAAAAAAGTGAATTAACGTGGGTTAAACTGAGACATGGATCAAATAACAGCAACTGTCTCGTAATTGTCCGATGTGCATAGACTACTGATCTTTAGGTGTCCTGGTTTTCGATGCGTACCGTGCAAGGACTTCTAGGGACTTTGCAATCTTTGCATACACGTGCTAGATCTGAATGCGTTCACGCCTGCTGGATAAACGAGCGGCCGCGGCCGTGTCAACTTCTCGGCATTGGACGGTTGAACAACAGTAGCATTCCCTGCAGCGTGCTATTACCACTCGATACTAGCCGTAACTTTGTTTTATTAAATAAACCAGTGGTTGCGCAATCGTCTTGCGTGCGCGCTTTCTGCGCCGTGAATTCGAGCCGAGTGATCGAGCTTCGGGAAAAGAACGGCAGCAACGCAATTTTCTTGCCGTGTTAGATGTTTAATGATACAAAGTGTGAGGTATGAACTCGTTTTGAATCAGTTTGTAGAGTTGCACCATCGAATTTTAAGGAAGGAAACGCACAAACTTTCTTCTCGTTCAACAAGAAACAATACAAAGAACGAAGTACATCCTTTTCCTCTTAAGAAAATACTTTTAATCGATCTTGGAGAATTGAATTTGCTTTGAGTCAATCTGCATTGCATAATTAACACTTTCTATATTCGATGGCTATGTTACTTCAGTCGGATGATTCAGCTTCAGGAAAAGAACTGCTGAAACATAGTTTGTCTGCCGTGTTCGATGTTTGATGGTATAAAGTATGAAATAGCTCTGTTAAATCTCCGGGATTCAATCTCTGTATGTACAATTAACATTCGCTCGAGTGGTTATAACATAATATTTAAATTACGTGAGCAAGTTTCATGAATACGACAGAATGGAGTATCTTTGTTGGACTTTTAGAGATAAAATTTATTTTGCATTAATTTGTATTGTATCGCGCAATTAAGAATCTAGATATTAAGAAGTGTGATTTTTGGAATGTATACTTGGATATGGAAATTTCTCTTACAACGAAAAGACTTCGAAAGACAGCGAAAAAATATATAAACAGCAAAATTCTGAACAGTCCTAAAGAAACATCGTCTTATGCAATGACAGGAAGAGGCACGATCTTGTCCTTGACCAGGCCGAGCCTCGAAACCATTCTCATCTCCCGCAGACTCCGATATCCCTATTTGAATCGACCTATATGTTCAGTGGCACAATTAAAATTCCCTCCAAAGTAAAAAAGGAGCAGACCCAAAAGAAAAACGTAGACCAAGAAGAAAAAGATCGTGTGGAGCTACGGGAGCGCAGGCTGGCCTGCTTGAAGAAGCAGAAGACTCGATAGAATTGAAGGAAACGCGCATGCGCGCACGCTGAGACCAGACATCGGAGCAGCTCGATGGAAGAACGACCGTGAGGATCGGGACAAGTCGTCGGGTATAACCAGCGTCTATCCAGTCAAGCCAGTCGACCGGTCGACCAATCAGCCAATCAGGCGTCATGCGAGTCGACCGGCGCTCGAGGTGGAGTGCTCGTGTCTACCAGTCGGTGCTCGACCAGCGTTCTCGGAGCATGTACTCGCGTTAATAACGTTTGTCCTCGAGCGTTTTCCAGTACGTTTGTTGCTTTGGCGTGGTCGCGCGGGAACTGTTTCAGTTACAGTGCGTTAATCGATCGTATTAAATAAGAAATAAAATGAGAAATTCGTGTCAAGGAAAAGAACATCCTTGTGATCCGTCGTTTCTCTCGATTGAGGAATCTTCAAAGAATTGCTGAAGGAATAGCCAGTCGTGTATAATTGTTAGCGTTAATATTTCGAGAATTCTCGTTCTAGTGTCGAGGAACGAACCGAGTGACTGTGTTTGTGACTTTACGATGAAAGAAACGAGTTTACCAGTGGATTAAGGCGCCCCATAAACCCGCTCGAAGCAACGCCATGGCGCCCCCAGACAGGCACAGATCACCGAGACCAGGCTCGGGGCTCAGCCTCTCCGTGCTCGGTGAGTTTACACCCGAGATTCTTCGGTTTCTCTATTCCTCGTTGATTCGGTCCGTGGTTCTTTGGAAGCTATTGGTAGCAACCTTTCACAAAGGCGTCGGCCCTGGTTCCCAGGACTTTTCAAGCGAGACCTGGAATCGATGGGAGAAACGATTCGTCCGTGGAATAAGTATCTAAAGACGTTTCACGAGAGATCGGCCGTAGATGAAGCTGTGTTCAACAAAGTGTCGCTGATTTGATCTAGAAACGGTCTCGGGTTTACCGCTAACTGCAAACAAGGGATTACAGTTTCCCGAAGTTAACGGGAAATAGGATAAACTTGTTACGCTCTGTTCGAGATAATTTTGTAACCCTTGACCAGTAAAATCCAATAAGTTTTTAAGTAAGCTTTACACTCTGAAGCTTTCTTATATAAAATGTTTTCATTAACGAATTTTCTAGTAAAATGCTGTGATTATTCGATAAGTATACAAATAGTTTTCTTTTGTTTTCTTATAAATTTCGATGTAAAAATACCAATACTCAATGTGATTTTATAACATCTTCGACGGAAAATAGTTACGTACAAAAGTGTATAAATAAAAGGAAGAATAATCATGTACAATTAAAAGAAATATAAAAATAAGATTGCATATACTTAAGTTAAGAAACATACATTATACATACATAGATGTATCTTCTTCGCTTAAATTTCTATATTCAAGCTAAAAATAAGGGTTTGCAAACCAACGGCAGACCCGTATAAGGAATTAACGTGCGATTACAAGGCAAGAAGCCGAGCTGGCGTTAACGATTAGAGCAGGTGTAGGACTTTTTATTTTACCAACGTACACGCACCCTTATCTTCTATACGATCGTCTGCAGACGACGTGAAATTAACCATCGAGCGAGTCGCGACGCCACAAAGCGAGCTTTACGTGCGTCCTTGATTTCTCGATGTTAGACTAAGTGCTTCGCGACACGAAAACTTCGTTAACGCGCGGGATGGTTTTAATTAGAGTGGAATGCAACCAGATTCGTGGGATTCGCGAAGAATGCCGACACTGACGAGCTCGAATGGCGCTTAGATTGCGCGCCGTCTCTTATCATCGACGACACGATTGCGGTCTCCGTGAGTTTCTTTAAATCACCCGTTACAAGGTCGCCAATAGTGTGTCTCGCGTTCCTGATAATCCTCCTTGGAGTGTTTTCAGCTAATCTCACGACTTTTTTATGTTCTCTCTTTGATTCGTGCCTTTTCTCCTTTTGTTTCTCTTTCGAGCAAGTTTAGAACGGACGAAGATTCTGAATTTGCGAGCGTATAACACGAAATAAAGGAGAGTCTACGTCGCTCGTAATGAAGGGTTGCCAGGAACAGCTCGACTTCCAGCGAGATCACTGTAATTTTTTCGTCCGAAGGCTCGAAACCGACGCGATACAACTTTTTTCTCAGACGCCTTGATGTTTTTGAATTCGTTGAATCTTCCGTATGACTAAAGGGAAAACTACGTATCTACAGAATCAAAGACATGCAGATTTATTTTTTCCAATGACTGAAATTTCGCTTAGAAGGTTTTCCCTCGAAATTCCTCTTGGAAAACCTTGACAATTTTCGCTATTTTCTGCATCAATAATAGAACTTTTTCTTTTCTCTATGTCGATGATTGCTATTCATCGATCACGGTGCATCCTCGTTACGTCATAATGTACACCGCCTCAGGGACGTTATCGTTGGTGCATCGCGATAAATGACTCATTGGTCGCATCAGTCGCCGAGAAGATGTTAACATTGCCCCTGGACGGTCACCGTCTTCTGCGAACGGAAAACTGGTCGTGTAGACGAGCGATGGAGTAGTCGCGCTTCTGCAACGGAGTGGAACCGGCCACTTCCGTTTTCGGTACGCGCGTCCGACTGGTTCCCAGGAAACTTATTATTTCGAAAAAGGGGCAACCGACCGACGTTGCTTGCCATCAGCTCGGTCAACAGCCACCTGTTGCACCCAATTAAATGGCGTAATTGACGCTTGCTTTTTGGAGCGTGACAGAACGCTTACGTTTCTACGGACAGTCTGTTATTATTTTCATTTACCGATTCACTTTTCGCTTTTCTTTCTTTACTCCTCGCGCCTCCGTTTTGATTTTTCTACCTTTCCTTTTCACTTTTATTCTTGATTCTTTGTACTTGGCTCATTCTACCTCTAAATTTATATAAAAATACAACAGTTGAATTTCGATATTTGAAAAAGAACGCCTAATGATAAGATAAAAAGAATTTAGTTTCCTGAACTGAGATATGCCTATTATTTTCGTAAAAAAATAATTGGAAGATGATTTCTCTCACTATTCTGCCATTTTTAGTGACATCGTTCATATTTCCTTTTATTCTTATATTTACATAGGTGGAATAATATAGATGTATGATCAACAGTAGAATTTAATTAACGTGTCCAACTATTGAAATTTTACATATGAATGACACCATTTTGAAAAGCGTAAAAGAAAATTCTAGATTAATTTAAGTTGATTGAAAATTCTGTGTTAATCTGCTTAATTTCCTACGACGATAAGCTATCTACACCTCGAAGATTTACTTTCTTCCTAACATATTTGTACAGTGTATTTTATCTCTAAGATTCAATTTCGTTCGCTTTTATTTATCTTATACTTTCTCGTCCCACAAAAAGCAAACATACGCTATCGTCAATTTTCTGCTAAGTGAAACGATTTTCCAGCCCTTGCTGTTTTGTACTTTCTCGTTGCTCAATTGGACTGAAAATCGTAATGGTGTAAGCGAACATTTTAAGAATTTCAAATCATTTATTTCCCTTCATCGTTCCTTTAGTTTCATAATTAAACTGTAACTTTATTCCCTGCCACGATACATTTTCACACGGCTTCTAGAAATATAATCAACTATTTCTAATGATAAACGGTAAATAATGTGTTGAAAATTGAAATGAAAATTGGCAGTGGACTGACTTAGATCGCTACGATTTTCAACTTTTTAATTCTCTTTAATTCTATGTTGTTTCACGTGGTAATTAACAATGTAGTCTGTCTATGTAGACAAGAACGTGAAGAAAATTGTAAAGAGAGAAAGAATTACGTCTTCGATATCGATCCCTTGGACAGGCGTTGAGTCGTCGACTGACAATTGACCTCATACGGCGTTGCATTTGCAATGGACGCGTTCGTGGTTGCGCGTCATCGACAGGAACTACCAGCTTCATTGAAAATACACACCGTACAGTACTGGTCGGTCCGGTGCCAGTCGATGAATCAGACTTCACGCGACACTGATCGTCACGCGTCTCTTTCGATCGAAAAAGAATTCCATCGCGTGTGTGAAATTCACGCGCGCCGTCTTGTGTAACAATAAACTTTGAACGAGACGCGACGAACCTCCTCCATCTTTATTTCAAACGTCTTTACGCCATTCCACCTCATTTGCATAACCAAGATCCATTTCGTTAAGTCAAAATTTTCTATTCTTTTTTACGTTAGGTATTTACCTTTTTCTGGAAATGAATCGTTATAAATTGATATTTTAATGAACACAAGAATAGAAAGTGGGACTAAGGCTCATCTAAAAGTGTCTTAATGTGTATGAAGTACTTCAGTTTGTATAATTTGAATGTTTACCATTGATTGAATATTGCTTCCTATATCAAGTACTTGATTCCAAATATGTTATACAGGGTGGTTGGTAACTGGTGATGCAAGCGGAAAGGAGGCGATTCTGCGCGAAAAAAGAAGTCGAAAACATAGAATAAGGATTTTTCGTTTGAGGCTTTGTTTTCGAGAAAATCGACTTTGAATTTTTGCTCGGTACGCGTGCGGTACGTTATAACGGATCTCACTGTAGATCGTTGTCTCGATGGAAAAGTTTAAAAAAAAAAAATAAAAAAAATTTATTCTATATTTTCGACTTCTTTTTTCGCGTAGAATCACCCCCTTTCCGCTTGTACCACCAGTTACCAACCTCCCTGTATATTTTTGTATCGTTACATTTCTCATAAATGATCAAACACATATAGTCTAACAATAATTATAGCTGACACGAAAACGACCACTAATCGACGTGAATAAGCAGACAAATGTCAAAAGCCTTAGGATTCATTCAGATAAATCGTTGTCCAACATAGAAAACCTGTCGTTTCAGCTAAAACGCTTTTCGCCCCGAGATTTATGTTGCAATCGATGAAACGAGACAGCGTGCGACAGATTGCAAACCGGGTAAAGCCGGCATGCACAAATTAAATCATTCGCTTGATTCTTTCTCCAGTCAGCTTGTCCTGTCCTTTACCCCTCGCCATTTGTAGCGGCCATTCTTTCGCTCGAGGCTGCTTAACCGCGAACAAGATCCAGTTTCCGCGACTTCCTGTTCCACGTATTCGTATATTCTCTTCCCTCTTTCGTTTTCCCAACGACCGCGACCGTCGTCGTTTAATTGGCCGCGTAGATTATGAATGAATCCTACTATACGGAAACGTTGATCGTATTTCGTAAGGTGTTCTCTTTTTTCTGTTTCTACGTTTCTCTTTCTAAAGTTTCATCGATTGACGAGTTGAAACACGTTCGACGTGTTTCACAAAGATTACGCAACCGTCACGGGCATTTGGAAGTTCGATTCCGGCCAATGATCACAGGTCCCACGCGATTTCAACCGCGATACCGACACTTCGCGCCCGTTATTATAGGTCACCGTTATCTTTCTATGAATCTCGATAAGTTACGACCGATAAACCCAGCCGGTTACAGAGAACGAGTCGCGCGAATCGCCTTCAAACGATAATTGCACCCCCGCTTTCCTCTCTTTCGATGAAATCCTACTCTACTCGACGTTATCCAATTTTTTCCTGGAATTTGTGGAAAAATGTTGATGTCTGATAAAGACTTCAAGATTCTCGGAGAATTTAGAAATTTGCAAAACTCGACAAAGGTCTAGAGGTTCTTAGAGAATTGTAGAAAGCTTTAGAATCCTAGATCTTTCGTAGCAAGACAAGTTTCTGCCTTTTTTCTCACTGCAACTTTAAAACACAAAAAATGAGGCCCATGGGAAAAAGATGAAATCGGAAGATAAACAAGTAAAAATTATCTTCCTTCCATTCCAATCTCGAAAGATAAAAATAGGGCACTTTTGAAGTGATATAAAAACTTTAAATGTCCATGCCGATGAAACTGGTTTAATTTTAAACCTGTGGCTCAGACGAGGATCCAATGATCGCGGATTAGTGAGGTCGCGGCGATTCATCGCGTTGCCAGACGTCGAGAGGCCAACGGACTTCCTACTCGGCTACATCGGCTATTAACTTGGCAGGTTTCTGAGAATGGACGTCCCAGACGCGACTGGTAGGACTGGTGTGTCCGCTCTCGACCCTTCGCCTCTATTCTTGCCCCATCACCGACCAGACGGAGACCCATGAGCTCGCATATACACACGTTTGGTATCCTATGCCTCCGAACAGGTCAGGGAAAGGCTGTAAAGCACGGCAGAGTATGACACTTTCCAGCAGCGGCTGCTATTGTTAGCGGATATATTTTCTGGACAACGCGACGGGGAATGCACCGACTGCGCGGACAACGGGTCTCGAAGGACGTGTTCGTTCGTCTGAATCGACTAAAGGCAAATAAAGAAGATTTCTGCGACGCAGATGGTGGAAGATCTTTGGAATATTAAGGAATATTTCTGCCGGGGAAAACAATTGAATGTCGAGGAAATTGGGGAAAGTGATAAAAGTTCATTGAAGTGAAAAATTCAGTGGAGAAAAGAATTAAATAAAGAGAGAAACGAAGGAAGAGATAGAAATATATTGTAAAGATTAGGGTGGTGGAGAGGAATTTATGACATGGAGGATGGAATTCGATTGGGGATAGAATTTAATGGAAGAAGATAATTTCTTTTGCGCGAGGAGAAATGAAATATTCGAAAAGTGTTATCGGGTTTTAATTATCGGAATTTTTCTAGTTATTGCTGTGTATTAATTTAGGGACAGATATTTGGACTGGGATAATTAACCTAATCAAAATATCTAGCTGAACGTTGTCCTAAATATTACACTGCGAACTTCTTTTTTCTTTTTTTTATTTATTAAAATTTACAATCCATTCTCGCATTGAGAATTTTCAGTAATTAACACTGCGAACTTAATGCGCAAACTGATACTTCTTTAACTCAGTTTGAGTCACCGACCCAGTCATATTTTTCTATGGTTAACGAATTTCTTAAACTCGAACAATGACTATGAAATCCTGAACAAAAGATCATAAGACAGAAGCGATTCAAGAATAATCGTGCTTATTTTCGGGATCGTTAAATTTTCCAAATTTATTTGACTAAGAATCCTCAAATTTCCTCAGTGAAACGAAGCATTAAGAGTTTCATTCTCAAGTAACTTTCATATTCAGAAATCATTCCCAGACGGCATACAACCAAGATTCCGAGCCAGTCAATATATTCGAAATCGGTAACAACCGAACGACAGGGACTAACAATCACGCAGAAAGATCGTGAAAGGAAAAAACCAATTTCCCGTACGTCACCGCCGTACCTCTTTTCTTTTCTGGTTCACGAAACACGCGTGGGATTGCGATGGAATAAAATTCTCATTAACTCGGAGCGAGAACGAACAGGAGTTTTCGGATGCACGAGAAAGTGAGTCACAGCTGACGGTTCTGAGATCAGCGCTGTTTCGAGGTCAGGATACGCGTGTTTAAAATGCATCGTGCGCCTTACTCCATCCTTTCTTCCCGCAATCGTTTCTTTCTGCTTTCGTTCGTACGTAAGAAGGAGAGGATGAAAAAAAAGGGTTTGACGAGTCCTCTCGCGTGTCCGTTCTTCTTTGATCGTGTTGCTTCGAAGAAGACGGGTTCACGGCGCTACCCTCGACGCTTTTGTGCGATGCGAGCCTCCTCGAAGTGCAGGATACGAACGCTTACGGTCACGCAGCGGGATACACACAGGTGCGTGTGTTTCGCAAGCATCCACTCGTAAAGCCCAAGATCTATCGGCAAACTAAGCTAAGTTACGATAAGCAAAGCTAAGTTTGAAAACATTTGCTTCGATGCATTTATACTGAAACGTTCCCATCGCTCCTGATTAAAAACACGCGATGCTTTGCTTAGTATAGCTTAATTTGACTTGCTGATGGATCTCCGGCTTAATCCACCCAAAATTCAAGCTTTTACGATTCCATCGAGACGAGTGGATTTTCGAAACATGGAGTCAGCCACGAATACAAAAGATAGGTAGCTCGAACAAGTAAATTGTTTTGAGATTTTTCGTTAGAGTTAAGGTGAAAGGGTATAAGATGTCTTTAATTATTGATAGATTATTTCAATAAAAATACAAATTCAAGAATGAAATTTTGTTTGCAACTTACCTAAGGATTAATTTATATTTTTCTTTGCCAAACATCGACATTTAACGTTACCTAATTTTGGTATCATTCTATGTAGCTGATCTAACTGTACAATTAATTCACTATACAGTTACCTGCAGCAAAGTAAAAATAGATCATTTCGGAGCGAACAGATAAAGCGTGACTAGTAAACGAGGGAGATTGAATAATCTAACAAGTTCAATGCGAGTCGATACCCTCGTCTGCAAAGATCGAACGGTGAAACAGAGTGCTCTAACGAGCGATTGCTTCTTTATTACTTCTTTTCTGAAAGATAGATCGGTTAATTCCAAAGGGGACAGGAGGTGACCAGACGAAATCGAAAGAAGTTCCGTGGCGACGAGTCTTTTCTTAGCTCGTCCCCATAGTTAATTCCATCCGCTGATAGACGTACGTTCTTATCAGTATCTTTGACCGACGACTGGCGGGTCTGTGCGGTCCAGCTAATCGACTAAATACCACAAACAGGCTACATCAGGGAAATTAGAACCTCCCATTCATATACTGCATGGGAACTTAAATTTAACACTTCCGGAGTTGCTGATGTAATATTACGTTTTCTTTTTCAGATATGATTAGTTATGGTTGTGTTGTTCATGTTCGTAAAAATGCGTCATAGGGACCGTAAAGAAAGTCATAAAAGTCTTTGCGTCTATTCAGTATCATAGTTTTCAGTTGAGATAATATACGTTGAACTAGGTTGATACGTATCGATAAACGTACGTGCCGTTTTCAGTTTCAACAGCAACAATTTTTTTAAAATTCTGCCGAATAACTTTTTGATAAACTCCCTTCACATTTTCTGCGATTCTTTCTTCGATTTATGTTTCAATGTGTTTCACATGTGTTCTGCAAGATTTAGGCCAGGACTCCATTTATCGCAGTACTATTCAGCGAATTAATGTCCGAAGAATTAGATCCCATCCTATGTAACAACATCTAGAAGCAGTCTGCACGTTCATATCGAATTGACGTTACAGGATCAATAACGTACTTGATCTAACACTTTTGCCCAACGAATATATTCAATCTTGCTCGATTTTATCTCGCAACTAGCTCTAAATTATCAAAAAGAAAGAAAAAGAAATTCGAGCAATGAAACTATTAGAAGAATTAAACGATAGATCGAAGTGTGCCGAGAACAATGAATCCCATAGCGTTCGATCACTGTCATCCTCCTCGTGTCCGGGGATGAAATTACGATGATCGTCGATGAATAGTCGCGAGCAATAAAACCAACGAAACGTTCAGTTACGCGCGATTGAATCGAGAGCTCTCTCTTGCGGCTTCCACGCATCGAACCTCTTTAACCGTAGAATGTACATATGTATAAACACAAGCGGTTTCCATGTACGCGACCGACTAAAAAGAAATCGACATCCAAGTAGACTTTTAATCGCGATCGCGATTAAACTCTGAACAATCTCTTGCAACGGTTCTGTTACGCGCTCGTTTAATTAGACGCGCACTATTTCTGTAGCATAATCGACGCTATGAATTCCAAAACTACGCAAATTCACTAATCGATATTTCGCAAAAATCAGTTATTATTTATCTTCTTTAATTCGTTGTTATACTGCGGACATTTATGGAAATTCATATTTTTACGAATTTCATTAGAAATATGGAATCTCTTTTATCTAGTAAATATTATGATAGATGTTATACTTTATATACGTTCTATTACGTATTTTTGTATTTTATGTAATTTTGTATTTTATGTAAATGCGACAAAATTTGAAGTTTATTCATTATTAATCTTGTTTATTTTTTCTTATGACGAAATTTCAATTCCTTCTTGTAAATAATTTTTATGACACTCTTCGAAACGCATATACCAGTGAGAGAGAAACGATCGAACTTTATTACTTGATACAATAGATTATTTAAAAATACAAAGATTTAAAAAGAGCACGGTCAAGGGATGAGATTTCTGTATTATTTTAAACGTTATTAGATAGCTAAATAGCGTAAGCAAGCTGAAAACAATTATATCGGTCGTAATCTAGCGTCAAAAATGGAATCGTGCTGTTTTAGAATTCGTGGCTTCAATTTTCTGTACGAGTCCGGGTTGGAGAAATGTTTCTCGAAGCGGACATGAACTCGGCCGGTTTTTAGATTTTAATCCGGGAAACGGTCCACCACGATAAACGACAGATAACCCATGGCGGTAGAGAAGTTTTCCCCGCTCGTCTACGATTTAATCTGTCGAGGTAGAGCAGCGCTTATCTATCGGCCGTTATCGCGCGGCCCAGAGCCTGAACCTTATCTCGTGGAAACGGACAGGTAAACCCATGCTCCACACAGCGTTGCCCGTGAGAGAGCGACGATTAGAAACCGGAGTCAAGAAACTTGGCTGAGAGGCACGAGAATTGTCTGACTTGATTTTGAGTACGGTATTAGGTTATGACTAGATTAGATATTTATGCGTTGAGATATGCAACATTTGAAAGTGTGCGAATGGCCAGAATGCACGTAATGCGCGATAATATACGTAGTATTTAAAGGAAAGGTCTTGCCTTACTATAATATTTGGCGAATGAAATAAATTTCTATTTAGGTTTGACTTTTTTTACAAACTTATTAAAGTTTCTATTAAAAATGTATAAATTGTTCGGTTTGATTACTCTGGTAGTTGTTACGGTATTGAAATGGAGCTACATCTGTATAAGCTTGAATTCTCATCGAGCAATGCAGTGTATGAAATATTACATGTAAATATTCAATAGTGCTTGTCACGCGAACGTAAGATAAATTCATCATAGTGTTATAAACGGTATTAAAGACGTCAAAACAAGCCTCGATCATTTGCTTACCAACGAATCGTCCAAGCAATTAAAGGATGATCGAGCAATTAAAGTTAGAAAAGAACTAGTCGTAACCACACGCTTTCCACACAATGTAAACCGCGATTAACATATCTAATAGAGTCGCGGTTTCGACACTCATCGGCCACGGAGCAACGACACTTTGGATTATTAATCGCACTCGCGTCGTTTGGAACACGTTGCATGTTCGTCACAGGAGAATTATCGAGGCCTCTTCACTACTATTCTATATACCAGAGTGAACTTTTCATGGAGAACGGTGCAACGATGGGATTCTATTGGAAGGATGCAGTTGAAAATGTCTCGTTTCTCTTAGTGGAACAGAGATACACGAGAGTAAAACCAAAGATGATCTCGAAATTTAAATCGGTGGACAAATAATATAAAACATCTCGTGCCACTTTTCTACAGATTTCCTCGGTCGCAAATATTACAGTATAGTATCTGTAATAGCACCGAATTTAGATTTACATTTTCTATCTTCAAAAGAAAGATGCAAATTACACGGTACATCAGTCTCCATGGCTAATTGATTTCCAGATAAATTACAGTGTTCGAATCCGTGTCGATTCTTCTTCTTTCAGTTAGGTTCGCGTTAATCGAGCAAACCCTACTTTCCCGGTTTTCCAATTAGCCCGTTTCAGTGGTGGTTCTTTTTACTCTACATTCCCTGACGAAGAAGTCGAGCGATCGATATTCCAGGAATTCCTTTTGGCATCCAATCTGAATCTCGTGAAAGTCGCTTGTTTTTAATCGTTTCGACGTCTTTCCTCGTCTCGACCGATTTTATCCCGATTTGTTCTTCTTTTTCTGCTCGTACCACGAACCAGAGGCATGATCGAGGCGTCACACGGTGCACCGTTTGTCATTTCGTAGCCTCCCGGTATAGCGGAAGGCGTCGCGTCGCGTCGCGTCGATGTAAATACTGCAGCCGTAGGCGAGACTCGGTAGGGTAACTTTCTCTCATTCTTCAGGGTACAAAATAACGATTATTGCGCGTGACTCGTCGAAACCAAAACGGTCACATGTACTCTCTCTGCGTTATCTTTTTCCCTTTTTCCCTCGGCCTCTTCTTTCGCTACTCGTTCTTGCGAGACCAGACTCTACACGCGGCCGTTCCTTTTCATCGATCGCGACAGCCTTAAGATTCATTTAACTTTAATTAAAGCGTGTTATGAAACATTTTACAAGAAAATATTGCGTAACGCTTAAAAAAAAAAAATTCTTCCCATAAATATAATTCTACGGCAATTTTGTTTTCACGATTAAATGTATCTTCGATATTATCAAAATATCGATGGTAAACCTGTCGTACGAAGGAACTTGGTGTCAGAACGAGAACGAAAGCGGCGTAAATGAAAAACGGTGTTTCCCCGGCCAGTATCTCGATTCGGGTCAGCCAGTCGGCGACGGGGTACCAATTTACGAGGACGCAGCATGGCCCAGGAGCAAGAGAGCGCAACGGAGAACGGAAACAGCGACTGGGGAGACCAGGACAGGTGGCCCCTGGTGCGGACGTCGCGTCGTTCTGCTCCGTTCCCTCGGCTCGTGAGCGGGCTTTAATCGCGCTCGTTCTCGCTCTGTTGCTCGGCTACGTCGTATTTTATCGCCGTCCCGTTGATACTGTTCGAACACCAACGTACCAACGAAGCCAGAAAGAGAGGAAGAGCTTGGTTCGTAAGCAGAGGGGAAGGTAGAACGGGGACAGGCTGGATTTAACGATTTGCGATGGTTCCAGTGGAAGAATCAATCGAGAATGAATTTAAATATCACGGAGGTATTCTATATTTATTCGTTTGTGCAGAATTTTTCTCTTCTCTTGTCTTCTTAACGATGAACGGTTCTATCGAATTGCTTTGAGCCACGAAGCTTTTTCAGTCAAAGTTGTCAAAGTCCAAAAAGAATTGTTCGATATACTTTAATATATTATTCGATAATGTTGCAGAAAGACGAATGGCAAGAAATCATCATTCTCAATTACTTATTTATTAAAATAAGAATTAGTATTCTTAGATCGTAAGTCATTTGATCATTTAACTTGGAAAAGACAGGGACGCAATCGATTAGAACCTCTATGACGAAACAGCGCCGACGTGCCGATACTTGACAGATAGTTTGAGAAATACCTGCTTTACCTCTAACCGTGTTACCCTGTATCTATAACACCATGAATCGTTCTTTCGATTCTATTTGCCGCTATAAAATCGAAACGCAAAAGTACGACGCTGCGACTGGTTCGGCACTGCAGAGTTCGCCAAAGGGTGAGGAATGCGGAACCGTTTGCCGATATCGACACGCGTCAATGGCTGCATGCGTAACCACACTGTAACTAAACGATTAAAATTGGATTGAAAAGAATCGTAAGGAATAAAACGACGTTAGACTTCCATGATCAAAGTGTATGTACGGTTTCCTGGTTGCTGTCGATAAGAAATCAGGTCATTTTCCACGAAAGCGTCGACGATGCGGCATCGTAATTCTCGCGGTTTGCGGAATAATTGGAGAAAGTTGAAAAGCGGCTGGAGGCCTGCCCTATGATCCTGCAAGAGAAAAATTCGAATACTAGAAAAAGGAAAAAAAAAAAAAACAAGAAGCATTCACAAAGCTCCGAGAGAACTCCTACTCGATCGAGCCTTTTGATGTTTCGAAGAACCGTCACGGTCTAGGAAACGTGGGAATAATAGATGCCGGATTTATACGGGTCGCGGCGCACCGAGTTCTCTCCTATGTTCAACCACGATGCTCGTTCTCACCTTGTTAGATCGAGCGGGTGCAGGGGCGAGTAAAAAACCGACGAGCCGAAGAAGACCATTAAATTACAATACAAAATGTCAGCAAGTAAAACGTGTCTAGATCGTGACTATCGTCGCTAAACGGAAAAAACGTGGGCTTAATATACCCGAGAGCGCCTCCGTCGATCGAGTTTCTTCTTCGAGCACCGACAAAAACTGCTGTTCTCGCTTAATCTGCGATAGCAGAAGCGAATGAAAAAAAAGGATCACGGAACGAATCTGTGTCGTTCGTCTCGTAAACGTCCAGGAAAAACGTGCTTAGTCGTCCTTGTTCGACTAATCGACGTGTCTTCGTTGGAGAAAAAAGTCGCTAGGATGTTTTATTTATCGAGTTGTTTTCGATCGGTGCACAAAAGCGTTGGGAGATATACCGTTCGTACAGAAGAAACGACAGATTTCAAATCAGTTTATTTGTCAAAACAACATGATATGGAATAGTAGTAAATTTTAAGGTAAATAAAAAATTAGCGTTTGTAACGTCATTTTCCCTGCTTTTCAATTTATGGAGTTAGCTATATACAAATGCGTAAATATCCGCAGTTTATATATAAATTTCAAATAACGTAACGTGGTATATTATTGAGAAAGTGTATTGAATCGTCTGCAAATTATCGATTAAATGTATAATATTTCAAATAAACCAAGTGGTGTTAAAACGAAGTTTAATATGCGCCAATCTAATGGGTATAACTTGTACGCCAAGACAGCCAGCGCAATTAACGAGACACTAGATCACCATTAATTAAATATACATAGCCAGAAACGGAGAAGAAATCGCCAGACGGAAGAAAGGAAAAAGTGTACATCTTATGGACGTTTCCTCGACCTTCGACTTCTCCTCGGCTCTCGGAACTCCTCTCTTTCTGTCTATAAATCTCGCGAGAACTGCCGATGCGGAGAGGATGGAAACTGGATATACACGCGGCGGAAACGCGTGAGTCAGTGATGCCTCCGGAGAAAACGACATCGTTGTACGAGTTTACCGTGGAAGCGACTGTGCGATCCTCTCTCTCTCTCTCTTTCTCTTTCTCTTTCTCTCTCTCTCTTTCTGCGTCTCTGCTGGGTGCGTTGACCCAGCTTACGGTAACCCAGGCGGTGTGTTGCACCTGCCTCGACGTGGACTTACCGGGATAAAGGGTCGTGCGACCCGAATTACTTCCTTCTTTCAACGTTCGCCGCGTCATTCCATCTGTGTAACCCGCGAAATCACGCTTCGACTCGAGCTACTCGGTCAACTGCCAGAGGTTGCCTTTAGATTGGCAAGAGGTTGTCCTGGATTACGGTATATGTGAATGAACCGTCGTACCACCAACATGACTGGGGAAACGTCGTTTATAGGTTTGGTTCTCTTGGGAGAGACTTTAACGGGCGCTGGAATCTATAGACAGCCATCAGTTGCTGTTTCTCCATAATATGTTCTTTTAATATTGGTACCGTGACATTTTCAATACTTCTCAAAAGAACTCTATTAACTCTTTCCAAGTAACAAGTTGGTTCTTGTAATATGTAGCGAGCGTAGTTCGCTCAGGCGCTAAAAGGTCATAGGACGAGAGGTTAAGCAAAAAATCTTCATGTTTCTCGGAACATAGACCATTGTGCCATTTAATGGACCTAGATTCGCTGCATTCTCGCCCCTAACTGTTCAATTACACAGAGTGATCGCAACAGTACCGCCCACGTATTAACTGCCTCAACTGCTCACCATGATCGTATTAATCTACAATTTGCATAGCTTGACCCGTTCAACGCATCCTGAGTTTTCTACCTCTTCTTCGCGAACGTCGAATCGCCTCTAAAATCCTTATGGTCCTCTTGGTACTCCTGATAGTAAGTATATAATAAGATTGTGAATCAAAGGATTAGGAAGACACACCGATTGATTTACGGTAGCTGTAAAAAGTAGCAAAAATTTTGTTTCAATATACATACTAGGAAGAAAGAGACAATTTTAAATTAACGCTGTACAGTCTCCCGAATCAGATCGAATTCTTATATTCCGAATTACTGTTTCAATTCTTGAAGTACAGAAACATTAACGCTCGATCAATCTTACAATCTCGCTATAACTCTTGCACTAAGAGTACCAACGAGTCGATCGAGAAGAACAAACTTCGATACGAACATAAACATAATTTTGCCTGTCGTGGAAAGGATCCATCGGAACCATTAACCTGGCGCTGCCATAAATTTCATGGTATATGACGTACGGTACAAGGTACGGCACACGAGCCAATGCTACATGGAATCGATCGAGGATCAGGAATAGAAGCGCCAGCAGGTTCCGCGTGTGCTTCGTGTACACACGCAGCAAGAATGAAAAAGACGAAGGAGAGGGCACGCGAGGAGGTCTTCTTCTCTTGACCTCACTTTCTAGAATCCTTTAAGTATATGGCGCCTTCCCGGCCACGGCTCGTTTATCCATTATCGATGAACGAACCGCACCGCTTCCCTGACACACGACGTGTCTCTACTAACCGAGATACCGGTATGCCCTGTGCAGATTCTTCGTGACAGATGGTCTCTCTGGCTGTCAAACTCGCGAACTCGTTGTTAAGTGGAACATCGATCTGCGTCTCACAAGGAAGTCGCGGCCTCTTCGACGTACCGTTTTTTCCCGTTTCGCTTCCCCTTCCTCCTATTCTCGAACCACGCACGAAAATGGTTAACAAGCGTTTTTACTGTTATTACAGTTCTTCTTAGGGAACGTCTGCGTCTTCTTGGGGGAAACGTTTCACTCCCAGGATCATATCGTAGACGATAACGTGAGAATTTAGATTTGATGGAGATAGGATACAGTTTGCATTCCGGTTACAGGATTTGTTGCTGATTTTAGAGTTCTAGATTCCACCTAGCGTTAAAGCAATAGTAACGTATGATTGTTTCGATATTATTTATACTATGATAAAATTTCATCCCTTATAAAATTGATTCGATCTCTTTGGATATGTATAGTAATACACATGTAACATATTTAGTAGTAATGTACGCGTTGTACCAAATGAGTAAATTTTCTTACAGATCTGGCCCAGATTCGAGCACTGGTGGAGTCCACGGGTATGTTAGGTGGATCAACCTGTCCATCCTGCGAGATGCCATTCGACAAAGGGAAGAAACGTCGATTGATCGATTCTTGCGGTCACGAACGTTGCTATTCCTGCTTGTTTCGCAGCGAAGCTTGTCCACTTTGCCTTCGAGCCGACTTCAACGACGACGACGAGGGACCCTTCAGGGAGGGGTTTACCGGCTTCTCGGGGCCCATGTCCATCCTCGCGCCCACGGATGGCTGGATCGATGAGTCATCAACGGTGAACTCTCTCTGTGGTAGCCCCAGACCTCGTACGAAAGTCACCACGAGAGCCAATCTTCCTTCAAGAGTCATGCACGTAAGCATATTGTCATCGTCCCCTTGGAATCGAGTCGAGTAACACTTTCTTACGCGGATGCCCGATTCCTTGAAACATACCTCTCTACCATTGGAATGTCTAGGTCATTTGCTCGCTATTGTTCGATGTTGTTCCCTCTGGTTGATTGCATTCGAGTAAATTCTAGAAAGAAACGACGTCGATTAGAATGTTGTTTAGAAACTATCTTCTTCCAATACGCAACGTTTTCTGACAAGTTTTTAACGAATGGATCGTTCGTTTCATAGTTGTAGAAAACTTTATGTATAGTCACAAAATGTAAAGCGTTCGGTATTCAGAAAAAATTGGAATTAGAACTCTACTTTGGATTGGTCGAAGAAAAAGTGAAGATTAATTAGTGGTCCTTTTGCTTGGTTCGTTTTGTTCAGCAAGAAGAGAGGGATGAAAGTGTCTCTTCTATGGCGATGGCTAAGGGTTTGAAGAACAAGCCACCGGCACTTCCGGAGTCTTCGTCGCAAGGTCGACAGAAGCTTCAGATGATGACGCAGAGTATGTAGATCAATATATTTTAAATTAATATTAATGCATATTAAAATATATTACGTTCTGATTTCTTCGATTTCTTTCAAGCAACAAAACCAACAGAATTTTTCAATTCAGTCGGTCTAATAAATCGATAAACACAAGATGTAATGAAAGATCTTCATTACAGGTTGTCCAACCCCACCGAATCAAAGGAAGAGGTTCTTTCTAAACCCAAAGGTCCTCAGGAGCTCGTTCGTTCCCCAAAGATCATCCAGACGAGGAACATCGTCGCCAGAACCAGTCGCAAACGACAATCCTTCCGCCTTGTCAGGTAACATTCGACTTTAAATCATACTTAACAACTACTAATAAAATAGATAACCGTGTAACACAATAGGGAGGAAGCTTCCTTTATTATTAATGATAAACCAACATGGGTGTAGCTTGGATGGCCTCTTCTTGGGAGGGGAAGTCTCGATGGCCGGGTGTAGTGCTGGGGAAAATCAAATCGTTGTGGAGCAACAGTCAAGGGACGGCAAACGATGGGCTGAACCAGCTCATCGACCCGAGGATCAAAGTCACAGGCAGGGAGAACGCTTTAGAAACCGAGTGTGCATCTTCTCGCGCGTTTAGAATCGATGAAACGTATATGCACAGGCTGCTCGATTGACACTCGTTTCACTATCCAGTAATTTCTTGGTACCCACTGGCACTTTCCTATCCTCCCTCACACTTCCGGTAGAACACTAGCAGAGTTTGAAGCATGCACGAAACGTCGATTTAGTTCGACAACATCGCGTGGTGTGTTTGTAGCACGAATTGCTCCCCTTTCAGATTGGACACGTTTAGTGCGACAAAAACAGAAAAAAAGTAAACAAATCTTCGCAGAGGAGTGGTCGAGATTTTTTATGGGTGTGACGTAGATTAAATTATTGATACATATAATTAGACATAATTAAGCTATTTAAAGAACTTATTATTTATTTTTATTATTTACCATCGCCAATTTGATTCTGCGTCACACTAATTGAGAATTAACTGCGATAAAATTCAATACGGAGATGAAACCAGTATCTGGTGGATTCTGCATCTTGAAAACACGTGTTCCCATGTGGTTTTTATTTATGCATCGTTCTTCCCATTCAACCATCATTCACTCCATCTAACAACCAAATGTTTCTTTCTTTCCTCAGACGATGAAGGAGGTTGCGTGAAACCGTTGTCCTCCAAGACGAGGAAGTCATCCCAATCGGACCTCCACATGAGGCTAGGTCTCCTTCTTGGCTCAAATCACACTCGAGCAAGCAGCAGTGTAGACACAACAGATCTACCTGGCGTTTCCAATCGTTCCAGTACAGGTGCATGCCAATCCAGGATCCCTATTCAGGGTCATGATAGTTCAGCAGCTTCGTTTAGCAGTCTGACCAGCTTCGAAACTCAAACTCTAGCCTCTACGAATACGAGTCCAGTCTCTACTTTGACTGGAACGTCCAGCGAAGCTGAAGCTGCTGCAGCCTTGAGGTGTCCAATTAAGCCTAAGACAAAGGTCAAAGGGAAGAGCAAGTCCAGAGACTGTGACAGTGCTGGAAGCTTGGCTTCCATTTCTACGTCGATTTCTGCATCTACGTCTATGTCGATGTCCATGTCTGTCTCCGTTTCGGGCTTGTCAAATGGCAGCTCAAGCCCCCTTACCCCTAGAAGACATTCCGTGAACGCCTCGCAACCTGGCCAGAGTGATGAACTTGGCCAATTTAAGAATAGACGTTCCTGCGCCAGGAGATCGGCCAGGGCTGGGAACATCAAGGGCGCCGTCGACACGAAACGTAAGTTTTGGAAACACGAATTGGAACTTTGAAGCAGAGATAAGAATAAATTCTTTGAACGAGCCTCGAATAAAACTTGGGAATAAAACAAAGTTATTTCTTTTTTAGTACGCTTCATACAACACCACGCAACGCAATTGACGCTGAAGCCCTTATTCTTCGAAGTACCTCTATTAGAAGCTGATCCACTGTTCACCGGTCGCCAATGGCTACTGCAGGAACTAGAATCGGTGGTGAACGGGTCCAGTCCTGGAGTTTTGATTTCTGGATCCCCTGGAACGGGAAAGACCGCGCTAGTTTTACAATTGGTGGAGCATAGCTGCTTTGGAAGGAGACGCGAGCAGCCTCTTCCCTCGGAGATCAGCGAAGAAGCCGATGAAAAAGAGAGAATTGGATGTACCTCAACTTTACACGCTAGTATTCGTTATACTAATGAGAAGGTACATGAAAATTTGTAATTTCCTTTCTTTTTATGGATAGCAAACAAACAATTGGTAGAACTCGATAAATAATTGGTAAAAATTCTGTTCTTCAGGTTCGAGAATTAGCGTCACACGTAGTAGCGTATCATTTCTGTCAAGCGGATAATAACAGTACCTGTTTGGTACCAGACCTGATCCATTCTTTGGCTGCACAATTATGCCAAGCTCCCCAACTCATATCCTATAGGGAGTATTTGCTCTCCGAACCCCATATACAGGGGTCTTTGTCACAAAGGGAGTGCACTGTCGATCCAGATCTCGCGCTGTCAAGGGGTATTATCGAACCTTTGTTGACGTTGAAGAAAACTAATAGACTGCCTGACACCAATATGGTAAGCAAAAGACTTTTTTTATGAGGTTAGTTGTAGAACAGTTTTAATCGCAAAGCGATGTATGTTTTCTTTGATGAAAAAGAAGATAGTATTTTTAACATGTTAAAGGTATAACGTTGTGTTATCAGGTGATATTAATCGACGCCGTGTGCGAAGCAGAATACCACAGACCAGACCGAGGCGACACAATAGCGTCTTTTCTAACGAGGCACGCTCCCAATTTTCCTAGCTGGTTAAAAATCGTTTGCACAGTAAGGACGCAACTACTTGAATGCGCCAAACAGCTACCTTACACCAGAGTGTCTCTAGACAGAGGTGCCAATGATAACACCGGAAGCAACGTAACTAGGGATCTATCCGACTATATTGGATACAGATTAGCTCAAAGTCCTGCGATTCAGACGAACGTCACAGCATCGGTGAATGGAAAGGCAGAATCGTCGTGCAGCGCGAATCAAACGAGATTTGCCTCGCATCTGCTCGCGTTAGCCAGAGGCAGCTTTCTCTTCGCAAAACTGACGCTCGATCTTATCGAGAGTGGTCACTTGGTGGCAAAGTCTGCCAGCTACAAGGTGAATAAAATCTTATCTGCCGATGTATCTCAATTTTATCTTCTTCTTTTTTTCTTTTTTTATTGATCAAGAACAACATTGGAACATAAGTTTGGAATTTGTGTTTCAGGTACTGCCAGTTTCTTTAGCGCAGATTTTCCAACTACACTTCAACCTCAGGTTCCCTACAGCGACATCTTTTGACAAGGTTCAACCTCTATTAGGCGTCTGTTTGGCTGCTTTATATCCTCTGACTTTACCAGAAATCTTCTACTCGGTGAACTCTCTGAACACGAACCACTTCGTTTCATGGGAGGATTTTCTGCAGAGATTCAAAGTAAGTTTCTCTTATAAACGAGATAAATTTTGTAACAACCGGAAAACGAATTCTATAATAAAATTATTCGTCATTTGCTGTTGCTGCCTTTAAGTGGACCACGTAAGTCTCTTCTCCGTCATAACGAGACAAATCTCTTATAATATACTCTTTGTATACTTGTGCAATTACTTTTTGCTGTGTCGCAAAGGATATATTATACGAGTTAAATACCTTTTCAAATAATCAACTGAGCAACTTTCAACCAGAGTACCTTAATATTTTTTTGTGAAGAATGGAAAGATATGTTAAGTAGTGCATAAAATAATCATATCGAACGTTGAGCATCACTGTTTTGTAAGAATTATTTAATTGTACGGGAGAATGTTTATTCTCTACAACGATCCAATGCTCTCTTACTGAATCGCAACCCGCCCATTCGTTATACGACAACCTCTTCATCTCTTGCTATCAGATGCTCTCTGGATTCCTCGTGAAACGTCTGGACAACACCTACATGTTCTTCCATCCGTCGTTCAGAGAATGGTTGATGAGAAGAGACGAGGGCGAATCGACCAAGTTCCTCTGCGATCTGAGGCTCGGCCATGCAGCCATTGCATACAGGTTGTCCCGCCTTCAGGCACCGCTAGACGGTGATAAAGCCCTCGAATTAGGTCATCACATACTCAAGGCGCACGTTTACAGAGGCGTTGCTCCGTGTTGGCCTTCGCGCGATCTACAGGTAACCACCTGTTCTCACATTTGCATTTGTTACAACGATCCGTTACGATAGAATCGATTAAGAAATCTGCCACTTTTGTACCTTTGATTAGGCCATCTGGTTAGCATCGTCCACGGAATGCGTCTCTTCGGCGTTGTGTACGCTGAGGAATATTTACAGCCCGAACGTTAAGGTGTCGAGGTTGCTTTTGCTGGCAGGAGCATCTCCGAATCATGTCACCGAATACCTGGGCAACGCTCCAGCCCTTTGCATGTACGCCCATGAGGGTTCAGTGGAAATGGTTTCTTTGCTGTTGGAGTTTGGAGCTGATGTTGAATTAACAAACAGCCAGGGCTGCACGGCACTCTCGTTGGCCGCTGCTCGTGGTCATTGCGATGTTGTCAGAAGGTAAGCTAAGTGCGAATAATTCAGTATGATTTTCGATCGCGTATAGGATGGTACGAATGTAATAATAGTTATACAAAAATTCATACTAAAGATCCATACAGAGCGTACAATAAAAGATCCAAACCCTGATTTAGGTTAGCCGCTGCTGGAGCTTCGCTAGGCCACACGGACATGGCAGGACAGTGTCCTTTGGTTCACGCGGCGAGATACGGAAGATTATCAGTGGTTGGTTATCTCTTAGCCTGCGATTGGGTAATTCCAACCAACGTAAGCGAAATCGAAGGTTCGCAAGAAATAGGCAGAGAGGAAGCTGCTCAACAAGCTGTGGTTGCTGCAGCGGCTCAAGGCCACGAGTCCATTGTCGAATATTTATTAGACATGGCCGAAGTGATCGTGGATCGGCCTGACACTTTGATAGGAGAGACTGCTTTAACTATTGCTGCTGCAAATGGTTCTACCATTACTGTATCGGCGTTACTGGCTCGAGGAGCGAGTCCAACTGCTGTGAACGCGAAGGGATTGTCACCTCTGATGCTGGCTGCGAGAGAAGGACACTGGGGTACAGCTGAAAGACTTCTGCAAGGTTAATATCAAAAATTATTCTTAATTCTGTTACGTTTTTCTTCAGCCATATTCGACTCGATTGAATGTTTGTAACATCGAAGGATATAATAACGCGCGGAAGTTTCTGGCCAGATAGATTTTTCACTCAAAGGAAATCATTTTGATGATACGATTACAGGGACGCTCTCAAGTAGCACCGATGCCATTCTGGATGATGCGGCATCTCTTCTGGACCAACGGGATCCAGCTGGTCGCACCGCGTTAATGTTAGCTGCCTCGGAAGGTCACACAAATTTAATCGAATTATTTTTGGACAAGGGTTCCGTGTTGGAAAGCAGAGATAAGGAAGGTCTGACTGCTCTCTGCTGGGCTTGCGTAAGAGGAAGACTAGCTGCTGTACAGAATCTGATTGATCATGGCGCTGATGTGAACACTAATGATAATACTGGGAGAACTCCTCTGGACTTGGCTGCTTTCCAGGTAAGATTATTTCACATTTATCTGTTATCTACGTTTATACATTTGTGGGAATGGTATTTCAAAGTGTACAGATATTGCAACGTCGCACGGATAATATCTAATATATGTAAAATATCGAATGCAAAGAATCCGAAGAAAAATGGAATATCGAAAAAAAGACGTAAAATTTGTTAAACTGCCGATCTATTAGCTGCAATGCGATTTATTATTATCGGATAGGGATTTGAAAACTCACAATTCCGTAATGTCGCGGTCAATATTTTCCCAGGGCAATCCAAAGCTCGTGCAATTGTTGCTCGAGAAAGGAGCAGCGGTCGAGCACGTCGATCTGCACGGAATGCGACCTTTGGACCGAGCGATCGGATGTCGAAACATACCGGTGGTGCAGTGTTTCCTCCGCCGCGGGGCAAAATTGGGCCCCGCCACTTGGGCAATGGCCGCTGGAAAACCCGACGTCCTATTAATTTTATTGAACAAACTTCTCGAGGATGGAAACGTGCTGTATCGAAAGAATAGATTGAAAGAAGCATCGCACAGATACGCGTACGCTCTTCGAAAGTTCCCAGCATCGCCGGAAGAGGACTGCCAGGGGCAGGAGCAGGGTCACATGATGCTGCAACTGCAGACGTTTGCGCAACTTCGGCTGAATTTCTTGCTCAACCTCAGTCGATGCAAGCGCAAGATGAATGTGAGTAGTTGCGTATATTGAACGAACTAGGTTTCCTAATACTTTCATTCATAGTACAGCTGAGCTATTTATAGATATACGTATAATGTTACGCAACTTTGTTTCCCTTTTTTTCCCTATCGTAACAAAGCAGCTTTTGAATGGAGTTGTTCCAAGATTATGATATATGTAGAGTAGAATCTTTAGAGAATTTAGAGAATAGAATTAAGTAATTTATGATCAAATTGTTTTCGTCTTTTATCCAAACAGGAATATGCGGAAGCAATCGAGCTCGCTGACGAAGCTCTGAAAGTTCGCCCAGTATCATACGAAGCATTCTACGCGAGAGCAAAGGCACGAGTCGATTCAGACCTCTTGGAAGACGCATTATCGGACGTTCAAGAGGCACTACAGATTGCACCGCCACAAAATCGACAGGATAGACGCGTCCTTGTGGCTCTGAGAGAAGAAATAGTATCCAGACTAGACGGGGTAGGGACCAGCAAAGGATCGATTGATTCCGCCAACAGATCTCGTCTTCGAGCTTCGGTCGACACACTCACAGAGTTGTAATATTACTGTTTCTGTCGTAAAAGACTTCCGGTTTGTTAAAAAGAATGCTCCTTTAGTGAGGAGAATGACTATAGTGCAAATTCAAGAAGCTTTGCATGCGTATTTAAGTTACGAACTGATCTTTCCTCAACTGAACTCGCGATTCCTCGAAGATTTTTTAAACGAAAGATATACGATGACCATATAAGATTTGTTCTTGAAATGTTCGAAAGCAATTCGAAGTAAGTAAAAAGTATTTAAAGTATTTAAGTTATGAGTTGATATTTTCTCAAGTAAACTCACGATTCCTGCAAGATTTCCTTAACGAAAGATATATACGATGACTGTCGTAACTTAAGATTTGCTTTCGAAATGTTTGCAAGCAATTCGAAATAAATAAAGTATCTCGTTTTCTTTCCTTTTTTTTTTTTTAATTTATACGACTCGTTGCGTACGTTATACGTATTCGAAGAAATATTCCTCCACCTTGCGTTTTCTTGATTAATCTCGAAAATCAGCAAGGATTTACAAGCTCTTCGTCTTTATTCTCTGTGCAATTGTATTGCATGACCGTGTTAGGGTTTTTATACGATGTTCAATTCGATGTTGAATCGAATACAGAGTTTAATATATATATTATATATACACATTTTTCTATATATATAGTAAATATATATATAAATATTTGTATTATATTACGCATATGAGAAATTGGTTTTTAGTGTCGTTGTAATTTAAATCAAAGTTATTTAATTATTTCCTCCTCTCTGTTTCTTTCAGTATTTTCTTTTTAATATACTATATCGGAAAGTATACGTAAACGGAAAAAAAAGAAATGCGCCCATGAAAGAGAATTCTGATATTCCAGCGTTTTAAATATGTTACACAGCCATTAAATTCAAAATGGCTATTTTTTTCCACGCGTACGAAACGCAACGATCTCGCTGACGTATTTATAATGCACTCGCTTGCCAAGCATTTAATTTACACCTATTCCTCTGTAACCGGTTATAATCCAAACGAAAGATCGATAGTGTCCGAATTTATATTAGACGAAGTCTGCGACAATGTTGCACGGACTCAAAACCACGATATTATTCGTCTCCGTCTTGGAGCACAGAGGTTCGAAATAAATCAACTTTTTATTGAAAGACACTCGTTCGTTATTTCGTCCCCCTCGTACGTCGATAAGACAGCAGCGTTGTTTGAGTCAACCAAACTTCGACATCTTAACATTCAAACTCGAATCGCAAGACAAATTTCACAGCTTGACTCGAACGTTCTATCGACTTAAATAATCCTGCTTTATTCTAAGAATATTAGGAAAGAGTGGCTAACAGCATGAAAAATTCCTTCAACTTGCCTTTATTATATCGAATGATCAGAAGTCTTCTAAAATTAGAAGAGCATCCATCGAGGTACGTTGTCCCTTAAATGGCTTAAATAAGTGTACAGTGTACATTCATCGATTAAAGAGAACTCGTAAAGTGCTTTACAGATACGACGATGGCACTCTTGTGAAAGCGAGATGATCTTCTAAATTGAAAACAAAATTGCAAAGAATTTTTCAAGATAAATTTCATATAAAGAATACAAAGAACAAATATATTACAGTATTAAATCAACGATAATCTTTTCAATATTTTTCTGAGGATGTAACATAGAATAAATAATATTTTTGTTCCAATATTCTTTAAATACCCGTTAATAAAAAAAAAGTACCTTTTCGCTTCCACAGTCGTACCTCCAAATTGAAAACGGTGACTTTCATTTAAATATCTCGGAAAATTAGTACCAAGAGAGAGTTACGGATTTTGGTCTTACCGCCATTGCGCGCCAGGCGGTCATCTTTTAAGTACACTTTAATTCGATTAATGTGTATGTAACCATAAATATCTCGAAATTCGCATAATCACATTAATGCAATCACGATTCCATCGTATACTCCAACCTTTCGTGTCGACCATATACACGTTGTACATATACGGTTTCACAATCTGACACACTTGAACCAATGTTATTAGTCAAATTATACAAATTACTCTGCCATATTACACGAATTGCGAATTTCTATACAAATTTCTGTTCGTCTGAACACATTTAAAGAAATAGAATTTATATAGGGATTTGTTTCGCCTATTACAAATTGTAACAAGTGCTCTACTTAATAAAAAATCGCAGTCTAATAAATATCATTGCAAGTATAATATTAATAAATTTGCTGATAAAAGAAACGAAAGCTTTTATAAGTGAATTTTTTATCTTATTTGACGTTTGAAAAATTATAAAGCTGTAGAAAAGGAAATTTGTGGCGTATAACTTGAAACTTGTAACTAGTCGATTTACGAATATTATTATTTAGTAAATTATTATGCAAGAGGGCCCTAAAAAAGTAGCTTTGCACCAAAAACCCGCGCGATGCCCTCGAAAAGGATAGCAGAGAGTATACATGCGCACGTACGAGTACTTAAGCGTTGAGTTTGGTAATAAGTTCGTTCGCCTCTGCCTAGCGTATGTATTTTAGAACGTTTCGAAGAATATCACAAAAGTGTTCGCAGAATGTAAAGATACGCGTATTTGAATTCTTTTTATGAAAGATATATATCTTTGTATAGAGAAACAGGATAGAAAAGTTATTCCTTGATTGTAGATAAATGTTATACGAATGTAGTAACGCTCAACGTAAGCTCATTACTCAACCTAATAGAAGAAATTAGAATTGTTTGCTCTGCAACTTCGATTTCGTCGTTCCAGTAATTTTCGTAAATTCTCGATAAACTTCGACTAATTCTGACTAGCATTAGCGTAAATCTACACTGTTATAGTTTCCATGCTGTGTCATATACTATCTACGATCGAGAACAGCGTAGAAAAGAAATTTCGAAGTTTGAGTATCTGCCAACCAATGCCTTGACGAGTAGCTTTTCAACTTTCGATCGAACACGCGCTTGATAAACGAAGGAAAACCGAGCGATAGTATTTGTACTTGCGACCCTGTCGAACTGTTGTACAATATGTACAAGAAAAAAGAAACGCGAGTCAGGTATATTAAATCGGAACCATGCGAAACGTAACTACGATAGTATGAAAATAGGATAGAATTTATATCGTTCTCATATCGTCCCAACTGGATGATCGATTTAAACGAACCTATTGCGATAAAATCGCACGCTCTTTGGATTCACTGAGAATCGTACAGAGAAGCAATGATAGAAACGCGACGATTAGTCGCATTGAAATTGCATCACGACCGGGCGATAAATGGTCCTGTGAAAAGCGAAAAAGCTCCGACCGACGAGCCGGCTGACGTGAAATAAAGTACAAAGCAAATGAGGCACATAACGTTAAACTATGTTCACAGCGTAGCATTAAAAATTCGAACAGTACGATCTATGAATATCCTAATATCTTCGGAATTGCATTCAGAAGATTAGCAACGAAAAAGTATCTTCGTTAAAATAGCTCAACTCGCAGATGTTTCATAAACTATCCTGCAAAATTGCATTATCATCTATGATAACATAATCGTCCAAATAAACCATCACCAGCTTCCCGAGTCGCTGTTCGTCGCGAAGGAAATCGATCTTGAGCGAAATTCTTGAAATTCCTCGTTGGGTCGCCCGAAAGGTATCATCGAGGAAAGCTCTCAACGCGTTTGCCGATCATCGTCGTTCCTTATGTCGATTGTCTGCGTGTCAACAGGTTGCAACGGAAGATCCTTGTGCCAGTCGAGGAACGTGAAGAGGCAAGAACGCGACATGTAGCGTTTCGTATGAAGTGCGTGGACGGGACAACAGAGTGTCAAAGACATCGCAGAAGCGCGCGAATCTGAAGCTAGTGGGCTTTGTAGGTGTCTTTATTCTGGTAGCCCTGCACATAGCCGGACTGATCGGGCAGGTCCTTCCGACCAGCGATTCCTTTGCCTTTACCACTCTCGTCGAAACGTTGTTTATGAGAGCCTGTGTATTTACTGACGTCTGTGAGTCTGTCCACTGTGGAAGCCGCTTTGCCCGCCTGAAAAATGGTTAGTTATATAGATAGTGTAAAAATAAAGCAACATAAAGCAATATGATAAAGCAACATATGGTACATATATCGCAAACCTATTTTTACTGTCTCTGATATGGAAATTTCACTTTTACAACTGCAACTACGTGGTATCGAAGGATATAACAAGTGGCTAAATTACTTACGTATTCATCTACGTTACTCAATTTGAGAATAAAAACTTGGAATGAAAAATCTAGCTCTAACGAAATCGCTATATGGATTTTTCCAGCATATTCTCGAGACGTTTAACACAGATGGACCTAATTAAGAAGAAGGTTACTCGACGATTATATGATACGTAGGCGAGAATTTAAAACACGTCGCTGACAAATTTATATTCAGAGGTCAGGTGTAGCAATATCGTAAATCTTCAATGTCGATATCGTGACGAACAAGGTCGCGATAAGTAAATGGACAAACTACCGCTGCTTTAGATTCATTTATGAAACCATCGAAGAAACTTGTTCTCATCGATCAAATTATAAACTATGAACCTGACCGTGTTCGATGTTAGTCGTTTCTCTAGAAGTAGACTATAGAATGAAGAAATTTCTGAGGCGTATTTATGTACGAGACTTACTACAGCACCACCGGTAACTCCGGGTGGCCCACAGTTGGCCATTTTCTTCTTCATCTCTGCTAAGTCAACCTTCTTATTTTTAGCCAGTTCTTCCAAAAACGCTTTGTACTGTTCAATACCCAATTTCATTGATCTAAAAGCAGAATCAATTCCTCGTCAACACTTCGGACACTGATCCGTTTATTATTTTGTTGAAATCTACGATACCATTGAAAAAGATGAATATCTTTTCGTAATTATCTTTTCAAATAATCATTTAGACGATTGCTTCGTAAGACAAATTACTTTAAAACATCATACATAAAACCTAAATGTACATTAACGTACACATACTGGAAGACTAATATTTCTGAATAACAAATATATAATACATATAGAAAATACATAAAATATATAAAATAAGAATGGCAAATTCTTCCTCAGAAATCTGACTTTTAATCTGAAAAAATGCTTCGAAAGGTAAATAATCGATGAATTATTATTATTCCCATCATCGGTATTCTCGTACTTGTGTTTCTTAAAGTAAATGCCCGTATCAGTGGTAGTGATCTTCTTTCCATCGATCACCTTCGCTTGTTTCATCCATTTGTCGCTCTGACTCAACGTGATCAGTTTCCCGTCGCTTTTTGGGTCACCGAATTTCGAAAACGCCTTAAAGCTTGCCAAAAAGCTTGCAGGCTGCGTGGCACTGGGACTGCTAGGCGCCGAACTTCCACTTTCGTCTTCGATCTTCAAATTTGCTGCCTTGTTAGTCACTGCTTCTTCGGCTGACTTCTTACTCGCATCGTTCGTCTCCGCTTTCGTTTCAACTTCAGCGTCGCTTTTCTCCGCCTGAGCATCGTTCTGCTCTATCTTCGTGTCGTTTTTCTCAGTTTCATTGTCCGTCTTCTCGGCTTGCATATTTGCGCCTAAAATATCATGAAGAAATTAGGGGATGCATGATTTGAAACAGTTGACGCTAGAACGAAGATCCACCGATTTGGTAGACTCAGCGTGAGAAATGCATCGTGTAATGGAAAGCGAGCGAATCAGGGTCAAGTTTGAGCAAAAAACAGCGGCGCTAAATGTATCTACACGCTATTAACATCTAGGTAGACATATCGGCGACGTTTTGAGGTCAAGTAACGCGAGCTATCGGTTTAACATAATTCTCGTAGGCGGCTCGGTGAAATTGACACTTATGAGCTAATCAGCGATCAAACAGCGTTCCTTAATCCACGCAAATTACGCACGATTACGTAAACCTCTTTCTGAAATCTGTTCTATTAATTTCGTTATTTAATATCTATCCAATACAATTTCGTTGATCGAATCGATACCAGTTGCGCGTCTTGGAATAATCCATTAGCCGATCTTATCGACGTGTTGCAAACAATGATTCTCGATTGAGTTAATCAGTCCAGAATTTCTGTGACGAAACAGGTTTTTGAGACTCGATTGGCTATCGGGAATAGTTGTACTCTTCCATATTGGTTTGCTTTACGTAGACAGTATTGTGTCTCGAGGCATTGTTGCGAATAAAGGAGGCAAAACTACAATAGAACGACTGCAGCTCTTATTTGACTTTCTATATTCCGAGGGAAAGAGCATTCTCTGATAAATCATTCGGTTTTATCGTCATTTCAGTTAAGACACCTCGTTGTGTAAATGACAGGAATGAAACACTTTGTCTTTTGGAAAATGATATCTTGGTAGCCCATTTCTTTGATTACCGATCAAACTTTTCCTATACACCTCGTATACAGTGGTATAAATAGGGAAACATTTCTAAATATAAAACATTATGGACATTTTTATCTGTATCTTTTTCTAAATATAACAAGATCTAGAAGATATACTTTAAGGCTCCATAAATATAGAGTAACTTTAAATGGTGTAGCTAGACAAAATGATCGGAGCTGTCCTTAAGTTGAATTTATTTAACGATGAATCGTCGATCGATCAATAACTTATCGATAGAAAATTTCTTACGTAAAAATTTTGAAAAGTTTCTAATACATTGTACACCTTTTATTACACGATGTTCCTTTCTATGGAAATATCGAGTTAATAAAAACCTTCACGTGCTTCTCTCAAACCGTAAAGTATCGAAAAACGAAGCTAATATTAGCGAGGCTAATAGAATCGTAATTTATCTGAAGCTATCCGCAAACATTCTCGTGTTCATAACAGTTTGTTAACGGTTTATTATTAACAACTACACACACCGTGCAATTCAGGAAACAACCTTACCCGTACGTTAATCTAATTGAATCCATCGTTCATTTTCCATTTGTTCAAAGGCGACGAATTATTTCGCTGATTTCATGCTCGTCGATATCGTCGACAGTTTATTTACAATGAAACTTCGTTTATATTTCAGCGAAATGTTAATTACTGCTTGGTTAATGGTCAGGTAAATTCGTCTTTGCCCGCATGGGAACGGTACAAACGGCAGAAGGTCAACAACAAGCTGGAGAAACGTTGTTATTTCACGACTATAAATAGAGATTACGACGACATTCGTGTTAGCGCAATTAGCAAGGAACAGGAAGCGGGGAGCGATTGAGTAATACCGATCAGGTGTCGAATGAGCGCATTTTGTGTACTAAGGTGAGGAACAGACACGAATCTCTATGACACTGGCCTTTGTTCTCGTCGATTTTTCTGCCAAATAAACAATTTTTAACGATTAGACTGCTTAAACTGTAATAAAAGTACGAGAACGTACAAAATGTCTATGATACGCAAACGTACAGAAAATATTCAAAATACAAGATCCAAAGAAAAATCTAATGTCCAAAGTAAGCGATCCTAAATAAAATATATCCAATCCAAGTCCATGATCCAAAGAAAAATCGAATATTCAAAGTAAACTCGTATTAATATTTAGAAATTTATCGCATATGAAATAAATCGCTATTTTAAAATCCATTTCTTTACCTATAATTATAAAAACACGATTTTCTATAAAAATCCAGTCTATCAAGAACTACGAAGACATTCTACGATAAAAGATAGATAATAATATTAATATTGCATTATGAACTCACCGTATCAATTAGTACCCGAAGTAGAAGTCGAAGGAGCGAACCTAATTACGCGCAATGGCACCGGACGAAGAAGAACAAAAATGTAATCACTGCTGCATCATTCTGCAGACTAAACGAATTGTCACGATTAATGAAAATGATCGATCTATACGACTGATAAGACGTTGATTTGCTCGAAAGGATTTATCGCGAGAGAGGAACGAGCCGACTGGCGACGGAAGGGAACAGAGAACACAGAACACTGGAGCCGCGGTTTGTGTACAAGCTGAAATGCTGTTGAACGCAGGTTTCAGCTAGGAATCTGTGCCGTAGGGCGCATGTGTTATATCGATCTCCTCGTTCAACGGAGCACGCAGTCACCCTTCTCGATATATCTTTGAAACTGCGTTTCACCCTTGGCTGCAGCCGAAATGAGACCCGCGGGGGTCCCATTCTAACAAAACGCCTCGTCGAACGATCAGACTATTAAAATCCTCGTGAGTGATATTTTCAGCCTGTCTAAAGTTTAGCGATAGACTCGATGTCTGATAAAATTGAGAAATAGATGGGAAATTTCACGAAGCTGGTAATAATAATTATTGACTCGTTAACGTTGACGAAAGTCGACCATTATAACAGCCTTCTAAATTGTTTCGTTATTTGGTAATTCAGTATTTGTTAAATAAAATTGCCAAAGAATTTTACAAGAATAAAAGCATAGATAGGAAATCGCTTCTTTCGCTAGGAGTTCCCTAAATTGTTTCTTTATTATTCATTTTCTATATACAGTAATTGTGTATTTTGTTAATAAATAGAAACTAGTTGCAACTTGGACGAGACTCTTGGCAAGCGAATTTCCTATGTGACTGCATCGTTATATTTGATAACAGACTAAACACGCGATTCCGACATATACAACGAAACGAACTCGTTTCTCTTTATCTGTAGCCAGTAAACGTTCGTCGATGTCGTTCTCGTTCGTATTCTGGAAAAGCTATGCGATGCTCGTTATCTCTGCTCGGGATGCCTTATTCGCTTTTATATTTGGTCATTACGTCAACGATATTACGACAAGCATCGAAATAGCCGAGTCGCCGCTCGACTAAGGGAAGCAAACCGAACGAATGAAATTCGTGTCGATATTATTTAAAAGGGCCTGAGTGGTTTAGAGAAAAATTGGTCGAGACACACTTTGATATTTTATCTATCCTCATTACCAATGTACAATCGAACCATTTGGCGTTAAAAATGCTAATAATTACAATGTTGTGCTGTTGTACGTCGCTAAATATATGAATAAAATGATTATAATTGGAATAACTGATTATAAATTGAATTCCGTTTCTTTACTTGATGATGATAATGCGTTAGGGCGATTAGTAGAAGTGGTCACCTTTTCAGCTAATTTATTGCCACACACCACCGTGCAACCCCTTCAGAGTATTCACGCACTGTATTGATTCTTGAACTTCGTCGGGTTGAACACCGGATTTCTAGTGTATTTTAGTCGCGTTCATCGCCGCAATTCCAGCCTGGATGAGACTGAAAACGAAACTGAACTTCCTCCACTACTGCCGCCAACATCATCCCCACCTACACCAGTAACACCTTCAACTATACTCGCCACTTCTATCACCTACTTTCTTCTTCTACGCATAAAAATCTTTATTATTCATTGTCCATTAATCATTCATTTTATACAATATATTACTTGTTTCTCTGTTTGCAATGGCAAATTATCGCGATATAATCTATAACCTCGAGTGTTTGCTTAATGTACGCGATGTATGTACTCATTCAGCGATATGATTAGCGATATTCAGCGATAATATCGAAGAAATATACAAATAATAGATAATATTAACGTCTATCTGTATAGGTTTCTACAAATGTTGGAACTTTTATTATGCAACATGAAGCAATACGGATGTAGTGTAGGCATAGTAGGCTTAACCATTTGTCGGTTTTATTCCATCAATTCTAAATCTATTCCACGATTACAAACCCAAAGTTTAATATTAAGGTTCCATCAATCACAGCGGATAAATGCTTCCTTCTAAAAACTCCTGTGTATACACGAAATCGACTTCTGGCAATATCCTTGACCTGTTCCCATGGGTCCCAGAGAAGTCTGAAGTTGACTTTTGTACATTCAAGTAGTATGACTCAATGACGCGGTCATACGACTTGCTGTGGCTATCCCCACCATCCATAGGATTCTACGAAACATACAGGTATAGAAAACGTACGCATAAATGTTTGATCGCGAAATGACAGATCGTTAACTAGTTACGCGTTATGACCCTCGAGTCGCTATGAAAATTATGGATTACCCCTCTCTATATCGAAGCGTGCACTTACATATAGTTGTCGATAAATAAGTAGCTGCGCTAGGGGCTCTAGAAGCGGATTTTTCCAGTCAGCGACCACTTATCTGTTAGCTAATGATTTACACACTTTGCCAGTTGTTCATTTACTCGATTCCTCGTTGCATCCATGTAGAAGATGACTCTCTAATTTTGATTTTCTTAATCATCGAGTAAAAAAATAAATGAGAAGTTATAATGCAAAACCATATGCATTTCGCTTGTCAACTTACTAAACGACAGACTGCGATGGGTACGCGTGTGTGAGAAGCGCGCGTGAGCGAAGGGCGTTCCTATCGGTTACTTATCTGGCGGCTACTTAACTGTACTAACGACTATACTGACTTACAGCTATACAACATCAATTGGGCATAGGTTAAGCGTCGGTAAAGTGGGTGAATTATTAATTATGATAATTTACTATCATTATACGATTTATGAAACGAATTTTCATTATTACCTCGTGTCAAATGTCACGGGAGAATCTTGAAATAAATATGTATAACACTTGAAATGCATGTCGTAATAAGATTCTTTGCGGAGTGAAATTCGTGACAATGTGACAATTCTAAATTTGATCGAAGGTCTTGTTGCACGATGCATATAAACGATGTCGCTTGTTGCTTCATTGTAGGCAGATTACAAACGAAACAAACTTGTTCGATTTACAGATGAATTACGTAAGTACGTAAGATGGGGAAAATAGGCATAATCGATAATAGAATAGATTTTTTTAGGGAATGACAGATCGAGCACTTTTTTTATTGTGTTAATAATTCTTTAATTTTTTTATCTTTAAATACAAGTTGCATCACAGTCGAGATATTCGTTTGTGGTTGCATTACGCTAAAATTCTAAAAGTTCCAATACCGTATATATTTTCGAGATGGACAATTTCTCTTAAACTTTGAATTTACAAGTTATTTTCAACTTCAAAAAATTAAAACTGTTTTCAATTTGAGATTGATCGAAAAATACTTACACTGACGAAGTATGGAATGGACGTGACATTGACTGGGACTTTGCGTCTCAAGTTCTGAAATACCGACCTGGAAAAAAATCAGAGTGTTTCTTACGGCCTCTGCGATTTGCTACGGCAAACATAGGAGCTACATTGAATTCAATCTTCACGGATAATAAAGTTAGTTGCTACAAGAAGATCTTCATTTGTTAATAAATACCTTATCAAGTTAGGCAGATAGGAAAATCCTTCTCTGATAGAGAACGTCAAAATCAGTGTTAAATTTCTAAGCCGGTATGCCAGCCACGAAATAACCTCGCCGTGACAAAATGCTATACCGACAATAGGCATAGCACAATACTGTCATCCCCTGGTGAAATGCGAAATTACAGTATACATCTAATAACAATTTGTTATTGCAAAAATATAACCTATTTATGCACATTATCTAATTTAATGATTATAAAATATATGATAATTATACTTAACAGTATCATATTGACACCACTTGATATTTTAAAACATATTAAATTTGTATGTTTATACTACCAGAATGCTACATATTAGTCCACGTAACGTTTCACAGATTATAGTAAACATAACCAAAAAATCGCCTCGTTTAGTATATTGTTTAATGTTTAAACACACATGTTAAAAGAATATTTTATAATAAATTAATATATTCGTAGGTAAAATTTTAGTAACCATATTAAGATATTAGATAGAAAATACAACTATTTTTATACTTTCAATTATATGAAATTCTTAATTTAATATTTTTGAGGTCTAAGAATTGTGTATTTTTATAACATGGAACAGTGCGTAAAAAAACCAAAATTAGATACAAGTATAAAGGAAGGAGAGGCAGAAATTTTAGTTGACAATACAAACGTATTTTATAATCCTGTTCAAGAATTTAACAGGGATCTTAGCGTAGCTGTGTTAACAACTTACATAAAAGGCATAAAGAAGCAACCAACAGAGACAGGCACGGAAAAACAAGATGGAATTGTCATATTGGAAGCTTTATCTGCTACTGGTTTACGTAGCATTCGGTATGCCAAAGAAGTGAAAGGCATAAAACAAATCGTAGCCAATGATATTTCTGCCAAGGCAGTTGAAAGCATTAAAAATAATATACAACACAATGGAGTCGAAAATCTTATAAAACCGAGTCACGAAGATGCAACATTGCTCATGTATCAAAGTAGAAAGGACAAGTTTGACGTAATAGATTTAGACCCATATGGTTGTCCTACAACGTTTCTAGATGGTGCGGTACAATGTGTATCAGACGATGGACTGCTTATGATCACAGCTACAGATATGGCAGTATTAGCTGGTAACTCTCCTGAAACTTGTTATCTTAAATATGGAGCTATCTCTTTAAAATCTAAAGCATGCCATGAAATGGCACTAAGAATATTATTGCAAAGTATTGCTTCACATGCAGGGCGATATGGTAGATACATAGTACCAGTACTTTCTATAAGTGCTGATTTTTATATAAGAGTATTTGTTAAAGTATTTTCCAGCCAAATTAAATGTAAAGAGAATGCAACTAAAATTGGAATGGTGTACCAATGCATAGGTTGCGAAAGCATCAACACTCAACCATTATGTTATAAGAAGCCTAGTGGAGGCTACAAATTAGCATCTTTACCTTATGTGGATCAACTTTGTAAAATCTGTCAGCATAGGCAACATGAAGGGGGACCGATATGGTTAGGTCCTTTGCATGACCAACATTTTGTATCTAATCTTCTATGTAATTTAGACGAAATGAAGTTGGCAACATTAAAAAGAATAGAAGGAGTTTTAAATGTTATTCGCGAAGAATTAGACGTTCCATTATATTATACTCTTAGTCGTTTAATGTCAACAATCAAATGTATTACACCGTCGATGTTAACATTTCGATCTGCATTATTAAACGCAGGATATTGTGTATCGTATTCACATGCCTGCAAAACATCTGTAAAGACGGATGCTCCAAATGAAGTTATATGGGATATTGTACGTGCATGGGAAAAAAATAATTCCGTGAAAAGAGATAAACTATCAAATGATAGCCCCGCGATAAGAATATTAAAGACACCAACGACAACGAACGTTTCGTTTGATATACATCCTCTGGCCAATCCATTATCTAGGCAAAACAAGCTAACGCGATTTCAACAAAATCCTACGATCAACTGGGGCCCTGGTACGCGTGCAAGAACGAGAATAGACTTAGAAAATGGAGTAGAAAATTCGAAAAAGATAAGAAATCAAAATAAAAATTCCAGAAAAGAAAAACCACGATCAACAAACGACACTGAGAAAATAAAGCCTTTATAAAGATATTTATATCTATTCTTGTACCTATACCGTAAATTTTCATGAAAAATACAAGTGTATATAAACGAATACTCAGTCATTAAATTTTTTCATTGATAAAACATACATTGTACGTGTTTTGTAACACATAAAATTGTATATAGGGATATATTGATAATTTGGAATTCAATATTGTTTTTCTCTTCACATTCTGTAATGAAAGTGTTTCAGTGCTTATATTTGAAATCTTTAACGAAGTAAAATATGAAATTAACAGCAATGCTAATGGAAAAACACTTACATGTTTGTAAAACAAAGTTAAAACTCTAAAGACTGAAGTAATGATCAACAATCTAATGCTAAAGTATACTTACAAATTAAGTAACTTTCTTAATAGAACTACAAAGCATCAACTACAAAAACTACAAGTAAACAAAGTCTATCGAAAGAAAACAGAATCCGCATACATTAATCTCAAAACTTTCAAAAATGAAAATTGGAAAAATATTTGGGAAACTTACGAGAAAATGTTTTTTAATATATGTAAAATAGTAAGAGAAAACCATTAATTTTGCAAAAGAATATTAATAAAAATGGTATATTGTTATATTTCTGAATGACAGCAGAAACATCTTTAGTTTGGATGGACATACTTAATTATATCTGTACTAAAGTGAAAAACAAAACTTACGTCCATCAGTAAAATACTATCGTTTAAGATAAATAAATATGTTTATACTCGTGATATATATTTTTAAAGAATCTAAAATAAGTCACAAAAAGCTTAACTTTGAAGACGTAAATTTTATCGAATATTTATAAGCGAGAATTAATAGAAGATCAAATAATTATAATAATGATTAATGAAATTGATAATGCTATGACAAACTATATTTCTTCTATTGACATAAAGAAATAAATTAACTCATATTTATTTATTGTGAAATTAACTTGATTTGACTATTGATGATTGATTATTTTAAATTGCGTGTGTATGTAAAGACATACTAATGGTAATACAAGGTACATAGGATACACCATATCGGGCAAAAAAGCCATAGTGAACATATTATGTAAGATACATGTATGTAAACATTTTTTTATGTAGCATCATGATAAATAATATTAGATCATTGCTACATTTCATTATAAGGATGGATTCTCATGAAAAGAGTGTCATTAGGGTATTGTACATGCATGCATGGGCATGCATTCATTACAGAAATGCAACGACACTAATGGTTTTGTGCAAAAACCACAGGAAACTTGAAAACGACCACCATATTGGTGAACTTGCCGAAAAGCTCGATTTCGATGATTTTGAAATATGTTCTGAACATTCTCTATGAGGTAATATATAAAATAACATATAAAATATATGCATGTGTCCGTATTTTATATACTGTTGAATTATTTTGCTTTGCCAATATTCCTAATTCTTCGTTTACAACCTTATTTTTGCTAATGTCGTTTGCATACTGAATCATTTAAGTTTATGCATAACCTTTTTACGTTTCTGTGTATATCTTATCTTAAACTGTTTAAACAAAACGAAATTGAAACAAAGATATAGACAAAATGAAAAACCTGAAATTACTGATTGGGAACGACCCAGTATGCAGATTAATACTGTATTATCTTACAATTAATACCTTTGTTATATAATATCATATGATATTCATTTGCAATAATTTTTATAAAATCAATTTGTATATTCATAAAGGAAGATACATTATACATTATATACCAAATCAACCAACAGTATAATTTTAATTATATAATAATTTGCTTCATATCAGAAGACTAACATACATATGATATGTAAGTTGTTAAGTGGGGGGAACTTATCTTAACATTTATAAATTCAGTTCATTCTAATATGTGAATTTTAGAGTGATTGATATAGCATGTTGCAGTAACAACTGTTAAAGGATGGCTGTACCTATGCATACTTTAAGTAATGGACAAAAAATCCCTGTCTTAGGACTTGGTACTTGGCAAGCTGGAGTGAGTATTTTGTTTAAAAATAATATATGATAATGCACAGATGTATGAAAGTATCGGCCAAATCTTTTACTTTATATTCTAAAAGAGACGTTTGACAGATTTCTAGTTAACATAAAGTATAATAATAGATAGATATAAAGTATATAAAGTATAGATAGATATAAAGATAAAGTATAATAAGATATTTGAAATAAAAGAAAACAATGTAAAAAAAGTTATTATTTGTCATTTACTGACTAATTTACTTACAAAATTATTAAACTGGTATGTTTGAAAGTTCTTTATCGTATTGTAAATTATTACATATCACTATTTTATAGTCAAGTTCTCTCCATTAATAATGGAGAATGATGAAAATGGAGAAAAACACAATAACATTATATGACACGACAAAATAGTGGTTTTAAAGCTTTGAATTATTCATAGATCTCATGATTTCAGCAATTAAAGTATTTCTTTCAACAGGAAGGACCTTACAAAATTTTCTTCACAAATCTCAAATGTAAATTTTTTAAGATCGGACAGAGTATGATAATATATATACCACTGAATGATAATTTTTTCATGTAAATTTTTTAAGGACAATCCAGGTGTTGTTGAACAAGCAGTGCGAGATGCGGTGGATGCCGGTTACAGGCATTTTGATTGTGCTTATATCTACTGCAATGAAAAGGAAATTGGCAAAGCTCTACGCGATAAAATTGCCGAGGGTGTGGTAAAACGAGAAGATTTATTTATCACGACAAAGGTAATTTTCTGCCTAATGACAAAGTTTCTAGGCATTAATTTTGCTACTAACTGTTGAAGTAATTACTTCAAGAAAAACTCTACACCTATTCTTTTACCACTGTTACGAAGAGAATAGAATTTAGTGATACAAAAAATTCGATCTATATTATTGTGCCCTTGTATATAAATTATATTTTGGATTACAAGATCTAGAAACAAAAGAGCTATATGTAGATTTCTATTGCTGTTTCTTGTAGCCTTCAGCTAGAGCTACAAGGTTAACTTTTTGGTAATATACTTTGCTATAAATTGTATTGCTTCTATTGTATTGTAACACTGTAAGAGTGAGGATCTGGATCAGCATACACTATACTTATACTTATACCTCTATTTATTTCAATATATTTTTCTATTACAAATTCATCCACTCGTTATTCTATCAATCAACCTCAACACTAACTTTTTTGTACTTTCAGTTATGGAATTCGATGCACAGGAAAGAATTGGTAGTACCAGCGTGCAAAAAATCACTTGAAAATTTTGGATTCGATTATGTTGATCTTTATCTTGTTCATTGGCCCATGGGATTTGATGTAAGATTTCATAACTTGACTATGCATTCCAAATCTGTTGACTGGATTGTCTCTTAATCAGAGCTTTTTACTATTAGGAAATTAAGACCAATCAATTTCAGTTAGAACATTCTTTATTCCAAACTGTAAATACGATATAATTTAATTTTAGTTTTAAAATGTGATATAACAAAAATAAAACTGTATATAAGAAGGTAGATCTGTAAAAAGAATTATCATCCGAATGACTTTATTAATTCGTTTTTCCGTTCAACAAGTTGGTATCGACATAATAAGCTTGAAAAATAATTGAAAGAAATGATTGCATTATTTATGTAGAAACATTATAATCCTAGGAAAATTCTGAAGGTCTGTGGCCAGTCGATGAGAAAGGTAATCCCATGTATGGAGACGTGGATTATCTCGATACGTGGCGAGCTATGGAAGAATGTGTAAAGCTGGGATTAACTAAAAGTATAGGTCTTAGCAACTTTAACTCCCAACAGATCGATCGTGTTTTATCGATCGCCCAAATCAAGCCTGTCATGTGTCAAGTGGAGTGCCATCCAAACTTAAATCAGAAAAAACTACGTGATTTCTGCACGCAACGTAACATATCTATCACGGCTTACAGCCCACTCGGTTCTCCTAAGCGTACTTGGGCGAAACCTGGCGATCCAGAAGTTACCATCGAAGCAGCAGAAATAATCGCGATTAGCAAAAAGTATGGGAAGACTCCGGCGCAAGTTGTTTTACGATACTTGGTAATGTGTAAATATATAAAAAGATGTTTATGAAACGAGCATTTTTTTAAAAGTAATTAATGTGCTGCAATGGACTTCAAACGTTTAATTGAAATAATTATTCTATCAATAGATTGACATTGGTACCATTCCTATACCTAAGTCTAGTTCGAAGGAACGTATTAAGGAAAACATCAATATCTTCGACTTTAAGTTAACATCACAGGAAATTGCAACCATCAATACACTTGACCGCGGAATTCGTATTTGTCCTGCTGCAGAGTAAGTAATATGCGGATACAGTGATTAAACGTGCATATTTCTTGTTTTTACATTTTAATTACAACAAAGTTTTACATTTAGGTTTAAGGGACACAAGGACTATCCGTTCACTATAGAATTCTAAAAGAGAAAATAGATTCACTATTTTACATAACTGTCTTATTCTATGAAATATTTCGTTAAGCATTTTGTTTTATTAAACGTATATTATATATATAAGAACATATATTCTATGTAATTTTCGTTTATGCTTGTAATTACTTCTATTTTTAATAAATCATTGTTATAAAAAGAACTACTGCTTAAAAATATGTATATATCTACCACCTTTCTTCAATATTCATAAACTAAGAATCCGAAATATATATCGTCATATTTCGTATATCGGCATAGGATAACAAGTTATATACATAAGATTTATATTATTATTATCAAAACAAATGCTGTCTTCTTCGTTAACGAAAACAAAAAATAACCTTTGATAACATTTTGAAATATCGTAATAATATTGAGCAATTATCTAATCTTGGCTAGAATTGTTTCGCGTCATCTTTATCGTTATATAATGATTTACTTAGAGTAGAATAGTATGAATAGAAGATTCAACGATACAGTTCAATCAGTTAGTTTCTAGAATATTGTGCACTTTACATCTGATTACAAGTGGCAGCGGAATTTTCTGACAAAAATTCACCAACGAGATCTATTGTTTTGACGACTTACTTAAAATCTATAATTAGTAATGGCTGAAATACCGTCTCTTGCGCTTTCCAATGGATATAAAATGCCTGCTTTTGGTCTTGGTACGTATCAGGTACGTATTTATACATATTTAAAGATAAGACGCAATAATCGAAGCAGATATCGATCGTACATTATGATTACATCTACGTGAAAAGTTTCAACAAATTCTTTTGAAAGCACCACTTGACCACGTTGCGTTGTTTATTCAAAATACTCGCACCTTAATTCTGACTCATTTTTGACGCAGTCGCATTGTACTATCGTCAAAAAGTTCCTTAAATTTGAGAAAAATATGATGGAATTGTTATTGATAAACCAAGAATGTCTACACGTTTATAGAAAATGTTAAGGCATAAAAATACATATAATGTATAAAGTAATATAATTGATTTATATATATATATATATATTATATTGGGGTTAGGTATATTTTTATATATATATATAAAATATAATAATATATATATAAATATATATATTATATATAAATATAATATTATATATATTATATATATATATATAAAAATATATATATTATATTTATATATATATAATATATATATATAAAAATATACCTAACCCTATATATATATATAATTGCTTTATATAAATAAAGCATAATAGCAAAATATTCGTTATAACATTTAGCGAAGTAAAGTAATAATTTAAGTAAATCTCTAATGAAATTTCATTCTTTTAATTATAATTATATTAACAAAATGCAAATTTGCATAAATATCCGCAGCTCGGGTATTGATATATGTGATTTATACTTTCGATTCTATTCATAAAGATGTTCTAAAAACGTTGTAACGGTTTACTTTTTAGATGTTTACTTAAAATGAGAGTGAGATATAAAATTTCGAGAGTAATAGCAGTAATAAAGTGGATTAAATTTTGTACCTTTCCAGTCCCGTGCTGGAGAGGTGGAAGCAGCTGTAATAGAGGCAATAAACCTAGGATACCGTCACATAGACACAGCGTTCTTCTATCAAAATGAGAAAGAAATTGGTCAGGCAATTCAAGCGAAGATCAAGGATGGAACTGTGAAAAGGGAAGATCTTTTCGTTACAACTAAAGTAATTAAATATATTTAAAACTTTTAAATTTTATTTTTTATCAGAGATGAAGACATTTCATATAACATTTCTTACAGCTCTGGAATAACTTCCACAAAGAGTCAAGCGTAGTTCCAACATGTAAGAAATCTTTGGAAAATCTTGGATTAACTTATGTAGATCTTTATCTGGTTCATTGGCCATTTGCCTTCAAGGTTCGTTCTAATTCAATACGTTTTAATTACCTGTTTAATGGGCATTTTAAAAAATGTACTAAGTATTTTTTAGGAAGGAGACGATTTAATGCCCAGAGACGCAAATGGGGCACTTTTGATGTCGGATACCGACTATCTCGAAACATGGAAAGGGATGGAAGAGTGCGTGCGATTAGGATTAACTCGTAGTATCGGAATTAGTAATTTCAATCAGGAACAGATCACTCGTTTACTTGCTGTAGCCAAGATACTGCCTGTAAATAACCAGGTACAAATTGTTCTCTGCACTACTTGTGTAATTAATTCGCAATTAATTTAAAATTTATTACTTCCATTAGGTCGAAGTGAACATAAATATGGATCAAAAACCATTGATACAGTTCTGCCAAAAACATAATATCACGATAACCGGATATTCACCGCTAGGACAACCAGGTAATAGGGCGGGAATACCAACTTTCTTGGACAATCCAGTGTTAGTAGGGCTTTCTAAAAAGTATAACAAGACGACAGCACAAATTGCTCTAAGATATGTCGTAAGTAAATAATATCTAGTTATAATATTTTTTATCATTTTAGAGATAACTATCTTATTTAAATACTGTGTGGAGAGTACTATTTCATGTTCTGCGGGTATAGCTACTTTTGTATATATTTCGATATTTCGTTTAACGATAATGCAACCTACCATTTGGGCCATTTCCACCAGTAAAGATAAGTTTAGTAATAGACATACACATACGATTACACATATGAATACATTATACGATTACATACGTATGTATATGTAAATCGATCCTTTGCTCGTTAACACAGGCTATATCGCTAAAATGGAATTTACTAAGACATCGATCCGTTTATCTACAGACATAAAATTTAATTTTTTTCCATCGAAATATTCCAGTTGCAACAAGGAATCGCTATCATTCCGAAAACAGTAACACCGAGTCGATTGAAAGAAAATATGAATATATTTGATTTTTCCTTAACGGATGAGGAAATGGCCTCTATAGCAAAACTTGGCACGCATCAACGTGTTGCACGATTTGGAGAGTAAGCATCCCGATGGTCCATTAAATTGTAAATTAATTATTCTTGTTATCCTGCAAAGAGATAGTAATGTTATTTCTACTCCTTTTTACAGTGCAAAGGGGCATAAGTACTACCCGTTCGAATAATAAAAGTTTCATTGCAAACAAGTAAAATGACAGGAAATAGCTCATCAGATTCAGTATAAATTAATAGTAAGGTATATCCCCTTTGAACTTACATAATCCCACGGTGTAATTCGGTACTTGTTTGACCCTTATTTAGTCAATTAGATTTATTGAATGCCATGGAAAATTTCGATGCTCCGGACGACATGACATCATACGTAATAATGTGGACACTGTCACGGACAAGACTAATCGCATTCAGCCAATGTTAACCTTCATTAAAGAGTGTATATACTGCGAGTAAATAAAATTGCATCAAAAGAAGAAATTGTCAAGCAGAAAGTATTTCATTCTCTTTTTTTCTTGTAGAATCGTTACAAAATGCGAATCGCTAATAACTCATTTAAATGGTTAGGACAACATTGAATAACAGAAATAAAAAAATAAGGTAGTTTCTGATTCTCGCAACGCAAATACATTTTTGCACTGCAGCGAAGCACGTACAATCAATATGAGAACAATTCTCGAAACTATAAAAGGAAACTTCTGTTTCAAGGATAGATGACGCAGTGATGATTATTGTTTCTGTAATCGTTCAAAATACTGTAAGCGGAAATACAATCAACGGACTAGAACGAAGTTGAAGGTTGTTTGGAAAGATGTATTTTGAATGAAAATAGTATCTAACGAAATGAGAATGCAAATCCTATAGTATTATACATTTCATTTTCATAGTACCAACTTTTTATAGTCATATGAAAGTACTACTAATTGCTATGAAATCTAATATGCTTAGAACTCTAACATAGCTAATTAATTATAATATGTAAATTAATTCATATGCATAATAAATACAATCGTGTATACTTTCTGTAAGCACTGTAAATATACCTTTTTTTGTTCTCCATTGATTGCTTCGCATCTTTAAATAAGAGAACTTCGTAATATAGACTATAGAATTCTACAGTAGTGCTAGCCTAGATTAACAAAGATTCCATTCAAAAAAAAGGCCATGTCTTATACTCATTAGGAATTCCGGAGCAGACTTCTTCAAGGCCAATAAACAACAAAGGCTCTTGTGGACGAGAGCCCTTTTTCAGCATAATTCACTTCACCAATAAGCAAAATTGCTTTTTCTATATCTGCTCAACGCATCACATAAACAGAGTCTTTTACGCGCAAACATAATATTACCCAATAATTTTGCGGTGACATTTTTCCACTATCGGTTCGCTAATCGGTTTCAACGATTTTTCGTTTCAAAAAATTTGAAAAATTTACCTGACAAGATATACCACATACGTAGGTACATGCTCTAACTCGAATTTCGTATCGCAATGTTTGGTAAATTCAAGCACGACCTTCGAGCGATCATTGTTACGGTAAAAGCGACACCTCGAAATTATTTGTTATTAGCCCATTGCCGGTCACGTATTCATTATATTGCCATTAAATGAACGAAGAAATTACACCATGAATCATATCGCTCAAGCGTAAGTTTCATAAACTACCGTGTTTGAAATGTTGTTTTTTTTCTTTTCAATACCAGTTTTCTCGGTGAAATAAACGCCACGAACATTGAACGCGATCATTAAATGGCTTTTATAGGTGGAACGCGAAATTTTCCAACAAAAGCAGTTCGCCAACTTGCAATAGATTGCTATCGTCATCAAACATCTCGTCATCCACGATGGTTCAGTGCGGTTCCTGGAGATCTAGAATGCTCGATAAGGTGAAAGAATGCCGCGATGCGATTAAGAACATGGTAGCCTTCGATAAGTCGCCAAACAGCATTAAAACTACGCGAACAGCCGGCAAACGCCCAAGCAATTCCTCCTTCCACACGAGAGCAACGACTTCTCTGTCCTCGATACCGGATGTCATTACGTTCAGCAGCATCGCGTTGAAGCATAAAGAATACGAAGACGTGCCGATTCTAATGAGAGACTCCATATTCAATTCGGATGAATCAGAGAAACTGAACACGTCCGTGGAACCGATCGACCAAACTAACAATGCAAACGATTCGTTTAACCGCTTCGTTTCGATGGATAACATGATCAGTAATTCGTTGAAATCGTTCCTGGCGCTCGAGGAGCAGGTAAAAGAGGAATTTTTGGAACAGCACGTTTCCTCGATCAAAAAGAAAATTTCAGCGGAACCGTTTCTTTCCTATGCGGAAGGCAACGCAGAATTCATTTGGACAGATGACACAACGGAGGAGAGTTTTTTTGGTAAGGCATGGAATTCTCTAGAACACTTGGACACGGTCGATATCGGAAATCCACGTAGGAACTCTACATTTTATGAAGATCTTTGCCTGCACAATAATCGTACTTCTTCCCCGATTCGAAGTCATCCGTTTCAAGATTCTGGCTTTGAAAATAATTTCTCCATATAAGTTCTCACTTATGATTATTTATTGAATATCTCTTTTTTTTTATGTTTTTTATGTATTGAACCTTTTGTAAGTTTAGTTCGTATTTAGATCAATAAAGTTTATTACAATGAATATGATCACTTATGTCAGTCTGATATACTCACATATACTGTGTCCATTCCTAACATTCCACCGACTGAACGTAAACAAAAATATCGTCAGAGTAATAACACCATTACTTGTTGATGACATTTTGGAATCGCGCACAATCAACGATACTTTCATTTAAATTATCCTTTAAGTAATTCTTTTGAACGTGAATTGTGAATCGATTACGTAACCAACCGTCGATTAATTTTCATATAGGAAAAAAGTGTTAAAAATAACTTGAACGAGCGGAATTACAGTTTGAAACAAAAGCAGAATAATAATATCGAAATTTTTGAAATTATCGATTTCGTGAACGACCATGATGCTGGAATATACGAACGAATACAACGGTTCGTTTCTATCCTACGGGAAGCTTAAAGAAATATCAACCGTCTTAAAAGAAGGACAAACTATTCAAAGCAGGGTAATGAATTTTATTCTGACGATAATCAGCTATATAGTCCTAAAAATCAACGATCGAAGTCACCTCCATGAATTTACGGACATATTCGACGACAGATGTTTGCAAATCTTAAAAAACGACCTAGAAAACCTTATGCATTTCAAGACCAAATTTTTCAACTTGTTAATCTTGGAATTGTTATTGGAAACTGTCAAGAAAGAGAACAATTATCGAAACAGACGTCTTAAACTGAATGCGGCCGTGGATACGGCAAATAAAGGATATAGCAAAGTGGTTCTTCAGAAAAAAATCAAGGTTATTGTAAAATTCTTAATTTTCCGAAAGGTAAAGACGTCTTCTTATCTCTACGATGAAAACAATACGTTCAATTGGTTTTCATACAAACAAAAAATTAACGTTGTACTTAACAACGAGATCAACCCAAAAGACAATTTTTTAATGATTAAAAATAATTTAAAGGATTATTGTAAAAAAGATATTATGAATTGTATTCTTTATAAAAGAAAAGATGAATGTACAAATAATGTGACGAATTTGACAAACTATACAAATAAGGAACCTAAGTTTTACGAAACGTCTGTGTACTATACTTGTATCAGCGATCTCTGTACCAAATTCTATTGGTTGCTCTGGTATGGATGGCTGGCGATTTGTATGTATTATTGCTGTAAGCATTTTTTACCTGACGTTCTTAGGTGTCGTACATCAATTAATCAGTAGAAAATAACACTGTGATAGTTTTATTTGCATATATTTATAAGCTAAGCGCGAATTCTGTATTATTCTGTTCAAATTGTTATCTACTTTTCCACATACATGCATGAATGCCACATACATGATATTAATCTGATCGATACATTTATCAATTATAAGATCGGTAAATCTATTTAACTTGGCCGATTATTTGATAGAAAAATGTATTCCGTAATGCGTTGCAATAATATAATCTATATGTTGCGTGATTTATTTAACAGAAGCATTTTATTCTATTTATTTCTACTTATAAATTTTTATTTCTATTTATAAAATGTGAAATATTTATCGAAGCAATAACGTAGCTGAATTCAGCTGGCACTGTTTTCAATACTGTGATATCAAATGTTCTGTATTTTTTATTTCTGCGATAGACCCAGAAAAACTATGTATAATCGAGCTTGAGCGCTCTCTCAGTTTAGTAATTATGTACGTCTCCTAAATATAAGCACGTATGTTTAATTATAGTAGTATATATATAGAATATAAGATATTTCTATTAATAAATTTTTCAATGCTAGATATGAGTTTAAACGTGTTCAACTGAGAAGTGTTCCTGCTGAAGTATTTGAACACTTATTGTTCATTCATATGCTCTCATAATAAGCTTATTCACGTAAGCTCATGCGTATTGTTCAACAAAACAAAATATCGATAATGTTTTTGTTTGTACCATTACTGCACATTTGAATAAGAATGAAAAACAAGTGTAAAAGGACCACGATGATCGATTTTAAATTAAATTAAACGTTATGAACACCTGAAGTATTTCAATGTTCACATACTGAAAAAATATATATTCATACGTAAGTAAATATACAACATGCTATTCTTTCCTATTTATTGGTCCAGTCTTTGAATATAAACATTTTAAAAATACAATCATTGATCGTGATTAGATATATGTACTTGGAAATTATAAAAGTTTTAGAAAGTTGTCCACTTACCGACAAGTGCAATGACATTTTAAATTTTATTTAATATTCGAGAACGATCCATTTCTGTTATAAGAGTAACTCATTCATTCATCCTTAGTGATCAAGGGATTGTGAACTGTTCCTTGCTGCTCATAACGGACTCTGTAATTTTCCATAAGGCCCGTTTCTCGTAACGAATTTACCGGAGTCGCAACACTACGCTTCAAATTACAAATACATAGAAAACTTCCTCTATACAACACATAAGTTTTATTATGCAAGGTCGCGCACATATCAGAGGCTGCGAAACGCATGCGCAGAAAAATCTCGTAGAACAGGACAGTACACTTTTAGGGGTCCACAAGATAAAATTCTTCTTTGTATTTATATTTATGTATTTCTAGCTATAAAATTTATAACCTTTGCGTGAATTGCGTGAATTGCGTGAATACCTCAAATGCAACAAAATATTAGCATTTGAAAAATAGAATGCAGATTAAGATACATTAATTTCATACATATTTACACACATATTTTAAAATTCAGGTGTAAACATTCGCAGTCAAAGTATACATTTACAAATCAAATACAGCATAGAAGGATGAGATATTTTATTAATATTAGAAGAAAAAATTTTATGCTGGCTATTAGCTAGTAACGTGTAAGTTGTAACAAGAAATATATGATATTAAGAAAAGTATATTCTGTTTTCGTCAGGGGTTTTCTAATCATTTAACCACGATCTATTTTTAAGATATATAAAACAAAACATAAACAAAACAGTAAATTACGCTTCATCCTCCGATATACGAGTATACGGGTCTGCCTCCGGTGAAGGGGACGGGGTACAAGGGTTAATGTAGGATATTTATAAAAGGAGCTGAGCGAATTTACCGGCATTGTGCTGCCGGCGCTACTTTGCGACAGTGTATCGAATATCAAAATATAATACCAGTGTTAAATACGTACCCTGTGTTTCAAGTAAGAAAGTTCGTATAAAACATAAAAAATAATCAAAATGGTTCTAAACGTACCGATGACAAAATTCTACAACGGCAACGAAGTGCCGTCATTTGGACTTGGTACATGGAAGGTCAGTACTATTACCGATATAGTAATTAAACATCAAAGAATTAATCCTTTATTTTCAAGAAGAATGTAGATAAAGTTGTTTACGATATATATGACGAATTTCTTCTTGCGCAACTGATTAATGAATTTCATTCGCAATGTTTTTATAATTTTCTATTTGAAATCTGCAGTATAAGATATCTGCAACATTGACATATCAATAAGATGTAATATGTTTCTATGATGTTCTCGAATTTTCCAAATGGATGAACGATTTGCCCTTGTATCTAGAATGTAGTGGTTCTCTTAGTTGTTTTTATGACAACAGCATTATAACGTTTTCTATGTCTCTACATCTTCTGACATTTAATGAATTAAAATTTCAAATATGAGAATAGCAAACAAAATATTCTGAAAAACCAATCTTTCATCACATTAATATTTATAGAACTATTAGATCTTTCTATATTTTTTTATATTTGTGTTAACTAGATTTTATATGCTACCTTCATTATCTTTATACTTTGTACTTTCAACTTCATATGTATTTGTATCGATTATTTCCAATCAATAGAAGTGCACATTTAAGCACATTTTAAGATAAGTTTATCAAAAATAATACACATAAATGATATCATATCAGTTAAGACTTTAAGTGGAAAATAAGATTATATAACATGATTTTTATTTTTACTACAAATATATTTCTACTTTGTATATCTATTGCACAAGTTGTTGTAATTTATCTTTTTCAATTAAATAATAACTTATACATTTTTTAGTCCAAACCTGGAGAAGTTACTCAGGCTGTTAAGGATGCAATTGATATCGGATATAGACATATCGATTGTGCCCATGTTTATGGCAATGAAAAAGAAGTAGGTACTGCTATTAAAGCAAAGCTGACCGAGGGTATTGTGAAAAGGCAGGACCTTTTTATCACCAGCAAATTATGGAATACTTTCCATAGACCAGATTTAGTTGAACCTGCTATTAAAAAGACTTTATCAGATTTGGGTCTTGAATATTTGGATCTTTACTTAATTCATTGGCCAATGGCATACAAAGAGGGAGATGATCTTTTCCCAAAGAATGCTGATGATAGTCCTGCTCTTAGCAATGTAGACTATGTAGATACGTGGAAAGCTATGGAAGCTTTGGTATCTAAAGGACTTGCTAAAAATATTGGTGTTAGCAACTTTAATTCTGAACAAATAGACAGGCTACTTAAAAACTGCAGCATCAAACCAGTTACAAACCAAGTAAATATAAGTTTCATTCAATTTATAGTGATGTATAATGAATGCATTTTTATATTGAATAGTACATTTATAATGTATATAATTGTACATTTATAGATTGAATGCCACCCATATCTTACTCAAAAAAAACTTTCTGATTTCTGCAAACAAAAGGATATTCTTATTACTGCCTACAGTCCCCTTGGATCACCTGATAGACCATGGGCTAAGCCAGATGATCCAAAATTGTTAGATGATAAAAAATTAGGTGAACTTGCGAAGAAATATAATAAAACACCTGCTCAAGTTCTTATTAGATACCAGGTATATGCTAATATTTCATTCATGAACTATATTCACAGGTAAACATTATAATACAATTTTTATTTTTCTTTCAGTTGGATCGTGGTCACATAGTTATCCCTAAATCAGTTACAAAATCAAGAATTGCTCAAAATAGTGAAGTCTTCGACTTTAAACTTTCCGCAGAAGACATTGCATACATTGATACCTTTGACTGCAATGGCAGGATCTGTCCAATGTTTGGGTAAATATTTTTATATTTTTTACTCATGAATGTAATTCTTATAAAATTTGCTTTTGATATTGTCATTTGTATTTTTTTCAGCACGGAGCCCAGCCCTTACTATCCCTTCCACATTCCATTCTAAGCAATCGAATTAAGTTAAAAACCAATATGTACAAACTACCTTCATTGTAATCTTTACAATACTCTTTTCTTCTGTACATTTTCTAAGTGAAATTCGTATAAAATAAACTATACTCTAATAAATATATGTATACATTTATTTCCCATGCATCATATACTCAAAATTTTTTCCCATAAGGGAAAGGTGGAAAAGGGTATAACAGCTTGAAATAATGGTATATATGACGAAGCAACTTCAAATTGTCAGAATCATTCTGATAAACTGATAAAGCCAGATAAAGAATTACACCACAGAGCTGAGAAATTGCCTAAAAAGATAGCACAGGGGAAAGGGAAGTATCGCTCACCGTCATGCATTGTTATACAGTCTTAGTTGTATATATGCAACACTCTCAGTCATATCCATATCTTTTACCATTTTATTGTAAGTGTGGAAAATAATAAATGTGTGGTACCATATAAAATAAATAGGAGCTTCGATTAACGCTGCGCGTCAATTCATTAATGTATTATTTCGAATGCACATGTGACGATGGCACAACAAATCGTGAAATTTAATAATGGCAATACTTGTCCCATTCTTGGTTTGGGTACTTGGCAGGTACGTTACAATTTAAAAAGACAATATTTTTTATAACATAATACTTGCTTAAGTTTTACTAAATATGTTTTTGGTTTTGTCAGTGTAACTTTAATAATGTTAAATCAAGATTATTTAAAAAATTCGAAATTTGAACCATTTTTTAATTACGTTCATCTGTAGTAATTTATTTCACACTTTTATGTCAAATAGTCCAAGCCGAATGAAGTGATTCAAGCAGTAAAAGATGCCATTGACATCGGCTACAGGCATCTAGATTGTGCCCCCGTTTATGGAAACGAACCAGAGGTCGGTGCAGCAGTTGCCGCAAAAATTAAAGAAGGCGTTATTAAACGGGAAGATATTTTTATCACGAGTAAATTGTGGAACACGAACCATCAACCTGATCTAGTCGAACCTGCATTAAAGAAAACTTTGAATAATCTTGGGCTTGAATATCTCGATCTTTACCTGATGCATACACCAATGGGGTTCAAGCGTAAGTTTTAATCTTTGCTTTTGCTTAATTAATAAATAAAATATATTTCTTTTTACAGCTGGTGATGATCCATTCCCTAAAGATGCTGATGATAAATCTATAAATGATGATACCGATTATGTCGATACTTGGCATGCAATGGAGAATCTTGTAAAGAAAGGTCTTGTAAAGAACATTGGAGTAAGCAACTTCAATTATCAACAAATGGAACGAATACTTTCTAACTGTACAATAAAACCAGTGACAAATCAGATTGAATGCCATCCATATTTAATTGAGAAGAAAGTGTGTGACTTTTGCAATTCTAAAGGAGTCCTTATTACTGCTTACTGTCCTTTTGCTAAGCCAGGTCTTAGTGTTGATGAGCCTGTACTGTTAGAAGACTCAACAATTACAGCGCTAGCTACCAAATGCAAAAAAACTCCTGCTCAAGTAGTACTGCGATATCAAGTATGTATTTTAATGACAAAATTCTCTTTAATCACATTCATAAGTCAAATTAAAAAAGAAGAAATTTATTAAATAGATACAGCGTGGACACATAGTGATTCCTAAATCAGTAACAAAATCGAGAATACAAGAAAACTTTAATATCTTTGATTTTGAATTAAGTTCAGAGGATATGGATACAATAAATAGTATGAATTGTAATAAAAGAGTTGGCTTAAGACCTGAAAAGTATGTATTAAAAAATTGCTTAATATAAAAAATAATGTTTGAAACTTCCTCATTTCATAATTATTTGTTTGACTTAGTTTCAGATTTAGTCACCACAAATACTTCCCCTACAACACAGAATTTTAATATTATTCTATAAACCAACACTAATAAACAGAATTTTAATATTATATTATAAACCATGAATAATGAAATATATTTCTTTTTAAATTATTAAGCTTTTTTTCATGAAATCCCTTTAGTCTAACTTTACGTCATAACAAATGGAACACTAAATAACTCTTACGATTAGGTGCACTGGCACAATGATTCATCACTGTCTTCACAACCGCATGAGCAACATTCGCAAAATTCATCCTCACTGTCCTCTTCAGCCAACTGTTTTGAATCAATTGGTTGATATTCCCCGGAAGGACCCAGCGGATCATCGCTACAGTTACATGCTGCGTTGGATAACCCACGGGCACATTTGCCCCTGCAATTACACCTGCAGCTTCCAACTAGACGTGGACAGGGCGTCGATGGACAAATTTCACAAGGATCTCTAATATCGCAGGGATTTCTGAGATCACAAGGTAGTACGTATGGTTTGCACCCTGTTCGAATACCTGTATTTTATTTTCATATTAGTTTCTGTCCTTCTCATTAAAGAACTTACTACATTGTACATACACATACCATGATCTGCCATTCTATAACGTGGTAGCTCGTAGAAAGGTTTCCTTGAAGATGTAGCATAACTTCTGATAGGTTTGTTACAAGGGATTTTGCAAGGAGGAATATGTTTTCCTACACAAGTTTTTTTCAAAACATATTCAAGATCCTGAGGAGTAAAACAAGGGCGATGACACTGCGCTGACTTCGAGTTGGGCTTTGACAATTTGATTTGCTCATCATCGCTTGTTTTCTCACCGTTCGATTTTTTTTGGGTAGTGGGCGACTGAATTCTGGGTTTAACTGTAGCAGTAGTTAATTTTTCAGTTAGTACCTATAAAATATCAAAAAATGAATGATAGTGAAGAATTTGTTATAACGATGAAATAAATTTTTGTACATTATTCGCAACAAACGATGTGCGAGTATCTGCGCTTCTCATTTGAGATGCAACTTCCGATTTTTCGTTATTTGACCACCAATTCGATATCCAGGAAGACATTTTCTCGATCTCTCCCTTAGGCTCTTCAGGCTCAGTTTCTTGATCCAATTTTTCAATATTCTGCTTCGATGTAGAAATTATTGCGTCACTTTGTGGCTGTAAGAATATGGAAATAAAAAATATATCAATTCATCACATTATTCTACTTTAAATATATAATTTTCACTAACGATGACAGCTTTCCCTTCCTGTTTTTTCTTTGATTCATTTTGTTTATGCAATAAACATTTTTTTGGCACGTAACATATTCCTTTCCAGCTACCATTTAAATCTGGAATGCAGCTAACGACTTTCTTTCGAGTGCAAACATTTTGATACTCCTTAGACGTTAATAATCGATCCATATGTTCCTTGAAAAGCGTCTCCTTCTTTTCCAATTGTTTAATACAATTCTTCAGATTTAATTCTTCCTCAGCCAGTTGACGAATCTTCGTTAAGCAAAGTAAATCCTCGGAATGTATCGAGTGAAGACTCGGACTAGTGTGACACCGTACTTCTTTCTCCAAATCTTTCAACTTGTTGTTCATCTCCTTATTTATAAGCTCCAAAGATTCTAATTCCATTTCTGTCTCTTCCAATTTAACATCCGCTTGAATGATCTTCTCCTGGGATTAAATTGACTTTTATTATTATACGTTTAAAATAAGAAGATATAATGCAAAAGAGCAGGTACATTTAGGAAACGACAAATTTTTTAGCGATAATTCAAGCACGCTGGTAAGATTTACCCGAATTAAACGCTGAATTTCAATCGTTCCGTACATGCAACTCCTCGGTCTCATTGTTCAGATCCTTCACAGTATTCTTCAGACTTTCGAGAAGTTTTTCAGTTTGGTCCGGATAAGGAGCGAACATCTTCATAATCTTGCGAATTTTACAGTACGGCGCGTCGTCGCAATTTTTCGACATCCACATATTGTACGCTATTAACGCAGGAATCGATCGTTCCATCGTCGTAATCTTTTCTTTTAAATATTTCTGTCTACCGAGAAGATCGCAACGTCGCTCCTTTATCTTCATTGTGATATCTTCTAAATAGGGTGAGGAATGTTCGCTCGCCTTCGTGTCTGATTTCGGACCTAGAAATAAAAAAAAAGAAAGTCGAACGACGCTTTATCAAACGTATATTTTGTCTGCATAATTTATGAAGTAATTATTTTAAGTATCACCTACATTTACATCGGGACGTCATGATTCTTAAGGCGTAGTTTCTGTCCAAAATAAAATTTTTCGTTTAAGGCCAAAATTGAATGACAATATGTACACTAGATCCGTAGTCACAAGTAAAATATTATCATTTTTTATGCAAAACTTTTTAAACGTTTCTGACGTTATTTGTATGCTACGTAGCGTTTAAACTAATAAATTACAACGACATTAATCTTTGATGACATTATCTTTGAAATTTTGATATTACATGTGAACATTAATTTGTTATATATTTGTTATTGACAGTTTCAAGTTGAATAACATATTTCCGTATTAATTACCATTCTCGCCGATAACACATAGATTGAAATTAGCAATGATAGTATTTTTAAAAAAAACTATCGAACAAGGACGTATGTTTTCTCTGATATCTTCAATCATTTTTGACAATCTTACGCGCAACGAAAATCAACATGCATTAACGTAACGTCCCTGCGTATTGTACAAAATGTATTAGATCTGTTTAATTTACTTATTGGGGAAAAGATATAAAATATATTGCGCTGTTTGAAATCTGGAGCAAATCGAAGTGGATAGCAATGTTGCTTCTCGACTTAATCAAGAGTTAATAAAATTAAGAAATTAAATTAAATTCAATTTATGATAAATTTGATAGTTAGCTTGCAAATGAATTTTTATTTAATAGAAGAACGGAGGATTTGACTAGTCGTGACACGGATGACGATAAATATTCTTTGTTGACTGGAACCAGCACATCTCTTCAGGATAGCACCGGAAGTACAATTACAGGCTCTATTAGAGCCAACTACGAACGCAATTTCGAAGATCGTATCTTGTATGGACAAAGTGGTGCTCGCAGATTTAGTTATAAAAAAAGAAAGACTTGCAGCGGAAATGGAATATTTAGTGCTCCTCCCGGCGTCAGTCCCCATCATGTTAAATCATCTATTATCCGTCGCAACACAAGTAGAGCTTCTGAACTCCATGCATATTCTACCACACATATCTATTATTTTCTAAATCCACTAGTACACAAAGTTATATAAAACTAAATACACGAATTATATAATTGTATAAATTATATAAAAATTCAAACTTTTTCTTCTTTTTGTGATAGATGGATCTCGATTAATTTTTGTGTGGCCACAAAAACCGCCAAGAAGTAGATTATTAAGAATATTAGCTCCTCTTATGCATGGAATCCTCATTGGATTTCTGTTCATGGATGCCGTTCATCTTTGGCCAGGAGAATTTTTACCTACGTCGTTGCCTTCCATGATACCCGTCCCTTTACCACCGGTGAAATGTAATGTAATTGAACCACGATGGTTCGACAATAGTTAAATATCATGATCTTTCCTTTGATACTAAAGTCGCGTAGGTTAAATTCGCTTTCGACGGAAACATTTAAAAATTTATGAGAAATTCGGATAAATGTAGAAAAAACATATTAAAACACAAAATGAAAAATAGTCTTATTTTAATATACATATATAACACTAGAAGTTTCTCAATTTGTTTCCTAAAAGATTAGCCTGTAGGTAAGTATGTCTGTATATGTGTATGTATGTATATGTTTATCGAAACACGATACTGTGTGGAATCAATGAAGGTGAAGAGTACTTTCATCTGCAAATATGTCAAATAAACATTTATTTCAAAAATTTGGATTTTTGCGTGCACCTTTTGGCATTGGTGTCGGACGTTATGTGTGTCAGTTACAAAGAATAACTATAAAATTTTGTAAAAGTCACGGTGGTAGTCGTGGAATGAGGTAAGAGAATTCCTTCTCCAACTTCTTCGTTAAAATTAAATTTTTATATTACATATGTATCGAGGCAATGACAGGCGAAAATTCTGAATTTGTCTCTTTTGAGTCATAATTGTTGCATTAATACACATTGTTTATATCTTTTTTTTGGAACATAACCTGCAATATCCCATGCCGGTTGTATGTACATAGATATGTACCTACATAAAAATATTTATTACATTTTTATCATATGCAGAAGTTTTTTGGAACATGATTTAATTGATTATGCAAAACAAAATCCTGGAGTCGTAGTATATGTTAAACCAAGAAGGCACAGAAATCCAATTCTAAAAGCAGAATATTGTAAGTTTATTTATTACTTATTGTATTAAGAAAAACTTTAAATGGTAAAAGATAATATTAAAATATTTATGTAAATTATAGTGAACGGAGAAACACATTGGATATGTGTTGCTGATTATAGTAGGCAGGATATTATACAATGGATGGAATTATTGAAGACTCAATATCATAATGGCCCAGATTACAGATTACTTAAATTATGGCATACAGATTTTCCTTCTATTCAAGGACCTTGGACACCATTCACTTTTAAAGATCCATCTTTGAATCAAGTCAAATTTCCAGATGTAAATATGAAAGCTTCTCCCACTTATATGTTTTGTTATTATACATATATGTATATTTTATTCATTTTTAGAAAAAGATTGGTGAAGCTATTAAATTGAAACCAACAGCAACAGAAAAATTAATTAAATTATTTGAAGAACAGCAAGAAGCTGAAAAGCTTAGCGAAGAAATTCCAGTTCAAAAAAGTGTTAATTAAATGATAGTTTCAGCCATTTTTAGTCATTACAAATTTTTAATCAAATATACTGGACATTAAATCAATATTGCCATAACTTTTTAAAATGACATTTGGTTTGTTCATATTTATGTGATAGTACAAGAAATCTAATAAACATATTTGTTTAATATCTAAATAAAAACCTTTATGTACATATGTCAAATGATCATGTAAATCATTTAATCGTTGTAAGATTATGGCTATTGTAAAATAAATATATATAGCTTACAAATATACTTGTGTTATTTACTGGTATATATAAACTTTGCATGCATATGGTATCATATTTTGCATGAAACTAACGTACTTATTTAAATTATCAAATATACATTCTCTATATATAATTCAGATTGCACGATGACATAACAATTTCATTTGTGCTTTATATTCGTTTGATGGAAGTATATTATTGACTAGCATATATATACATACACATATATATACACAATACTTTTGATATGTGATAGGAGGAGAGTTATAATAAAGCATTCATACTGTTGTTGACTATGTTTATGTTACTGTCAAAATTACAGTGACAGCCACATATTCCTTTTGTTGTTTTGTTTATGTATATCCCTTTATATATTCATTACTACATAAAAATATATCTTAACATTTTTTGTATAAAAATTGAATAGTGATATTATACATAGCGCCATAACTTGTTGAGTAGATGAATCTATAAACTCATATCCAATTTAAGTGACCCCTTTACCTTGCACGTGTGACCAATAGTTTTACATTCTAAATAAGTTATGTTATTATTATTACAATATTTAATTTCTACAACAACCTAAGAATGTAGTTTGTTTTTTAGAGCAATTAATTGCGTTTTTATTAACACGTGCAAACTTTGTATATCAAACATAAAAATATATTCTATACATTCTATGAGACATACAATTATCAATTATTTTAATTAATCTTTACTATTTGAATTAAAAAATATTAAATACAAGACATTAAATTATTATTGTATTAAACATATACAAAATATTAAAATGTTATTAGAATATAACTTCTAATCTAATTAAAATCCAAACGTCAATTAGAATATGAATAAAATATTCTCAATATTTTGAGAACAGTAGATGAAGATTATAACTTTTCTTCATAAAAATACAATAAGCATGTATTTTTTTTTAATTGTATAGTAATTTACGAACGTTTTTTCAAAATTTTGATGATATTATTTACAAAAATAGGAAATATTTCAATTATGCTCTTAAATTGTAATGAATGTCATTTCAAATAATTTTCAGGGGATGGGTACAGTAGCATAACCCTGATATATGCTAATTTCTTTCTATGAGAAATATGAATAAATACTTTATTTTTTACACTACAATAAAGAGTAATATTTTTCCCTATCATTTTTACAAAAAAAAAAAAAAGAAAGAAAAGAATTTGTAACTTCTCCTGTATAATATCAGATGGGCTTAGATATCCATAACCATGTATCAAATTAATGAGATAATGAGGTGAAGTACATTTCTAAAAATGTAACAATATAAATAGGATGAGTTTGATGCTACATTCAATCATACGCACAAAAAGTCACACACCATCGGCCATTCCATATTAAACACTTCATTATGTATAAATAATAAATTTGTAATGCCTCGTTATATAATATTGGTATTAAAAATTGACAAATGTGGTACCTGCGATATTTCATATTTAAATTCAATCATGATATTAAGATAAATTGTTTATACTAATCGTCTTGTAATGAATTTAAATGTTACTATAGAAATTTATCAATTTTTCATTGTATAAAAGTAATCTAACATAACGCAATGTATCACATTTGTAAAATTAAACAAATTAAATCATGCATACGCTCTATCATCCCCTTTTAGCACAGATAAATGTCCACGAAGAAGATAAAACAGCACATCAGGTAAAATATTCTCGTTTAAGCAAAATATCACACATTATATCGATCGTGAAAGAGGGACTAGAGACGATTCATATTCGACTTTATTCGTCTTTAAGTCGTTTACTAAGTTCTTCTTGTTGCTTCTCTCGCAATTCCTTTTTTGGCTTTATTCGTTTAAGCTGACCATCCCTAAAAATTTAATTAAAAAAACTTAATTGTTTCTCTTTATATATAATGAAGAATAATATTTTGTTTATCTAAAAAATTTTACCATTGTAAATCGACCAAGCCACCCTGTCTTGCTATCACAGACTTTACTCTATTCGCAAAATCAATAGCGCTCTCTCCCTCGTTTCTATACATTGGAGGAAGATACCAAACATCACATACTATGGCCCAACTTGACATAGTCATATATAAGTATTGTATCATTGAATATCGACTACTATTCCAAAACGCATCCCCAAATCTTGGATCATACTATAAGAAAAAGAATAAAATTGGTTACCTAAGGTAATCAATACCATTTTACATGAATACGTACACAATTACCTTTATTGCAACAGGATAAATTACTCCACCAACTTCGAAGCTTCCTTTCTTAAATTGCATAACTGATGTATTATTTATACAAGTGCCTTCAGGAAAGATAAGTATCGGTGGATTTGTAGGATCAGACACGTGTTTTTTTAATCTATGAAGTATATAAGAACATTTTAATGTTATAAAGAAGCTATGCTAACAGCACAGCGATTAACATTTACCGTCTTGTAACTGCTTCTCTATCTTTAACTTCACACCGTTCAAACCAAATATGTGGTGAAGCACGTGCTAAAGCTCTTTGTAGAATACCTAAAAATCCACCATGTCTCTGACCTATCTAAAATATAAAATTTGAATAATATAAATCATCTTTCACATAATATTAAAGTAATACATTTTTATGCAATGCAAACAAAAATAACATCACAATAATAATAATAACTAGAAAAAAATAAATATATAGCAAATTTCAAGCAACATTCATTTAAAGCAAATTTCACCTAAAATAATATTTTCTATGGAATAATATTAATCGCGTTGCACATGATACTAAAATAAAGCAAATTTTAAGCAAAATTCGTTTAAAGCAAACTTTATCTAGAATAATATTTCCTATTGAATATTTTAAATCGCTTTTTGCATAATATTAGAGTAATATATTTTCATGCACACATCCCAGAACTACAATATCACAATAACAGAATAAGATCAATATAAAGCAAATTTCAAAAAAACCCAAAAAAGCTGACAAAGGATGAGTTATCATATCGATAAATAAATAATGCTGGAACTATTAGCTTATTAGACGAAGAACGACAAAAACGTACCAAGGAATAGCAATTATCGCACATGAGTATCAGAACATCTATAGGTGAAGTATGATTTGCCACACAAATACCCCTAACAGGACGATTCTCCGGATTATGATACGTAATTACTGATGATAGAGCACTCGACAACACACCGAAGCACATTATGGAGACTTTGTAATTCAGCCATCGCTTGAAACTACCCTCTGGAACATAGCCGACTACCGCTGTACATGCAGTCAGCCACATCACCTGTAAATCACAAGCTTTATATCTAAGAAAGGATCTTTCTTTTAATATCAATGCTGACTAGCTTTACTTGCAAAGCAAAGTTACGGGATACCGTTTTACCTGTAACATTTAACAATGTACTTTAATTCTGTCAGTGGGCAGTTATAAATCATATTAATGTAGGGGATTAATACATCAGAATTTCCGAATTTGTTTTAACGATATCGTCATATTATGCAGAGATTAGTTAGTTACAAACAACAAGACATCATCACAAATTCCCAACAGCAAATTTTGAAAACAAAAAATTGATATCTTCGTAATGCCTCATTACCAAGGAGAATGTTGTCTGTGTGGATAAGATAGGCACATCGATTGCGGAAGTGTGATTTGCCACACACATTCCTCCTGGTTTTGGTTTGTTCTCTGGATTATGAATTGTAATTGTCGCTGATAAAGATTGTGACATTATCCTGAATGCTATGAGACTAGCCTTGTTGTATGTCCATTTCTTAATAAAACCATTTGGTAGGAAGCCAATAAGAAATGTTGCAATTACAATGTACAGTACCTAGGAACCTTTGATATTAGTCGAGTTGCAAATACTAAATTTATATTTGGTATTGAAACAGACAATTTCAAAACAGATTCGTGACAAACATATAACAGAATCTTAAAATAAAAATAAATGTGGAAATAAGAAATTAATCGAGTGTATATGCATCCTACCAATTTGTTTCAACTTTTCTAAATACTATTAATTTATTATTAAAAGAGAATCAATGAACTTACCCCTACAAAACAAATGAATATCCTCAAGGGAAGAAGGAAACAATATCGCATAACAAATCCACATATCCATATCACTGTTAACTTCCAGGAGATGAACTCGTAATGTCTATTTGTTCTAGTTAACAAATTCCAATTCTGGAAAAAATATATCATTATACTATATAACAATTCATATATATCTATAGGTCTAGAGAAATAGAAATTACCTTCAATTCTTCTGCTTCAAAACGAGATGTCACCTCATCTTCTATAATAGCTTCTACACCAGCTTTAATGTAATCCAAACAGATTGCAGGTTTGAACTCCCTTTTCAGGGTTTCAAATGAATCTCTACGTATGAGTGTCTGCAACAAAAATATATTCTCAATCCATTGTACAATTAATCATAGATATGTATATATATTTTCTTGATATATATTAAACACATAGAATTAAAATTACCTCGCTTTTGCTCGCACTTGTTGCAGGCGTCTGTGAATTCTCCGTTTTCGTTTCCTCCAAATGATTTTTATGATTCTGCATTTCTGGCTCGGGTACCAAAATCAAATCTGTCGATCTGGCTATAACGGTGCTGCTCACTCCATTCTGCATACTCTCCGTTTTCCAATTTTGCACATTCTGCTTTTCGACGTGCCTCGATTCGTACTCCTCATCTGTGTCTTCGTCATTTTGCTTCCAAGTACCATTCTTCTTTTTCACGTTTTCTATGTTTTGTCTGCCATACTGAAGTATAAAAACAATACATACGCTATAATTATTTAAGTTTAAACATCCCTAAGGAATGCGTTTCTTATTATGAAGCACTTTGTTGTAAAGTGGTCTTTATACAACACAAGACAATCGGATTAGTCAATCTGATTATAATTTGCAAGAAACAAGTACTTAAAACGCTAAGTACTATAGGCTAAAATACGGATATTTTTAATAACAATAATTTTACTCCGGTCTTGATCCTTTAATAGTTATCGGTGATAAGAATAAAGGTAAACAATGCTTCTTTTCTTTATTTATGAGATTTATGTAAAGTTGAATACTTTGTTATGCTTGTTCCTTTTTTAAAATTGTTTTACAATTGGAAAAGATTGTTACAATAAGTTATAAAATATAAAAAAATGTTCGTAGTTTGGAATTAAATATTTTTTTCTAACAGAAATTTTCGGACAGAATTTTTTCTAAAAAATTCATATTATAGCGTGGAGACGTAATTAAAATATTTAGTGCCCAATCTATATACAAAGCGTTTGAAATATACTATATGATTATACTACTATGCTATATAATATAGCTATATAATATAACATATATAATATATGTATCATGTAAAAAAATTATGTAAACAGGCAGGCTAATGTCCTTTTAGTTGATAAAACCGAATAATTTCATCAATTTTTTGAAGATTAAACTTACCAAGCTTATCAATCAAATTTATAATAAATCATAAACATTAAGTTCAATGAAACTAATTCAATACAGCTACTGATCATTCACAAGTTCGAACGAAAACGACAGGTTTCATTAAATATGTAACATAATTATTAATTACACACTTCGTATATCTTTGTCGGCATAGACGCAAATAAACAAGTGTTGTAAGAAATTTATTCAAATATCAACGAGAAAAGAATTTATTTGATATTTGCATAAAAAGGGAACTTTTAAGATACGGCGAAAGCATTTATCGTTTGTTTCAAGTCATCCGAATTATTTATTAGATAACATTACTAATTACTTCCACACGAGTAATAGTCTTTTTATATAAAAAAAAGCACTGTCGTCTGACGATATGTGTACACTTTGTACTTAACTAATCCATCTTTCTTCTTTTGGTAAAAGATAGGCATATATCGTAAATGGAAAGTTCATCAAGGACAAGATACATTTTCCATTGAGCTAAACTTGTAGTATCTCTGATAAAGGTACCTCTCTATCAATATTATCGCGTTAATAATATCTGAAAACGAAATTTTGGTGCTCTATCTATAGTAAAATGTAGAGTTTCGAAAGAAATGGATATCTCGATAAATCGTATTTGCTTCTTGCACTAACACGTGCTTTCTTGAAATTCATGTGGTTAATTGCAGGATTACGATATTCGATAACATTGATGAGAAAAGAATCGATAAGGAATATGTTTCAACAAAAGACAAATTTCTTGAACTTTGTACCTGATGTCGATGATTTCAAACAGTATAGAAAAGAGATTTTTATGCGTATTTTACACAGCATTCCGCATAATAATGTAATGTACTTATCAAGTTATTTGATTATTCGTGAAGATAAAATACTCTTTTATCATAACACACATACAAAATGTTTGAACAATCGCTTTTTAATACGTTCTCTTGGTCTTTTTATACGATAATTTTATTATAATTACGCTGGAATATGCGTCGCATATAGGCTCGAGATCGTAAATATTTCATCTTGTTCGTGTAAAGTTTTTTTCAAATTGATTATAATTCAATTCTTATTGAACGTAGTTTTTCCATAATCGCAAACTAGTCAATAAAATATACCTACGATATAAAATTTTTATGTACGTATATATACACATATGTATTGTATGTGTTATATAAAACATTCTGAATTTTCATCAACACTGTAAAGAAACATGACTGATCATATTGGAAAACTGAAACAAATGTAAAAATGTATGTAGAAATTATAAGTTATTTATTGCAAACACATATTTAGTAAAACATTTATATTATCTTAAGCGTATATTAAGTGTTAAAGATAATTCCATATTTTACGATTTCTATATACCTTTCTAAATTTGTATCAAGCTTTTCCAATATAGCTATGACAGTCAAATCTCATTACTATGCTAATAAGATTTTAAACTGTTGCTCGTACCATACATAACATATTCATGACAGATATCTACGAGTATTCAAATATTTTCATACGCCGTCTTCTTTCTCATGCGTCTTTAAGCTTTAGACGAAATTCTTCCGATAAAATGATGGAGCGTCATTCTTCAATTTCTGCACCATATTCAAGGAACTACAAACATATCATTGTCGCAATTCACGATCTTTGTCTTGTAATCATGTTAAAAATATGCGATCAAAGAAAAGGTTGACGAGTTTGTACGCATCTTGCACAACCTTTCAATTAGAACGTCGCGTCTTCAGTCTATCGCCTGTAATTACATAATCATCGTTATCATTATATTGGGATCTATTCCATTAATTAATTCGCGATCAAGATTGAGAAGATCGTGAATAATGAAAATTAATATGCATACACATCACACCTATATATAAAGAAATAAGGTGAAACGTCATCGTTCTCATTCTGCATAATAATGCATATTCCAGCATATATAATCACAGTAAGATTATTGTAAAAGAAACTAAAAGAACATCTTGGAAAGCATTCATCGCACATTTTATAAATAGTATACGTATTGCGATAAATTTTTATCTTTGCGAGTATTCAAATAGTGTAGGGAATGCATAAGATTATCCATTGAGATGTTTCGTAAAATGCCTCTATATTTTATTATTTATAGCTTGATCTGACGATTATATAACACATAAAGAATGTTTGTTTTTCGTTTGCTAATGATATGTACTTCATTTAATACAACATTTTTATTTAAGTTTAACCACTTTTATTAGCAAACTTGTTATCAAATACTTTTGTATGGGATATTGCTTAATATTCACTTTTAAAAATATTTTGGTAACGTCATTCGAGCCATGTCAAAAAATCTAGACGATGTGACCGACAATTGAATAGTATTTCATGTTATTCATTCGGTGTGTTCGTTATGCGAAACTGTAGAGCCAGCGATTTGTCTGTTCTCCAAACAAAGGAGATCCACGTATTATCGTGACATGCGTACGGTGAACGGCCTCCGATAGGCTAGGATGATTAGTTTTCTAAAGAAGGAAAATTTCAATGAAAAATAATTACACATGTTTATGCAAAAATCTTTGCCTTACTAACGAAATAAACTATATAATATAAATAAATAACATAATAAAATATAAAAATGCATTTCTATATAACACTGTATGGAAATATTTTCTGAAAAATATGATTTTCCTTATAAAATCACAAATCATTAAGACTTTTGCACAATACATCGTTTCTAATTAAATAAGATATTGACATACAGAATATAGATAATCTACGTTATCAATCGGCATATCCATATGATCTTCACTTCGATTGATTATTTTATTCCTAACACATGTAAGTACGAGTTTCGTGTTATATTGAACATATCTCCTCGAACAGGCTATTAACTGCAAATAGAATAGTTTGATATCTAGCGCGCAGTGGAACAAAATACTCATTTTTGTGTCAAGATCGTGGAAATTCCTATTCGAATGAGGTAGAGTGATGAGTTTTGTTTCAGATTAAAGCTAAGAGTAAATAAGAGAACGAGAAAATAGAATAAGAGACAAATATAGAGAAAACATCGTTAACAAGTTTTGACCTTGAAAACTTACGTTCAAGTTGACATTTTATAAAAACAACTATTATTACTATCTATGTATGATTGAATATTTCCCTGAACTTGTTATACATTATTCCCTGTAGATTTTAACACTGTATTCAAATCCGGTCACAGAACTTGTCTAAACTAGACCTTCAGGACACTGAGAAAAATGCGATTAAAGTGAGAAGATATAATTATAGTTTTGCTAGTTTACATTTTTTGATAGCACACAAATTTCAATTTCACACATTGTATTTGTTCAAATAAAGTACGTAGAAATAATAAATACTCGAATACGTTGAATTATACGTTGAACCGTATTCAACACGATTAATATTCAAATGGCATCGAAGAAAAATTGAGAAAGTCGACTTTTTAACTTCGAAGCTACCAGAATAACGATAACGTATTTCTGACTAGCGAGACAAATATTTGAACGTACGTCGCAAAATTCCTCCTTTCAAAAATCTAATATGCACAAGTATACTAAAAAGCAAACTTGGAAATGCTGGATTTTATTCTTCAGTCGCACAAATCGTTTCAACATTAGGATTTCGCTATTTGACGGTTTTAAATCGATACAAATTCGTTACGTACGATATAACATCGTAAGAGATTCGCCAAAGCACGCTTCGATTAATTTTAATTGAATACCTTAATAATATATATATATTAAATGTAAATATTATAATTATATATAATATATCTAATATGTATATTAAATTATATATAATATAATTAATCAATATAATATATATAATTTATATGAAATATGAATAAAAGAATCATGTTAACATGTAAATTTAAAAGTGTTTCAGAAATAAAATATTCTTTGAATTGCACTGACGTTCTACCAGTCGATAATTTGGGAGCTTGACTAATAATTTATACAAACCGAAATAAAAACATATTTTATTTACTAAAGATAAAAATTAGAAATTAAAATACACGATTTGAAAATATATTATATATATGATAAAGAATATTTATGTAGTAACAATATATTTAATTAGAGTTTTGCATATTTTATTAACATATTTTATTTGCGTTTTTTATTGATTATGGAATTAAATTTTAGAAATTTATGATCGATCGAATAAACTTGATACCATAGTTTTTATAATTAAGTATAATTAGCTTGCGTAACTTACGTTTACTTTAACTGTCAAAAAAACGTGGTAGCTCGGAATACAATTCTAACTACCAAATTTTATATATCTTATGAAATCGGAGTTTTCATTGTATCGAAAATAAATTAGGGAAAAACTAAAAAATGAAATTAAATATTGAATTGCTGCTACTTGTTGATTGTTAGGTAAACAATACATGAAACACACTTGGTTTAATAGTAGTCACATATTTCATTGACCATCACTTTGAAACGATACATAAACCTTTAAGTATTTTATCTGTAAATTAGTGCAAATTTTAACAATCAAACTAAATCGGGTATTTATGAATGAATAAAATTCAAAATGTCTACCTCAAAGTTAATTGCAATTTTTCATATTTACAAAACAATTTTGTTACGTTTAATACGTATTTCGTTCTAGAAATTTCATTGTGAATTTGATATCAAAAGATCATGTAATCTTTCGTACCTTTTCTATAAAAAAAAAGGAGAAAAAAAAATCATAAAATGTTTATCATGTTTTCAATTTATAGGATCATGATGTGTCTCTAACCGGAGAAGTATTGTAAATTGAATTCACTCATTCGCTTACCTCAAATAGTGTTAGCAGCAATTTTATATATAATCTTCTAACGCCGAGTGACTTTCCGATAGATGCCAAAAAGATTATGGCAAGCAAAAACATAAGAAAAGGTGTTAAAAGTAAAGAAACCGCTAACGACATAACCATCCATAGCGGCGCCATTTTGCTTACTGCCAAGGAATATCCGAGAAGGCGAAACGGTTAAACGATCCCTTCCACAAACAGTTTAAAACCACCGTGCTTGAAACCTATATATACAAATACTATAGAGAGAAACATATTAAAGTGTAACGATCTGCGTTATCGACACTAGTCAAGAAGTTGTCGGCAGATGCGTTTCGATGAAATTGCAGTCACACAGTCACATTTCTTATCGTCCACAAGAAGGCGAAATGATCGGCCAATAGAAGACGAGTGAAAAAAGGTATTTCAACCAATCAAATACGAGATGAATTTAGATTAAAATTTTTAGTTTCTATCATGTTTCTATAGGTCTTTATAACGATAAGAAACATTAGAGCGCGTTCTTTTCAATGCTAGTTTATTAATTCAAACATAAATTGTCATTTTTTTGTTCCATGAATTATTTTGGTTATTTGCTGCTATAAAGATTCCCTCAGTTATTCCTGTGAATTGTTTAAAAAGAAACGAAGAAAAACAGAGAACGTGAGAAATTATAATACATATAAAATTAAAAACGATGAAATAGCAAATTATAGTACATAGCAAAATAAAATAAGATTTAAAACTATTAATAAATATATAAAGTATAATATAATGTAATGATTGATATAAGGCTAAACTTCATTATGATCAAATTCGCGACGATAAGAATATTCTAATTTAATCTTCATCAAATTGCTACATTTGTATCCTTTAATTTCTAATCCAAAGCATGTGAAAGATAAAAAAATATGTAGAGAGTATCATAACAAAGCTTTTTCAAATCTATATTATATTTGTAATATTATATTATTCTTCAGAATAATGGTAACTCTCATGTTCATATTCAAAAATATACAGGAATGTTTTAAACGTCCGCTCAAATAGTGATGTTATCTGGAGTTTCATAGCATTAGCAATCCAGTGACAAAATGTCGTCTGCCGAAGTAGCACCCCGACCACTGCAGGTGTCCCCTTTAATTAAAGTGAGTACAATTTACTACAATGAATTTTTTTGAAACAATCTACATTCAACTATTGTATTGCAAATTACTGTTTATTTAACAAATGTCTTATTAAGATTTCTTATTGTTATAAAAATGAAAATGTTTTAAAATTGATTATATTATATAATTTTTGTGTAACTTCAAGTAATGCTTTCTTTTTTTTTTTAAGTTTTAAAGAAATATAGAACAGTTATATATATCATTTATTCTACATTAGAATGAAATTTAAAAATATATTAGCTCTTAATTTGTATTTTATTTTCTAACCTTCTTAATAGATATAATAAGCATTAGTCAAGTAATATATTCTGCATGAATTAAATAATAATATAAATTAGATATCTCTTTCTCTTTTTAAAACATTAATAATATATATATTTATATACATGCATTTAAACATAAATTTAAAAATACTTTGTAAAACTTTAATATTGGATTTTGTGTAGTTTTCCCGATGGACTCTTCTGTTAACTGGGATAGTTTACGGTGCTTACCATCAAAGAAGACTGAGTAAAAAAGAAAATGCCCGCCGTGAACAAGAACTTAAGGAAAAACCCATGAAAGATGCAAAATTAGCAGCAGAGAAAAAGAAGCTTGCTGAAGGTAAAAAATGATAAATTTGACTATGGGCAAGCTGTAGGTTCTTTTAATGATATAATATTGACTTGTAATTTCCATTTTTCTGTTTCAGCTGAAATACAAATGCTGAATGAGTTGTTCACACCATCACCAAAATAAAAAATATCACTTATAGTAGTATACATAAGTATTTCTGTTAAGTTAATATTAAATTACCCTTTAAAAAATGTCCATTATGTCAATTTCTGTTCAGGTTTACAATAGATATAAACTTCTTATTGTGTATATTAAATAAAATGATTTATACTATACTAAATTGTGATTTTATCCAGTAGGATCCCATTTACCTGAACTCCGTTTATCCGAACTGATGTTATCACAATGTCCAATTTACGATTTTAATACTGAATATGTTTCTAAACTCTTATAATTCAATTCTAGGCCACATGACGCATGGCTTATAGGAATAAAAGTTTTTGCCCTAGTATTTACAAATTTCAGTTTAGTAAAATCCAGTTATATAAAAATTAATTCCGACTATATGAATGATTAAGAACGGAAGAAGGAAGAAGTAGTAGAGTGCTAATATCTGATACGTCTTGTCCTCTGACCATGACGGATAAAAGAAGTTTTATTATATCTCCCATGGCATATTTAGAATTTTCCAATATTCATTAGTACATGCAAAATTAGATATCGAATTGTTCCTAAGTAGAAAAAAATATTCGCCCGAACAGGGACTCGAACCCTGGACCCTCAGATTAAAAGTCTGATGCTCTACCGACTGAGCTATCCGGGCAACTGAAGTAACATTTTTCAAAATATATAGTTACTGTTATAAAGAATATTAAATTATATAAATGTCAATTATATTTAAATGAAGTCGATAACACTTAATACAGCTTAATAAATACTTTTATAAAATCATTGTTTTAATTTTTTGCGTATATAATTTATTGGGCATATATGTCACAATCTTGAACAATAGAAGTTCTATTACGCATAGTACACACAACATTCTAATAAAAACTAAAATTATGCTGTATATTGTATTTTATTTTTTCCAATTTGTAATATCAGAGATTATTAACAAACAGTACTTTTGTTTATACTTTCATATTTACTTTTAGTTTAAGAGATAAACTGCTAAAGGATAACACAATTATAATATTTCAGAATATAAAATATATAACATTTATATAAAAATAAATATTGGAAATGTTATAAAATATGTTACAATATATTTGCAAATAATTTCACTTAATTATATAATTTTATTGTTGTAATATTATTTAAATGGAATGAATTTATGTTGCTATATGAACTTATAGCTCTCGCGTTTTAAAGGTACAGAGAAAAATATTTTTACATATATACAAATATATCTTCGTATTCCTTTTTCAAATGCATTAAGATGAAACAATATTAATTGATTGGGGACACCATTTGATATAAAGTATTTATAATGGGTATACATATGTGTATATATTGTCATGGGAGCACCATAAATGCTTTCGATTCAAAAAACTCTTTTCCTCTTAAGCTGTAATTAATTCTGTTTTATTATCATTGGTAATCAATTGTAGGAGACTTCCATTAGCTGGACGTTCTTGATTTTGCGACCATTTCCAGAAGAGGCTATAAAATAAAATGTTATTAGTAAGAAATCAAATATAAAAACATGAAATAAGGAAAAAAGAAAGATTTTATTTACTCTGCAACAAATTCAAGTGGAGTCCATTTAGTTGTATCAGCATTTGGCATCCATTTTCTATTCATAGGTGTATCTAAAGTAACAGGCAAGATAGAAACAACCAAAGAATTCTTTGGAAGACCGCTATCTTTAGCTGCTAAAGATTTAGTAAGTTGATGAACAGCAGCTTTAGCCATTCCATATCCAATCATTCCTGGTGTTTCTGCTAAAGCTGCTTTAGCACCAGTTAATGATAAAAATCCTCCTTCTTTCAAATGATGGGCAGCAATACTAGCAGCAATACTTGAACTGTACACACTCTGCTTCCACATAAGTTCACTGTTTTTAATAAAATCTTTATTGGCTGCATTTCCACCAGCCCATCCACCAGCCACACAAATAATTGCATCTAGTTTATTCCCATTTAAAATATTTCCAATTTGTTGCATAATATCAACTTCCTAATAAACAGATAAAAATGATTAGTTTTATAAAAAGATATATATATATTATTATAATATATATTTAATATTATATATATAATATATATGTATATAAACATATGTATATATTTGTTTATAAAACATATATATATATATATATATAAATATATATATTCTTATTTAGTTGAATATAACAACTTAAAAAATTACCTGCTCTTGCCAATTGCTGTTTGGTTTTACAATCACATTTGCATCAGCTTGGTCATTTGCCTTCATATCAATACAGCCAACCCACTATGATTATGAAGTTAATGTAGTTTTATAAAAATATATTATTTTTTTTTAAATATAATAATTTGTTTAGTAATTTCCCTATAAGCTATATATGTAATGTGTAGAATAATAAATATTTTAGTATCATAAAATTGATATAATTGCAAATTTCTTAAGGTTATTTAACAAAGATATTATAGAGGTATATGTATTATGTGAAAGGTTCTGATTCATTAACTATGGCCTTGATGTATTTTTCCTCTATACTTGAGATTGCTAAATAGAATTATATCTGTAAATCTATATCCTTTTTGTTGAAATCATATCTTTATAGGGAAAGTGCCTTATTAAATTTATATAAAATTTATTTTATATGTTTGCATTTAATAATGTAAATGATTCATGTTATTTATTTTATTTTATTTTTCGACCTAACGACCTCGTAGAAGGAATTTGGTTGTTTTAGCTTATAGAATACTAAAACTAAAACTGAAACTAAACTTAAACTAAAATTAGTAAATGATTAATATTTAATTACATTAAAAAATATATTTATATATTAATAAGGGCTATAAAAAATATATTTATACGCATATATACACATAGATAATAATTATTATAGATACATAAATAAAATACTATACTTCGTAGCATTCAAAACAGTGCGCGAATAATTACTTCGCCGTTTGAATATGTACACCGGTCACGAATTCTATGAAATTCATTATGTATAAAAAAAACATTATATAAATTTTGTATTAAATTTCTAGAAGGACGTACATGAAATAATTCTCGAGTATTACTTTTTTAATTAATTATTTTTAAATATAAATGATTTCATCGTTCAGAAATTTCTGCCTAACAGTTGTTTAGAATTAATTTTTAATCAATGTCCAGATCGAATAAGTTATCGATGTATAATTGACCGATAATTTGTTTTTTTTTTAAATGAAACTAATTAATAACATTTACAAATGTATTACTCTTGGAAACAACAATAAAAAGTTGTAACTTCTGTGGGAAAATAAGTCAGTCCCATTGATAACAAAATCAACATCTACATTTTTATTATATATTGTTGACATTTATTTTTACTATTATTACTCACCCACTTTTTCGACTTGAATTTTGAAACGCAAGTAGAACCTAAAGCACCTTTGCCACCATATATAAAAACCCGTCCGATTATTGCCTCCATTGTTCAATAAAAGAAACAACTTCTTCGTGAAATATGTTTCGGGAGTCGCGATTATATACGGAAGAGTACGAAGTCATACGAAAATCTTTCGGAAAAGTTCGTAAAAGGAGTGCTAGATTGCCAGATTTTCGGCACAAAGTATAAAGACAGATTGTCAACTGAGTAATTGATATTGTTTCGATGGAAGTATTTCGAGTGACTTTAAATAGAATATGCGTATAAATCTTTAATTTCTACATAATGATTAGTATTTAATGAATTAAAACAACTAATAATTCAATATAGCATCATATAGATCATTTATATATGATCTACCTGACATCAATAATATTCTATTGCTAATGAAAGAACCTTGAAATGTTTAATCAACTTTTTTATTGTATATATACCTTGTTAATACTATGTCATGTATTCCAGAATGTTTTCCGCGCGTATAATTAAATGAAATCGATTTAGTTTGTACAAAATGAAGTGATCAGATTTGTCATATTTGAATTTCCCACGCATGTTTATTGGAAATGTGGCAACGCCGCAATGACGGAGACCCTGCCCGCAACGTTCTCCGGGAGCGTAGGTCTAGTGTGACGTCACGGTAGTCTAGTTGGGTTAGGTTTTACGCTGGAAATTCTAACGAAAAATTTTTTGTTTGACGATTAATGTTTTCCTCATTGTATCTGCTGCATTGAGGGACGTGAAGAGTTAACGCAGTGGCGAGCAGCAATCGTATTTCGTAAACCGTTCGATCGCGAGACTTCGCGCTATCGGCGTATATGAGATTTTAAACGGAAAATGAATCGACATGACGGTACGTACGTGTGCGCTGTTTCTGTCTAGCAAGTCAGCCTTTACTTCACATGCTAAATTTGTTTTATATTGATGACAAAATTTTTTAATCATGGGGTATTCGGGGATATGCATAAAAAGTTTGTGTAGACTCATCGTCGAGGTTACGAAATCGAGAATGTATGAGATTTTTCCTAAGACATTTCTTGTAAGCTCTGTACCAAAGGGTCTAATGTCAGAGGCCAGATGGCAGCACTTATAAAAAATTTACTCCAATTTCTTTGGGTTTATAATGCTCTTTGATGATTGTGCTCAACTTTTTTGCCATGTCATCATTTTTTCTTATTTTAATTATATAAAATGAATAAAATTCACGGGGAAATTTAACGACCCATTGTCAAGATGAGTTCTGCCAAATGGTTTCTTTGATATTGCTTTTCTTGTACAATCCCTTTCTCTTTCTTACAATGTTAAATCTCTAAAACATATTGAAACATATTTTTCTTATCTGATATCTTTGAATTAGTCTTTTTCCTCACTTTTTTCAACTTTCAAGTTTGTATTTTCTAAATAATACGTTGTTTATTACATTCTAATGGTATAATTTTAACATCACAGAAATGCAATTATATTGGATTTTTAAGTTAATGTGTCATAATGAAATTAGCAGAGTAAAGAGTAGTTATTGTTTGCATAAATAAAGTTAGTACATATATTCTTTCTTATTTATTTAACATCTACGCATGTTACATAATTGAAATTAGAAATATTGTATTGAAGTTCAAAAATGTTATTGCTGACTATTAATACACATATATGTAGGTCTTAACTTTTATGATACTATTACAATAAAAGTGACATCATACTTAGATTATTGTACTTTTTAAGATATGTATATGTATATATGTATATAACTTGTAAAAATTAAGAGGTAACTGGGAAAACACATGAAATTAAAAACTCATTGTGTATCTGTTATTATAGTTATAAAGATTGTTTTATTAAACAAGAAACTAAATTTTTAAATGCATTTAATTATAAGAAAATTACATGTGTAGTGTCTCTATATAATGCACATTGTCTCAATGTTATTTTGTTATTTTACTTATTTACAGTTATGCTGAAGTTACTTTATTGTTGTATTCAATAAATTATTAAATTGCAGTTGTTTGTTTTAATAAGAATATACGGCTGAACTTTTTATGTCAAAAACTATATATATTTGAAACAGACTTAAATAATCTATCTGTAATAGATCTAGTTCAAGGTTATTGTATGTATATGTAGATATGAAAGATATATAAATATCTTTTGTAGAGACAATAGTACTTTTTATTAAAGTTCTTTATGTAAATGTACTTTACTTACATACATGTAATATCCTTTACTTATATCCTATGTATCTAATACTAATAGTAAATTTAATTTGATTTTATTACTATAAAATGCTAATCCCTATATGTACTAATATATAGTAATTATTTATTTTAGGGGTAAGTTGTGACGCCTGCTTAAAGGGGAACTTTCGGGGTCGCAGATATAAGTGCCTCATATGCTACGATTATGATTTGTGTGCCAACTGTTACGAAGGAGGTGCCAGTACTACGCGTCACCACAGTGATCATCCTATGCAGTGTATACTTACTAGATCTGAGTTTGGTAAGTTAATTATTAAATTCTATGTATATAATAATTGTCTTTTAAGTATAGCCTAATCATACAAACTAATTTTGATTTATTATCTTGTAGAATTATATTATGGTGGAGAGGCAGTAAGTGTAGAACAGCCGCAATCTTTAACTTGTCCTTACTGTACAAGAATGGGTTTCACTGAGGCTACACTGCAAGAACATGTTGCTGCAGATCACTCAGACACTTCTTTTGAAGTTGTATGTATAGTATAATATATATAAGTGTTTATCATACATTACCTTTTTTATTAGAGAGAGATTTCTAGGTTTCCAATTTTATTATAGGTTTGCCCAGTATGTGCATCTGTCCCAGGGGGAGATCCTAATAATGTGACTGATGATTTTGGTGGTCATTTAAGTTTGGAGCATCGTAGTGGACCAAGAGATTTGATCTCTTTTCTAGACGAACCAGCTTCAAGTAGATATACTGGTAGACGGATAACACATTCATCTAGAGTTGTTGGTGGACCACGGCCTCGCAGGTATGTATATTTGATATACGCGCTATATTAAATGATTATGAAAAGGTATTATAATATTTGTTATAAATATTTTAAGTATTATATTCAAGAAAATGTGGAAACAATTATCTCCCACTAAAAGTAAATATCAAATGTGTTTGAGTGCTAGTTTATTAATCTATTTTTAAAAAATTCTATCGACACTGATTATGAATTACAGTAGTGTACAAATTCTGTGATGTTTGACTGCATGTATTTTGTTAAGTATCATTTTTTGCTTGTTCTATAACATTAACATTATAATTTATCAGTCATTACCATCATCTTTTTAGTGAAACATAGTTCAATAATCATGATAGTATATTGTAAGATAAAAGATGCATTCTCTTTTTGAAATGCCTAAAAAGAACGCTAAACCGGATTTCAGCTTCAGTTTATCATCATCTCATCTTAGATAATGTTCATTGGCGTGTCATTGGACCTTCAGGTCCAATATGCATTTCAGTTCGTCCGGAGGATTGAGTCCGAGTAGTCGAGAAGGTATAGATCCAATTACAGAATTACTTTCTCAATTATCCGGTGTTCGTAGAAGTGGTGGAGGAACTGGTCAAAGTTCGTCAGCACCATCACAATTGCAACAATTGCAAATGCAGCTACAGTTGGAACGACAACAAGTTAGAGTATGTATGATTTAATAACAAAAAAGATTTTAGTAAGAGGATTAAGTTATAATAAAAATAAATTAATCAAGTGCTGAATTCCTAAAATACGAATATAAAAGTTATTGAATTAAAAATACACGATACAATAGAAACATCTTTTCAGGCTGCTAGACAACAATTGGAGCGATTACCTAGGAGGCAAACTCAGGTCCTTGGCTCTGCAAGTTGTGGAGGGATTATTAGTGGAAGTGGTCATTCTACTACTATGACTAGCGTGGTAGTAAATAGTACGACTAGTAACAATAATACAACTAATGTGGCGAACCCGTCCGGCGTATCATCTACTAGTTCACAGAACTATATGTTTTTATTGCCAAAGTATGTGTTATGTGTAAATATTGGAATATACACATCTAAAAGTATCTAAAATATGGTCAAAATACTAATTTTTATGCGCTAGTATTTGAGTATTTTTATAAATATATTTTCGACACACACGTGCATGCATGCAGTCTTTTGTCTGAAACATGCAAAACTGCATGTCATGATCAGTGCGTAAGATGCCAAAAGTTATATTTTAAGATGATTCCATGAAACGGACATATGCCTTTTTTTAGTTCCCAAAGGACCAGTAACCTTGTGTTTATACATAGATGTTCTTAATTGCTATATTTATTTTAATTAATATTACATGTGTGCTCTTCTCCGTTTATAGATGTATTACCAGTTCTCTCTCCGACTCACAGTTGCAAAATATTGAACGTGAAAGTGCAAATAGAAGTCTCTTTACGTGCGAACTTATTCTTGGAACACTTTCTCAAACATTGCCGGAGTTAACACAGGAACAATCTGTAGCGCAAACACCAGTATCAAGTGCAACTACTGCTACAAGCAGTCCCGATACACCAAATGCTAACTCTTCCTCAGTTTCTACAAAGAAATTAAATATAACTCAAGAAGCGAAAAGGGAACAAACAATGAGTAAACATGTAACGCAAACGTCTATGCAACAGTCACATACTGTTCAAACTACTACTGCTGGGAGTGTGGGGACTGGTCTTCAGAATCAAGGATTGCCACCAAATTCTAATAACCTCGCGATACAAAATTCACCTATGGTTCAAACACTGATGCACAGTGTATTGCCTGAGTCATTGGTAAGTGTATATGAAGATTTAAGTTCGCAATTTCGAAAATTTAAACTTTATGTTAAAGAATCGTGACAAAAATAATTTAGTATTTGTAACTTCGTTATACAGGTATTGCAGGAATCACTGTCGCTACCATATAGTAGAACTATCAGAGAACCGATAGTAACCCCAGCACCAGCGTACCTTAGAGGTGGGGTCGGTCCAGTTGGCGTAACAGGTCCTTCACGTAGGAAGCCAGTTAGGGCTGTAGATGGCAGAAACCAATCTACGGAACCTCCGCCCCCACACTAACCCTTCCTTACCCCGTACCCACCCACCCTGATTCCTCACAGGACCCTCTAGCACTAGTCCTAGCACTGTTTAGAACACCTCATCATTATTGTTATTATTATAATATTATATATTAATAATTATTCAAATGCCCTCCTCCTCACCCTCCCTATCTTATCACTTTTCAAAACTCTAATGTCGCCATCTTTTGTCGTTACGTGACATGGAACAAGGGCAAGGGCTGATTCGCCGACACATGCAAATAATGTAAATAACTCACTTCTTGCAGTCATATACACTCCTCGTACACACTCCTCAGCGAGTCTTGCCACGTTCTACATCGATATTATTATATCCATTTACAATAACTTGATCGAGGATAGAGACGGGCAGGTAAAAATAATAACAATATAATTATATCTTTTAGCGTTTCATGTTTGGTGGCTGTATGGGTTTGTTAGAACAGAGTTAGATTGATAAAATACTCAGTTTTATTTAACACATAAAATCTTGGAAATGTAGAAACTCTAACAATTCACAAGACGCACTGCCCGTCATACGCACCAGTTTAGTTGTGCTTAATTTAAACTGGTTAAATTTTTTTGGTCATCGTATGTTTGATATATATATTTTTTAAAATTAGTTTAATGTCATGTGTATCATTGAATTACAAATATGTTTTATGGGGAAAAGTTTATAAATCTGCTTGGGTTGGTCCGTTTGTATTTGAAAAATCTTAATCATCGGACAAATATTTTAAAGCGAGCAACTAACGATTTTTAATCTACATGCTTTATGAAATCATCAAAGTGCATGTGCATTAACGTTTTGTTAGATGAACATAAGTTTTAAATAGTCATACGAGGTTTGAATCATTTCAGAAAGATAATCCAGAACCACTGATTCTAAATATTAAGTTGGCGGGCCATCCCTTAATGTTATATATTATTCAGGAATCAGTACTTTAAAATGGAGGGATTAAGTTGGGTTTTACATGCCAAACAAACAGAAATCTGAATCATTTTCTCTTTCAAAATTAATCGTATTTATTTAAAATATTTGTTGGAAAGTTTATTTTCGCTGTTGTTTTGAATTTTTGCGTATATTGCGCTAGTACTACGTTTTAAAAATATCACGTGGTCCCTTTTCTTTTTTTTAATCATTCATTTATGAATTTATAATCGCTCCATTTTACAATGTGAAATGAAATAATATTTGTATGTGTGTTCGTTTTTTTTCTCAATAACAGAGGCTTTACTGATTTGATATATGTAAAAATTATACGCGATATGTCAAAGTAAAACTGGGAATTTCTGTGTTCCATTTCTTTGAAATTAGTTGAATTGAAGCTTACGATATAATTAATGTTTATTTTATGCAGAAAGCGTCGGAAACAAGTACGTGCGTATGGCGCACGCAAATGCATTCGAAACTTGTGAAGGTTCTACTGAGAGTAGAATTTGAAGGTGCTCGTAGAAACGAGCAATAATTATTTTTCAATTGTCTTTAACTCCTACTCAATTTTCTTTGATTTTTGCCTAGACTTCCTTGTTAATCACTTTATGTATATTGCATATTGTAATTAATTTCCTCTTGTATTACATTCAGATCCTATGTTAATTGATTTGTGGGTGTATCTGCAAGATGTGGATGAAAATGAAGTAAAATTATACATATACATATATACATATAAACTTGTAAAAAGTTATACAAAATATGTAGCGCGTGATTTCATTTTTTTTTTGACTTATGTTCTCGCGTGTTCTGGCATTCTCGGTCGAAATCGGATTACTTATAACATTACAAAATAACCAAAGGTGTTGAAAAAATCATACATTTCGTTCTTTTTTATTTTCCTGGATCTTTCAGTGTTGATAGTAATTTAATATCTTCTTTTAAATGCACTATTTGCTTTATGCACCTATTTTTCGAACACTTCTAATAATTTCTCGTATTCCACTGTGATGTGTGAATTGGAAACAAGATATATAAAGTAGTGAAGCAACGATGTAAAGAAAGAAAATGAAAAGTGTACTAATTGCCTTAACGCGAAATGCCTGAAAGGGAAAAAGTTCAGCCTTTTGTGGAATGCGTGGTTAATCAAAAGAATCCTTTACACGTGATATACTTCATACAAAAGTGATGCTGTATACTTATCTAAACTAAATAAATATGTGCATATCCCAAAAAAAAAAGAAAAGAAAAAAAAAACTATAAGATGCAGATATTAAGAGAGAAATAATGAACTTCGCATATATTAATGTGCACATCTCGATGACTGATAAGCTAGTTATTTTTCAAATTTTACACGAATTCATAAGCGTATAATCTCAGAACGAAGCAAGACTCCAACAAGCACGTTTAATACAAAAACCAATTACATTAATTAAAAGGAAGGAAAGGAAGAAATAAATAACATGATTTGCTATGTACTAAAATAACTTCGTATAAAGTCGAAAATTACAACTGGGTGTTTTTTTTTCTTCTATTCTTGATACTTGCGAACTTATGTTCCCCTTGTTTCCACGTCACTTCGGGATTATAAAATTTTTGGATTTTTACACTTCTATTTTACTATTAATATTATTTTGTTACATTTATTGTCATTATGTACTATACGATGTAGCAGGAAAAATAATTTCTATACATTTCCTTGTCAGAAGAAAGATTTCGAGGGACAGTGTAACGCCTTTTCCAACAGTTGAACGCTGTATCAATATCGTTATATTTTTATTGTTAGGATTTTTGTCATGGTTCATTTTGAAATTTCAGTATAATCTTAACAAACAGCTTTTTACATTATATATAAATATAAATATATATATAAATATATATATATTTATTTATTTATATATATAGATATATATATATAATATACATTTATTCATAAGGACGAAAAGGTGCCTCGGAGTATCGTCGTAATTCTCACGTTTCTTCTATTTTCTTTTTTCTTTTATGTGATTAACACCTACGTAATTAAATACTTCTCCTTTTCTTCATTCATACATATATAGGAAAAAAGGAAAAAAACTTAGGTAATTCGAGGATCTCGGTCTATATAGTAGAAAGTTTTGAGATTGGGCGTCTTTGAAAGAAAGTTTCGATGCTTTGTAAAGATATCGACGATTCTCCCGGATATCCTTTGTAGGAGAAAAACAAAATAACATGATTAAAGAATTATTCTTGTGAACGGAGTAACGAACAGAAAAAAAATATTCTTGGGTGGATTAAACGGTTGTTTTTATCACGTCCTTCATCCGTATGTTATTTCGAGTGTCAGGAAAGAGGAATTTTCTGTGAATTTTCGAATTTTAATCGAAACCATTACGCCCGACGAATTAACAAAAAAGAAAAGAAAGAAAGGGGATGAGAAGACTTCGCTAGAACAGGTCTTTTGTCAGTCCGAACGTAGCCATTGTCTACAACGAATTTCATGAAAATCAGAAATGAATGATGGAATTGAAATTCAAAAATAAGAAAAAAAAAAACAAAAAAAGAAAGAAATATGATGGAAAAACTGTGAAACGCGTACGACATTTTCCCCTTTTCTATTCGACGAAGAGATTCTCCTTCTAACGAATTGAAATTTCGATTTATATTTATCTATATTTTACGTATTATTGCCTACTGTATGCATATAAATAAATAATATATATTATACATGCTTATATATAAATATATATATACATGTGTGTATACACACAAATATACATTTACGTAAATGTGTGTATACACTTACGCACATGTACAACAGCGACTAGTTGCGTTTGTGCGTAGATCTGTATTGTTTTAATTGTAATCAATCGTGCGTGTGCGAAGAAAAAGTTATGTAGACGAAGAAATTGCTGTAAGCCGGGGACAAAAGTGATTGGGAACGCGAACATACGCAACTTATCGTAGCGAAGAAAAATAAAAAAGTTTTAAATTTAATTAAAAATCTCGATAATTTATCGTATTACGCTCTCATTGCGATACCGTTTCTTATCGTTATAATCGATTATTAGCGACTAATAATAATAGGGCTTCTATGTAGATAATGGCCCAATAACGCAGGAGGAGTCTGACTGTGTGTATATATATATATATATTATTAATATGATAATTTTAATGAAGGGGATGTGTCGTTGAGATTAATAATGCTGTATTATTAACGACGCGCGAATCAATTAAAAATCACTCTCAGAAAACTGTACTTTATCGCTAAAAAGCTATCTGATAAAAAAAAGGAAAAAAATTACAAAAAAAAGAAATAATGATAAACGTGAGAAAGGAACTTTCTTTTCTTTTTTATTAAAAATATTTATTATGCTATATTTTCCACAGTATTTTTGTACTGTGATATAATACGGATATGCACGATCAAGAACAGTCGCAACGTTGCCTTCCTCACGTTAGAGTTTTCGTTCCCTTGAAAAAATGTCGCATTAACTATCAGTCAGCGAAAAGAATACGATATGAGTAGAAAGGAAACAAAAGATATATATATGTCTTTAATATTGAATAAAGTCAAACCAGAACTAGTTACAAGATAACTTTGAAATACTAGTTTCAATATTAACGTTCAATTCATCCGCTATACGCAAATACGACTAACGTCATCAGTAAGTGCGAATAAAATCTTTAATTCATCACTAATTTGATTAAAAAGGAAAAAAAGAATCATGTCGTGTTCAAGACTCCCGTCTTGATCCAAAGATAAGTAAAAGAAATTTGAGCGCATTATTTTCTTCGAAGCATATTACGATATCGTAAGATTAATCGGTACATATTTTTCACGAAACTCTGACGAGTTTTGATTGTAATCCTAGCCAAAGGAAGAAGTGAGTGGTGTACGGAGGAGAGCACGATAGAAAAAAATTTGTAGGAGTTAGCAAAGCGCATATATATGTATGTAACACTAGAAAGAAAAGTGGGTTAAAACACAATGTAGCGGCTTCTGTGGCCCATCTAAAGATCTAAACAATTTTTCTTTCTGCATTATTTTGTTTTACGTGATCGAGGGTGGTGTACGGGATAGGAGGGTAGAATCAAAACAGAAAGTTGATGTCATGAAGCCTCCCACACAAAGTCCTTTCTAGTTCGTCGGGCAAACAGAAACAGTATAAGAATGAACGAGAGAAAAAGCTGTATGTATACATACGCGTGTATGTGTGTGCCTGTACATGAAGAACAGAAGGAGAAAATACGTTTTAACTTTTTCTTCCTTTCTTTATTTTTCTTTTTTTATTTCCTTGAATGTAATTTTCACTTTACGAATTTCTCGGTTGAAGAAAAAATAGACGCCGATTTTATCGTTTTAGAAATAGACACCCACAGCCAGGCTGAAGCGAAATAGAAGAAGAAAGAGAGAAATAGAAAGTACATCTTCGAACACACAGACACTGACCTGCGTTGCAATTAGTATTATTGCAAACTTACTGGAGTTATGAACTTATTGGCACGGCCGCATTAACCGTGATCCACTGCCTGAGCTAAAGAAATTAAAAAATAAATCATAATAAGCATTCAGCGGCTTTATGTATGTAAGCTTCGAAATAATGTTCACTCTTCGTTGCGAAAAAAGAAACAGACTTTCGTGTGTAAATCTTGGAAGGACAAGATGGTGGTAGATGTCCTAGTTGTATCATGCAAGGCTGATTTCTTTGCGATCGGTATAGTATTAGGTATCACACAGTCGTTGTGCATTTCACAAGATTACCTTAATTCGGCCTTGCTCGTCGGTACATGCAGTCAAGCAGCAGCTATTTTGTCGAGGAAATCTAGAGCTTTTGATTCTCTTATTTTCGACAAAGTTGCTACTAAAGGCATCGTGTATCAACGTACTTGAATTTTTGCTAAACGATCTTTTCCTAAGCCTGCTCGAATACATACATAATAAAATTACAGCGCGAGAGATTGTTCGCGGATTTTTACCTGATTTTTAAAAAAAGATAAAGAAATCGACCGATACACATAAAAATGTACGGACGTAATGAACGAAAGTGAGAAAGAAAAGAGAGAAAGAACGAGAGCACGAACGAAAGAAATTACGATGATAAAACAGAAATATTGTGCGTGACATGTTGAAGTGGAATGTGTTGACGAATATTACTATTGAAGTAATAATAGAGAATTAAAGTGAAATCTTATACATAATAATTATTGAAATGTAAATTGTGTTTGGTTGTATTTTGTGTTATTCGCCTCTGATGCTAAATATAATGGAAATTCGATTAAATTGCATCGTTTATGTTTATTCTATATAACGAAAAATTATAATTTTTACATTCCCGATTGTTGGAATTTTGAATTTTGAATTTTGAATCATTTGAATTTTGCGCCGGACCTGCGTACAAGTGCACTTTTGTGATTCGCTGACCTAACGATTGTAACGATAGTGTAGAACCATTTTGAAATGCACAATTTATTCAGTAATACACAGTATGCACGCATAGTACTTAACGAAGGTTTACAGCTTTGCTCGTTAGCAAATATTTTCAGTTTTTCAAGAATCTTGCCAAAAATGGGACCGTTGGAGAGTGCTAAGAAAATTGCTGCTTACAAAGCAGTTGATGAATATGTGAAGGTAATTTCTATTTTAAATAAATTGAATTAAATAAATAAATAAATACTAATTTAAATAACTCACTGGTGTTTCATCGTTTGAATTTTGCGCACAATTATTTTGCAGAATAATAGCGTTATTGGAATTGGTAGTGGATCTACTATAATATATGCTGTTCACAGGATTGGTAAGAACAGTATTTTTTACTTAATTATAATCGTTCATAACCAAATTTCCTGTACTATTGCTACAGTCTATATCTAATTAATTTTGTTATAAAATCGTCATAGTGCACCTTTGACCCCATCAGGAGATAAGATTGTACTTGATTCAAATGTAATTGTAACAAGAATATTTTAATTCACAGACAGGAAATTTTATCAAGCTAAATAATTAAATATTGTAATCTTGAATATATATGTGAATGATGGAGAAAACTGTGTTTTTCAGTTGAACGTGTAAAGGAAGAGAATCTTAATGTCGTTTGTGTTCCAACTTCGTTCCAAGCACGTCAGTTAATATTGAATAACCACCTTCGCCTAGGTGATTTGGAGAGTTATCCTCAAGTAATGAACAATCTTTTATCTATTATTATTTACAAAAATATTTTCTATATTATTGCTCGAATATTAACAGTTGGATTGTGCAATTGACGGAGCAGATGAAGTTGACTCTGATATGAATATCATCAAAGGTGGAGGAGGTTGTTTACTTCAAGAAAAGATCGTTGCATCCTGTGCTAGTCAATTTGTTATAATAGCTGATTATACGTAAGTGTTGTATTTTTGTAGACAAAATATTTGTATTTTTACTTATAATACTTAATGATTTTAGGAAAAATTCTCAGAAACTTGGTGAAAACTATAAGAAAGGTATTCCTATTGAAGTAGTTCCAATGGCATACACTGTCATTCAAAAAAGAATAGAAGATAATTATGGAGGATTTGTAAAAGTTAGGATGGCTTTGGCTAAAGCTGTAAATATTTTTTCTAATAAATTATTTTCTATGTTTATGAATATTACATGAATTACGTTATTTATCTTTTTTTAGGGTCCAGTTATAACAGACAATGGTAATTTCATTCTCGATTGGCATTTCCCACAACATTTGAGTAATTGGAATAAAATTAACATAGATATCTCGATGATGCCTGGAGTTGTGGAAACAGGACTTTTTATAAAAATGGCGGAAAAAGTGTTCTTTGGAATGCCTGATGGTAGTGTTAAAGAACAGTTTTGAAATGTAGTTTAAATGTTAGGTATATTTTTCATGATATTAGTACTATTGACTAAGACTTAATTTAAATTTTGACGAAAGGGTTTGGAGGTTTTTTCCTAGAGTGATAATGCATTATCATACTCATTCATGACTCGCATTTCCATTACATTCATGTATTTTTACGTTACTCTCTTTATAAGTGAATCTTAAAAGAGATTGTGTTCTACAGACTGAACTTTTATCTATTTATATTGTAATTTATCAAAAAACAGAACACTTGGGATAATATCGAGTTTTCTGTTTTTGTGATGATTTTTATTCTATGTGTTCTGTAAATGATATTGAAATTATCTTACACATTATTTGTGTACAGTCATCTAATGTAAAATGAAAAGTTAAAGAGATATAAAAATGGAAATTTTTATACAATATGGTGTTTCGTTTCTGCCCTGAAAGTTACTGCATATTCCCACATTAAAATTTCGGAAATAATTGTTGTGTTAAAGTGCAATATATATTTATTCTTTTGTTTTCGAAGTGTTTCAACAAACCGCTGAAATATTTTATGTATCATTGGTATCGCTATATGGTATCATTATAGATAAAATAAAAAATTACAAAAAGCTATAACCGCCCGAACAGGGACTCGAACCCTGGACCCTCAGATTAAAAGTCTGATGCTCTACCGACTGAGCTATCCAGGCATCTGTGAATTCCGTCTTTATAATATTTTAAGCATTGTATCTATATTAAAAATCATTCATATATTTAATTAATTATTCCCATTATTTAAATAATATATCATATATATGTCGGAGATGAAAGGACACCGGAGCCTTCCCCTGGAACTTCGGGAAAATCCGTAAAATCGTAACTAAAGTTTACAGTTGTAATTAAACAATTTGCCGTTATTCTGCTCAATTGTGCTTGTTTGCGATTTGTGATAATAAACTTGGGCTCAAGGCGACCATCAGTCGCCGAACGTAGCCGTGGTCAACGGGACGGACGTTCCGTCTAACAAAGGTGCGGAGTTATGACCCTCATTAAAGGAAATACCCATAGAGTTACCTGACAATAAAACATGCCAACGGTTCCTTCGGACAATGAATACCTGATGTTGAGGCACGTACACAGCATAAGTAAAGTTAGACCGAGGACCCGCTATAAAACCTGGGTTTTCCGGCAATTAAGATTTGTGCAAACGGACAGGCAGCTTTTGTCCTAAATCGACCAATCGACAGCGACGTTGATCCGAGGATCTTGTGTACTTAGACACCCCACCATAGTTTGGCCTCGGTAGCGTCATTGGGACGAAAATTCATTCTTTCTTGAGATCTCATCGACAAAGGGAGTAGCGCCTTACGATGAGTGAGTAGTACACGTTTGAGCTAGAGCAAATATAGCTATCCTCCCATTGACCGTGGATTCGTTATGGAACCTAAGACCACTATGACTAGTGTCGCAAGTGCCTAATCGCCGCTGTTGATTGTCGAATCGGTAGTGTTCATACTCGTAGTATCAGGCCGTATCTTCGTTATAACACAACGATGGCCAACTCCAAGGGAGGTCTATCAAACGCCTACAACCCTGTTCCTGACTCTTCTCCGACATATATAAGAAAATTATTTCACTTATTTTATTGTATTTTAATACAGAATATCTTGCATAGCTTTAATAATTCCTTTTTATTAACATTTATTTATTTTTATTGAATATTGATAGATTTATTTTCATATAGACATTTTTAACGAAGAGAATATAACGCGCACACAAGTAATATTCACTCGTTTTATACACGAAGAGAGTCATATATCAAGAGTAATATAGTTCTGTACGCATCTCTTATTCATAAGCTGCGAACCCGTCGTGATTTAAAATATTAAGACGATTATGATCAACATATATTTGACACATTATTAAAATGTTGAAAAAAGATAAAGAGAGGACAACAAGGCTAACATACATGATAGTTTAGAAAGGACCAAGTATCAAGAACGTAAAAACTGTACAAATTTAACATCAGATTTTATTTATAGATACTTTTGCATGTCATAATAAAATATACTCAAATCAGAGAGAAAATTAAGAATTCACTGGCACAGCGCGTGTATTTTGTGTCACATATTTCATTTCTTAAAAGTGTTTTGATTCCAAGAATACTATTTTACAAAACGAAATATTATTTTCTTAATCCTTACATCTCCTGACATTCAGTATTAATTTATGTTCGATATACAACAGACTAAACAATGAAAAAAAAAAGGATGTTAAAAATTTGAATGGACGGAGGCGGACAAGGGGCAGTTGCCAAGGGTTGGACAACTTTAATGTAACTCAGCGGGTACTGATGCGCGAACGTTGTTAGTACTTAGCCCCGGCTGCTTTCCTTTGATTTACACGGAATTTCTTGTCGATCAGTCTTCCATAAGCTGCTTCTTGCCTTGATCGTTCTACTATGTTTCGATCTTTTGTTGTCAGCCTTTGCATATTTATCAAATATACTTTGCTACTTCTCTCGATGGACATAAGTGGGATAACGTCGCAGGGGGTACAGAATCATTTAAAACCTTCTACGGCTGAGAACTTACATTTGATGATACTCTTTCCGGAAAAATATTACTTAAGATTAAAATTATATAGAAAAAATCTGCTGTTTCTTTACTCGTTCCTTAGAACTTCATTATGTTTTGCAAAATATATGAATGAAATTATTAATATAACTTTTGAATTGTTTTGATATATCTAAGAAGTTTCTGTTTTAACATATTGCACATTTAACAGCATAGTTATTGTGTATTATATATGTATCGTATATACAGTGTCTTGTGAAAGTATTTGAGCACTTGTAGAAATTTCGAAATGTTTCGTATAACTCATATGTTTGATAAAAATTTTTTACGCTGAGTATTTGAATACTTTGGTGTACCACGGTGTATATAGTTTTTGAGTACATTATATTGTGTATTATGTAAGCAAACTTTAATTTTTAACGCATCGGTAGTTACAACAAACGAAGTGCATGATACGAATAAGACACGAACAAATGCATAATTTCTGTGTTTCTTGCACCATTCAGACTGCGAAATATACGTAAGACTAACCACATTCTGCGTAAAGAACGTTAAATGTACCGTTCCATGAGCCATTATGAACGGTCATGCGTTCCTCTGGCGCATGTATTTACGCCCTCGAATGCTACTAAAGGAGGGGGTGGTATTTGAAGAGCTGAGGCGCGACTTCATCCCTCATACGCAGACTTGACTCTTTCCGCGAGTAACCTTTTATCCTTTTATCAAAAGACGTAGCCGAACCAAAGGAAGAAAGTTCAACCAAGACAGTGTTTCTTCGTGCGCCTCTAAGGATAATTCTTTGTATTGCCGATCTTCAAGCTATAAAGATTCGACATGAAGGTAACTGTTGCGAATTCTCGACTAAAGACCAACCGGTCAGGTCAAACCGATCGGTCGATATCGCGTACCTCGAATGACTTAACGCTCAAGGTGGAGAAAGTTAAATAGATCGAGTGTTAGATTAATCTAAAACTGTATTTGCACTTGTATAAAAGTAACGTGTGATGTTATGAACACGGCGGTGCTAGGATCTTGTTGGGAGTGAAGTATTTTACCGGTACGATATCTTTACGGTTACGATATCTGATGATGAACTTTCCTCCTGCCCTTCCGGTTGGTCTTTCCCGGGGATTTTTACCTGACTTTGTAGTCATTAGGTTTACAGCTCGGGGAGGACATGTAATTTGGAATTTCCTAAAGAAGGGAATGGGCCTGTCCGTGCCATAAACGGACGGTCACTCAAAATTCCGAACAGTAACTCTTGTAACATATTTTTGTCATTCAGCCATTTGAATCTTCAAATTCGGAAAAAATATTTTTTTATTAAAATATAGTGTTGCGTAGAATAATTTTTAACTGTATCACTATATACACCTACATTGATAAAATCCACTGTACGTAAAAAGACTTTTACGTGTATTATATTCTATGTATACCTTGAACAATATTCTCTTACGCGTTATGATTTACTATTATGTCTTAACCATTATGAATTACGTACACGTTAATTTCCTGACGCCTTATAATATAAATTTCTAGTTACTAGTTGACAGCCTCTGAAGAGGTCGCGTTACTATTTTCCAATTTCCCTTCCTGATCAAAAATGTAATTACATTCGATATTGCCTATTACGATTTTCAATAGAGAAACTTTGAAAAAGGTATTAAAAGTAACGAGGAGCATTAACCTAGAAGCGATTATTAAAATATAATGAAACTTGTAATTTACTTGTAATTACATTATTGAACTGTTGCAGTCCACTTGGTCGGCATATTACGTTATACGCGAAGTTAAAAAGCTTTTATTTGCATGGATGACGAACGTATTGCTCGAAGGAACGATCGACCGGCTAGTATCGTTTGACATTAATTAACCGCAGTACAAACCTGATTAAAGTCATAAGCAGATTACAACAGTTAACATGTTTGAAAGGTTCACGTGCGATAGTTATATAATCGATATGATTATTAGAAATTACGCGTAGCCTCAGTAATTATTGAGATCTTGTTCTGGGTTTTAATCGGTTCATTAACGAATACAACGTTATACAGTTTAACCAATAACGAGGACAACTTTCATTTTATTGGAAATATTCAAAATTTTTTTCAATATTCCATGCAATTTAACATTTTTCGATCACCTCTAGGCAATCAACCACGTTTGCTGTATTTTCATATTCGTATGCTTAGTGAACCTGACACAGTCTGAGAACCCGCAGGATAAGGTAAATTATTATCTTAACAAGCAAACCACGTTCATAATTATAGCGATAATTAATTGATCAAATCAACTGTTAGATCGAGCAACAATTGTTAGACGCCTTCTTAACAGACGAATCGCTGAAGATGAAGAGACCTTTCTGCAATGCGTTCACCGGTAAGAAAAACCTAATTTCCAGTCCGCAATCAGATACAATTGAAGGGCTCGTAACAAAAATCACCCTTGTGCATGTTTATCTTCTTTCAAGAAAAACGGAAGAATGTTCTTGTATTCTTTCTTTATATTCCTAGTCTAGGTCTAGTTTTTTAATTTCTGTTTCAATTCTTTTTAACAAAATGTTCATCGTAATATAAGTATATCTAAGATTATATCATAAAATACCTGTGTTTAATTAAATCACGCGGTTGTCGAACCCAGGTAAATGTTTTTATAGAAGCATTTAATTTTCATTCGACGATAAATTAGAACATAATCATTTTTTAGAATTCCACCATGTCATGAGTCCTGCTTTTGACTATTAGAATGCCATATTATCTAAAAGATTGAAAAAATTGGCAAAGATCATTTTTTTTATGAAACCCTTTATCATTCTAAAATAATCGATTGGTTCCAGGATGCGGAAGAAAGAGGAATTTTCATGAAAATTCAATAGAATCTCAGGGCATGGAAACAAATGGCAGCATTCGACTTCCGATTTCTGTTTACAAGGCATTGCTGAGGGCAGCAACTCAAAATACTCGAAATACAATTCAACGTAATACAAATGATTATCAATTATCAGGAATCCCACAGGTTTATTTATCCGGTAGAATGCCTCTTCATAAGAGGTTCGATATTTCATCAACATCCCTGAATTAACTCAGTCGTTTAAATCTACAAATGACGCGAATTATTCGCGAAGAAGAATATTAAAAAATATGTCACTTTATTATTCTTTCTTCATTCTCGTTCCATTCTATTTGCATATGGAATTTATTTAAACGATAGAAGATACAGTTTAATCCATTGACAATTAAATTTTACTTTTATAAACTTTTCTTTTATACAATTACTTGTACGTTTAATGAAACTCGAATAAAGTTAATTACAGAATATTATAATCTAGTAGAATTACTACGTACACTACTATGCATAATGTATAAATTTTAGTATAAAAGTTATTTAAAGATAAACAGTCAACTTGATCGTGATACTTCCATTCCAAAGATATTTAGTGCTTCTCGACGGACGATCGATCGAAACGGGCAACTTGACAAAAAAAATCTGTCGTGGGACGCTCAGTCCAACGCATTCTGCATTATCTGGTTCTCCAGTTAATTTTGGACGGCCCCAAAAATATTCCGAGCAAAGTGTGGACGGATCCCAAATCCGTGATCTTCGATCTTGTCGCGATTGCTCCGATGAATGATCTAAAATCTGAAAACACGATCATTTTAAAGCTCCAACGGGATTAAGAGTAAAAATGTTGATTTTACCTCGAGGCGGATCTTATGGGGAAATGGCCACTTCAGAATAGAATCATGACGACCACGGGTCAATCCGACGCCTATGAAAACTGTACCGTCCGGAAAATATCGCGGTGTTACTTTGATGAACATGGCATACCCATTCTGGCCCACGTAAAATGTCGAACTGCGTAGGCAACGAGCAGTTTTCCAATTGGTAAGCTTCTCGTCAAAATGCTTTATCTGCCAGTAGTAAAAGAAGAGGTTCGCGGGCCCTGGGACATATTCAGATACCGTATTAACTCTATATTTTATTTATAATTCTATTTAGTCCAATATTCGACTATAATTCAGCGATTTAATCAATTCCCAAGTCTCAGTCAAACCTCTTAATAATGTTACAACATAATGGTACAAACCATTTAATAATGAAGTTCTTTGGATCGTATTGTTAAAGTTATCGATTTCAGACTGTCTTGGAGAGAGTGTATCGCCTTTGCCTTCGTGATAATCGTCGTATAATTTCGCCAGTTTTGGTACTTCCTTTTTCCCCTCCAAAACAGTGTTTAGCAATGCCTTGATTTCTTCCAGTTCTTTGATCAGGCCTTTTTCTAAAGCTCGCAACTTTTCATCGATCATTTCTGGATATTTAGGAATAAAATTAGATAATAGAAAATAACGTGAACAATTGAAAAAAGATTAGAAGTTATTTCCTACTAGTATTACAAACTCCAGTAAGTATTCTCGTGACACTGGTACGTGCGCTTGCAACCAATTCTTCTGTAGCGATTTTACAACTTGCATGTTGCGTTTCCGTGACACCTTCGTCACTCGTTAAATTCGTGTCTGTAACAGCTGAAATTTTTTTTCTTTTTTCATAAAACTTTTCTACATTTTTTAATCTTTTATTCATAGATATATAAATAATTTTATAACATCATATAGAAATCTTTATCCATTAATACTTACATAGTTGCAAGTCGTTTGCATCGCTTGCATCACAGCGAGTTAAGTGGAGCGTATTCAGATACAAGAACAGCAAAACCATCGATGACATCTTGGGGAGTAACTCGTTCTAAGATCATTCGAATTTATACTCACTTAAATAAGAATGTCGCAATTTCCGGAAACTTGTAAAAATAGATTTAACAGCATTCTCAGATGATCATATTAGAGCTCTTCGAAACTTCTTCAATCGTGAGATAGTGTTTCGTTTGAAATAATTTACGTTTCAGTAGGTAAGATATACATCTAGTTCACAACCTGATCACTGCGTAACTGTCCTCTGTATCTCCCGTGAATTATAAAATATAGGTAAATCCCTACCCTTCTTGTAATCAACTTAGATACAAAAATTATAGAAATACTTTTTTTCAAATAAACGATGTAATTTATACATATGTAAGAATTATTTAACACTTGTCACTAATTTTCCTTTTTAAATAATTTTAATTTTTAAATTCTAAGAATTTTTATATATACACACACATTCAAACTGCTTATAAATTAAGCAAGTACCCAATGTTTTTAAATGATGAAAATTTTAATAAAAGTAAAACGACCGTTTTTAATTGTGTAAAATAAATAAAACAATTAAAATTATTAAAACAATTTTTTCTGTATATTTATTACATAAGGAAATAAAATATAATAGTAGGCAGATTTCGTTTCAAAAGTTTTGTTTAACATATTTGGCGGTCTTTTTCACAGTCGCGTGGAAACGCGCGTGCATGTAAACGGAGGTCCTAGTTTTTGTCATTTCTACTCTAAATTAGATCGTATTTCGTAGCAAAATGAGCGAAAATGTACAAGGAACATTTGTATCGGAAAAAATTTCTAAAATCAGATGGAAACACGCAGATTTTGAAGATGCTACTAATTTTATAACCGGTAGTTGGGATGATCCGGTAGGGTTATCTTCAGTAAACTTAACCTAATGCATTCTCATGTACATATGAATTATTTACGATTATTGTATTAAATAATGTTAATCATTTGTAATATTGTAATTTTCTATCATGTAATAGGTAAATAAAGTAACACATTGGACATTTCAAATGAATGACGATGGTGAATCCTATCCGGCAGTCGTATCATCTTATGCAATTCTCGGAGACGTAACTGAAATAAAGGTTTTTACTTTATAATATATAAAAAATATCATGGATAATTTTTTCATCAACGCTTTATTATTTTTACAGTTTATTTCAAAAGATTTCTTCGTGGTGTCAACATCTATAGGTACTGTTAGGTTGTTACAGATTCATGAAAATCCATATTCTCAATTTAAAGAGCACATGTCATGGGAATTTATACACAAATTTGAGTAAGTTTCATTTATAGATTAATATTATAAATTAATTATATATTAATTAAGATTTATTTCTTTTTAAACACAGTTTATGCTTCATTAATCTTTTTTTAACAGTAATACAAGCGATTATGCATCTTGTACTGGACTTTCTACATTTGAACAAGACATAGTTTCAGTGGGTGAAGATGGGAGAATTAATCTTTTAACAGCTGGGCAGAAGCAGCCAATTAGATCTATTAGTACTATAAAATTTTATTTCGTACTTAAAATATTTGTTTTATATGTTGATTTTACACATAAATAGCTGAATTTATGTTTTAGATGATGCGGATAGTTGCTCTATATATTGTATTGATTTCTTAAGACATAATGAGATACTTACAGGAAATTTAAGGGGACATATGAAAGTGTGGGATTTAAGAAATGATCAAGATCTTCCTGCTACAACATTCATGCTTTCTGATCAATCAAAAGTACAATCTCTTTAATATTTCTTTAATATTAAGTACAATCTCTTTAATATTTCTTTAATATTAAGTACAATCTCTAGGAAATTATTTATATACCTCCAAGTAAAGAGAAACTTTTGCAGACAGAAGCTACGAGTATTGCTCATCATCCTACTCAGAGACATATTGTCGTGGCTGGTGGTGGAGATGGCAGCTTAACAGTTTGGGACTTGAGACATAATACGTACCCAATGTCTCAACTCAATGCCCATACCAAGGCTGTTAGCGAAATACTTTTTCACCCTGATAGACCAGAAAATCTATTTACGTGTTCAACAAGTGGTGAATTGTGGCATTGGAATAATGCCCAACATTCGAAACTAAGTTTAGGTAAGTTTTGTAATAAACAAATCTCACTGTATATTAGTAAATTATTCCTTTTTTAGACCCTACAAATACACATTGGTTAAACACGATTGGTACAAACGGTAAAGTTAATGTAACATCGCTTTGTAGTGCTATGCATAAGCCAATAAACAGTATTGACATCGATAGATCAACATTACTTTTTGGATGTGATAATGAAGCAATGTATATTGTTAGGAATATAACTGTTTAATAACTATCCTAATTATATATTTTTCTAATTGTAACATACGGAGAAATAAATATCTTTTTTATCTTATGTCTGTTTATTTCAAGATAATGCACAAATTTGTTCATCTGTACATAAATTTAAAATTGACCGTTTTCGAAATGAATTACTTGTTTCGTAGTTATTTTACGGTACTTGTAGCTCCATCTATCGTTGCTTTTTGTGGCACTTGTAGCTCCATCTATCGTTGCTTTTTCTGGTATTTGTAGCTCCATCTATCGTTGCTTTTTGTGATTACGTTTACAGGAAGCTTTGGCCTGTTAGTTTGCCATTTTGTGACGCCTTGTGTGGAAGTTCGTAAACAGATTTTGCTTTGCTTGCCTGCGGAGGGACAAGAATTATGTCCAAACGAAGGATCGAGGTTGTGGATCCGTATATTAAACGGAAAGCGTGAGTGTTTTAAAGCATTTTTAATTGTAAAAATTAAAGAGTTCGATGAGATATTTTGCCATGTGCATCGTTACAAGTTTTTGTGATCCTATCGCGCATCTCATTGAACGAACCCTGCTTCCTGAAAATAATCTATGTAAAATACGATTAATCCGTTGAACAATAATGTAATAAAATGATCTAACATTTTAAATTCATAGAACAATTCTTTTCTATTGCTGTTGACTGACTTGATCAACTCATCTATAAAGGTTCTCAACTAAATTTCTTTCTTCAATAGTATGTTGTATATTAATATATATGGGAAATTAATGCATAATTTTACAATACGCTGAAAACATACGCGTTATAGATAATTATAGATACACGAGAGAAATTTCGGATGAACTTAAATATCATTTGTTTTCCATCTGATTGGTTTTCATAACAATGAAGTGTTCTCAACTTTCATTATTTTATGTCATTGTCACTCATGTATTATTTCGTTGTTATGTGATTAAAATAATTTTCAAATAATAAATTGGACCAGCTTCATATACTCTATAGTTTATCTGTTATTTTATAGAGATGGCTCGGCTACATCCAATAGCACAACTATACCTTCGACAGCACCAAAAAATCAAGTTCAGCTAAATCCTTATACTAGTCTACCTTTTACACCAAGATATCATGAACTTTATAAAAAGAGAATCACTTTACCAGTATTTGAATACCGTACTGATTTTATGAGATTATTGGCACAACATCAATGTATTGTACTCGTTGGAGAAACAGGTTCTGGAAAAACTACACAAATACCACAATGGTGTGTAGAATATTCAAGGCGTATTGACAACAAAGGTGTTGCTTGCACTCAGCCAAGAAGAGTAGCAGCTATGTCTGTTGCACAAAGAGTTTCAGAAGAAATGGATGTTCCATTAGGTATGTATTATGTCCTTTTAACTCTGAAGACGTTTTTATATTTCTGAACTAAAAACTGAGGTATATTTATATAATGTCTTCACAACAATTTTTAAAACAGGTGTGGAAGTAGGATACAGTATTCGTTTTGAAGATTGTAGTTCTCCGAAAACTATATTGAAGTATATGACTGATGGTATGCTGTTACGTGAAGGAATGTCAGATCCCATGCTTGATGCTTACCAAGTGATATTATTAGATGAAGCTCATGAAAGAACTTTAGCTACAGATTTGCTTATGGGTGTGTTAAAAGAAGTGATTAAACAAAGACCGGATTTGAAACTTGTGATTATGAGTGCAACTTTAGATGCTGGAAAATTTCAGCAGTATTTTGATAATGCACCCTTAATGAACGTACCTGGCCGAACTCACCCTGTTGAAATTTTTTATACACCTGAGCCTGAAAGGGATTACTTAGAGGCTGCTATCAGGACAGTTATTCAAATTCATATGTGTGAAGAAGTAGCAGGAGATTTGCTCCTCTTTTTAACTGGTCAAGAGGAAATTGAAGAAGCTTGTAAAAGAATCAAAAGGGAGATGGATAATTTAGGTCCAGAAGTAGGTGAACTTAAATGCATACCACTCTATTCTACACTGCCTCCAAACCTTCAACAAAGAATCTTTGAACCAGCACCACCTACAAAGCCTAATGGTGCTATTGGTAGAAAAGTAGTAGTTTCTACGAATATTGCGGAAACGTCGTTAACTATCGACGGTGTCGTCTTTGTGATAGATCCTGGATTTGCAAAGCAGAAGGTACTGTGAAGGTTGTCTTAGTGAACAGACTATAGATCATTATTATTTTTTATTCTTGTACTGTATTAAATCAGTTTTTTAAATTCCCGTTACATTATTTAACAGGTATACAATCCCAGAATTCGTGTAGAATCTCTCCTTGTATCACCCATTAGTAAAGCATCTGCGCAGCAAAGAGCTGGTAGAGCTGGACGCACAAGGCCCGGAAAATGTTTCAGATTGTATACTGAGAAGGCATATAAAAACGAGATGCAAGATAATACTTATCCTGAAATTTTAAGATCTAATCTTGGCAGTGTCGTATTGCAACTGAAAAAGCTTGGCATTGACGACTTGGTATATTGCATTTCTCATGAATATAATTTATTTCCAATTGAATATGTTATTAAATAATTATTTCCATAAACTGTTTTTACTGTAGGTTCATTTCGATTTTATGGACCCTCCTGCACCAGAAACTCTTATGAGGGCTTTAGAACTTCTTAATTATTTGGCTGCTTTAGACGATGATGGAAATCTCACAGATTTGGGTGCTGTGATGGCAGAATTTCCATTAGATCCTCAATTGGCAAAAATGCTCATTGCATCTTGTAATCATAACTGCAGTAATGAGATATTGAGCATTACTGCTATGTTGTCAGGTACAGTATTATTAAGAACATCTTTTCTATCACATCATTAGGTTCATACTTCTCTTGCGAATAAAGTAATTTTAATACGATAAAAGCAAAAGTCTAAGTCAGGATCATGGTAAGGTAACGTGGTTTTAAATTGATGATTGATGTTGTATTAGTCCCGCAGTGTTTTGTGAGGCCAAATGAATCAAAAAAAGCTGCGGATGATGCTAAAATGCGATTTGCACATATCGACGGAGATCATTTAACATTACTGAATGTTTACCACGCCTTTAAACAAAGTAAGTACCTGCAACTTTTTTAAGACTGCGTTTGTGACATTACAAGTTTTAATTCATGTCTTTTTATAGATTTCGAAGATCCACAATGGTGTTACGATAATTTTGTTAATTACCGATCTTTAAAAAGTGGGGATAATGTTAGACAACAACTAAGTAGAATAATGGATAGATTTTGTTTAAAACGTACCTCTACAGACTTCACATCAAAAGATTATTATATCAACATTAGAAAAGCCCTTGTGAACGGTTTCTTTATGCAGGTAGATGTAACTAAAAACAAGTTTTATAACAAAAAAATGTTTCTTGTATACGTAATACTACCTCTTTTTTATGTATATTAGGTTGCTCATTTAGAAAGGACCGGTCATTATTTGACCATTAAAGATAATCAAATTGTACAACTTCATCCAAGCAGTTGTTTGGATCATAAACCCGAATGGGTAATTTATAACGAGTTCGTGCTTACGACCAAAAATTATATCAGAACAGTCACAGATATTAAGCGTAAGTTACATTTTTATTAAATAATATGAGAGAAACTCATCTCTATAAACATATGTTATAAATATTATATTTTTTATAGCTGATTGGTTGCTTAAAATAGCACCACAATATTATGATTTACAAAACTTCCCACAATGTGAAGCAAAGAGACAATTGGAAGTGATCCAAGCGAAGTTAGATTCCAAACAGTATCAGGAAGGATTCTAACCTCTATATATTTTAGTTATCTTTAAAAATGGTGTCACACAACATACACACACAAAATCATTGATAATGTGTGGTTGATCTGTTTTCGACATTGCGTCGAACACACAGTTTTTTCAAACATAAAGAAAAAAAAATATATTAAATATCTTGAGACGCGGCCGAAAGGATAGTTGTCTGCTCTGTATTTTCACTTAAAAAATATGTAAAGAAAAAGACAAATTTTAATGACATTTATAATTTTGTACAAGCTTTAGCGAAACTTGTACATTTTTTAAGCTGATGTACCGTCAAAAATTTGAATGTTTGTAGATTTTGTTCTGTCCTAATATGAAACAAATGAAATTTGACCTTTAATCTGTTAGAAGGCATGTGGAAAGCATAGTTTATTGATAAATGGTTTATTTATGTACATTAAAGAAAAATTTAGTAACTAAGTAATTTTACCAATAGAATTTGTTGATCGACGTTTGCACATTCGGAATGTACTACTAGATAAAAAATAGATTAATTTTTGTATTAAATGTTGAACAAGTATGTCAGATAAGATGTATACAATGCTTGCTATCGATAAGAGCACTTTTACATAATCTTCAGCATAAATTATATGTTTGCTGTTTTTTCTTAAGATCAAGTAGTACCGTTTTATGTGTTATATATTTCACTTTTTCCAAGTACACACAGCCGAAAATATTACATATTTATTATAATTTTATTATGACTGAAATGTGCATATAACTTATGCAAAGTTTTTCCTGTTTATAATCAACACAGAACTGCATTGTAACAATTTTACACAAAGATAAATGAAAAAAGCAATCATAAAAAATTGGAAATACGACCGTAAATTATAATATGAAAAATCTTTCTAAGAATCTATGTGATACATTTAAAAAGAATCAAATTATTCTTATTTATGAATGCTAGCATAATATAAATTGCAACCCTTTTTCGCGGTGAAGAATTAACTTACAATGTTACAAGGTATCTCAACAAGGCGAAAAACAAATTAAACTTAATTATTATTCAAATAATAAATCTTCAATGCTGTCTGAAATAGGCTGTATGCAGACGAGCGATTTGTATTCATGCGATATTGTTATGGTCATATGTTATTTTTTTTTGTTCTTCCTGTTTGAAACCGCGGAAACAGACATATGGTCACAGCGATATCGTGCGGACAAAAGTCGCTCGTCTGCATCGGGTCTTAGGATAATCGTATACGTTAAGAATCGTGAAATGTTTTCGCTTGTTTTAGAATTGAAAATTTTTAAATAGTTCGAGATATTATTATACTACAAAATACTTTTTTCTAAATAAGATATAATGTCACCAGATCTAAAAATGTTTTGCGTGTTTAACATGTTCAATAATAGTTTGTTTTTGTAAATAAAAGATACGCAGGTATTAAAAGAACATAGAATCACGAAAGATGATCGCGAACAGTTTTCATTGTATTGTACCACTTCATTCCAATAAAATATTAAAAATATGATTCAATCGTAATAATTGTTATAACGAACGAATTTAATTTCTAATCTTAAAAACTGTGTGAACTTATTGAGCATTTATAATTGGAATTTTGATACATAGTACATTACGTTTTACGTAATACACTAAAATATTTGATGGTTACAGTTTATAGTTCCTTATCGCGATTCTTATATGTTGCAAGAAATGTTTGAGAACCACTGAGAAAGCACGAGGATCGTTGTATTTCATCATTTACCAATTTTCGTGAAATTGAGAATTATGGCATCGTTCATGGTACCGGTTGCAGCGAGATTTACTCGTGTCACGATTGATAGTTTGCACAATTTAAATAAGAACATTTTACTTAGGTAAGATTCCGAATATTATAGTTCGTTATGTTAAAATATGCGACTCATTGAACTTATATTTCAACGTACATATAGAGGTTAGATTGCTACATAGTGTTTATCCATTACTTTATTATTATACAATTTTTTTAAAGTAAAATTGTAATATATTTAATAAAGATGATCATATATTTTTTAAAGCTGTTATATATTTAAATGAAACCTTACGTAGTTAATTGGTTATGTTACTAGTAAGAGATTTGAATAATTCTTTATAATAAAAAATATGTTAATAAATAAGTGTTATAAGTATTAATAATACTTTATGCTAAGTTATTCTTTTTGAAGAAGAAAGCATTGATGTCTTAAAGATTTTGTTCATGATTTGAAGGTTAACTCAACCATCACAAGTTTCTTGGCAAAGGCAAGAGTATAGTACTATTACAGAAGAGCAACAATCAGAAAGGGGAGAACCACAATCTTCACAATTGGAACTTACAGAAACTGAAAAGAAATTGAAAGCAGATATTGATCTCATTAATAAGGAATTATTGGATCTTAAAGCTCATAAAAATGAATTAGAAGATAAATACAAACGAGCGCTTGCTGATGGAGAAAATCTTAGAACTAGACTAACTAGACAAATTGAAGATGCAAAAATATTTGGCATCCAAGGATTTTGTAAGGATCTCTTAGAAGTAGCTGATATTTTAGGCAAGGCTACAGAAAGTGTACCAAAGGATGAACTTACAGAAAAAAATCCACATTTAAAAACATTATATGAAGGTTTAAAGATGACAGAGGCACAGTTACATAAAGTAAATAAGAAAATATAATTCAACTACATTTTCATATACTAAATAATACACTAAATTATTCCTTTGAAATGTATTTGTATAGGTATTTAAAAAGCATGGTTTAATATCATTAAATCCACTGAATGAAAAGTTTGATCCTAATCAACACGAAGCACTATTTCAACAGGTAAAATTTTTTTGTTTTATTTATATAGATTATTGTGTATTAAATTAATAAGGATTATATCTTTTTCACATAGGAAGTTGAAGGCAAAGAACCAGGAACAATAGTAGTTGTATCTAAATTGGGCTATAAATTACATGAACGAGTAGTAAGACCAGCATTAGTTGGTGTTGCCAAAGGATAATTCATGATTGTTAATTAAATGGAAATTAGATATAATCTCATAAGAGCGATCCGTGAATAAAGTGTTGGCACGTATATATTGTAATTAAAATTAAAATGTAACACATCAAAACATGAATGTCATACAACTGATATAAAAAAAAATTGGAACTAATTTTATGAAAAATAAACTTGTTCTTATTCTGTTAGATTTAAGAGAGAGTGTAATATGAATCTGAATTTTTATGTTTTTTGATTGCCAAATAGATATACGTATTTAAATATCATTTCTTTTATTATACTATATTGCATTCTATTATAGCATAGAAGAATAATATTTAATTTAGTGGGAAATTTATTATAAAATCTATAAAAATAAATAGAGCATTGTAGTATAAATATAAAAAATATTACAATATTGAATTTTTAATGAAATAAAAGACCTTTACTTTTTATAATACTTCAGTTTTATCCTGAACATCTAACATCTTTCAAAAACTTTATACAAGTCAGGCAAATTGGCTATTTGTAATATTGTTGAATCATGTGCAAAATGTTTAGGAGGAAGAAAACTCTCCTTAATTGCACCATATAGAACATGTTCTGTAATGTACTTCCATTCATGAGTATCATGTATAGGACTCATTTGACTATAATATTTTGCTGTTTCCCTACAAATGGTTCGAAAGCATGGTTGTTCCGACGACCACTCTACTTCAGTAGCTAAACGTAATATATAGAGAGGAAGACCACTCACAGATGGAAAATATTTTTCTGAAAAGAAAACAAAAGATAATCTTGTATTGGATTCTAAAGGTAGTTTATTAAAATGTATTTACCTAATAATACTGGTAAAGATTTTAAATTCCCCTTTTTATCTATAACAATAGAATAATACTCTTTTAACATATCAGCTTTCTCCAATAACAATTCTTTAACACTTGTAGCTAATTCCTCTTTTGGTCCATCTTCCTCTGACCATCCAGCTTCTTTAGTCTCTAATCCTAACATAGCTATATCATATAAAGGAAGTGCCTCCTGCAAATAAGTGTAACTTGCAATATAATAATAATGTTCTTTGTCGATGTACATACCGAAAATTTGATGACTCCGTAATTTGCAAAATCATAGAGCATAATTTCATAAAATAGTTCCTCCCTAGATGTAACAAAAATGTTCTTAATCAAGCTTGATTTTTTATATATATTATGAATATTTTATGGACACTTACGCTAATTTTTGCGTATTGCAAAGATACAAATTGACTCCACTTTGAACTAAAGCAGAAGACTGATCGATACAACCAACAAAAGTTAATTCTGATAAAATATGTTTCAAACCATCGTGACATGCGTCTTCTACTTCTTTACGTAATTTCAATACACTCGTTAATTTTACTTCTCTTCTAAAATTGTTTATTGAATAGGATTTAAATTCATATGAACTTTCTTTGTCACCATTCTTATTGTCATCGGTTTCTTTTAGTATTTGTTCAGTAATAATTTTCGTCTCGTTGGGTTTATTGCACTCTTCAGGTTCGTCGTTTCTTATTTCTTTATCTATACTATTTTTATCTGTCTTTTGTTCTTCTAATTTAATACTTTTATTTCCAAAGTATTTATACACTTGTTTACGTGCTTTATCTGCAATAACGTCGATACATTTTTCTTTCGTAGAGTCATCTGCTATATTTTGATCAATTTCTTCATTTGTCATTTCTAAAATATCTTGCACGCCATTTGATCCATACTGTTCTTTGTTAATATTTGCAGTAGATGAATCTAAATTAGATTCATCAAATACTGCAGAATCTGACGCAAGTGGACTTGTATCATCTATGATATTACTCCACGGAGTATCCGATTTTTCTGTTGCTTTTGGTATAACATGCGTGGAGATATCCTTTTCTTTAGTATCATTTACATCTGATATCGGGCGCTGTATTTTATTTACATCTTTCTCGTCATTACTATTAGTATCTTCAACTTTAGTATCTTTGAAATCAATATCATCATTGTTTCTAGCATATTCCATTGCGGTATGAATGGTAAAATTGAATTTGTCCAATTTTTGATCAGATGCATCAGTTCTGATCATTTCTTGAGGACGAATTTTTTTTGTTCTATCATCTTTATCTTTCTCATATTCTGGCAAAATCTCTTTCAAAACTTCTTTTGTAATATCTGTTTTTGGCAACCGCGCTTGTACATAAAATGTTTTAGAAGCACTATTCCCAGACAGTTTCTCATCTAAAGCGAGTTTCATTCTTTCAATAATAGAATTTTCGTGGAGAAATTTAACTTCATGTTTTGTTGGATGTACATTAACATCAACATTTTGCGGATCAATTTCTAAAGATATATAACACCATGGGTGGGTCTTTTTTGGAATATAAAATGTATAGATTTCTTCTAGCATTTTTCGAATAGCTGAAATAAGGTAATTATAAAATATCATCTTTATGTATAAAATCTTCTTGTCTAAAATCTAATACTTTAAAACTTACAGGATGATTCTACTAATCTGTTATTAATGAATAAAAGAAATATCATCCTCTTGCTTGTGTAATTTGGATTTGTTACCAAAGCATGCATTTTAAATCTATAAGTATCATCTGTAAGTTCCACTTCTAATAATTCACGAAAAACAGGATTGCCATAAAGTATTCTTATATTGTTCATCTTACTTGAATTATGTGGTGTTCGAATCTAAATGTTAGAAACATGTTTATATATTTATAAATAATAGCTTCAATTGTGTGACTATTTTTACATAGTAAAATACCTGAGGTGTGACTTCACCATGTTTCTTTAATGTGAACCCTACAGTAGGATTATGTATTGCATATTTTGTAACTACATCTGAAATTTTATTGAATTCTTCGTTTGGATTAGAAAAAGCCTTCCTTCTTGTTGAAACATTATAAAACAAATTCTCAATTAATATTGTAGTGCCTTGGTTTCCAGCGCATAATTTAGGTGGTGCTTTTAGCTTACTATCAACATATGATGCTCTAATATGAAAATGATATTGTTAAAAATATTTGCTCAGATTTCATAACACTTTATATAATTAAACATACTTATAAGCACATTTCTCATCTGCAGTTTTTGTTGTAATTGTTAAAAGTGATATATGACTAATGCTCGCCAAAGCTTCACCACGAAATCCAAAAGTCGATATTGCCTGAAGATCTTCAAATGCTTGTAATTTACTTGTTGTAAATCTTTCACAAACAATTTCCATGTCTTCTTTTCTAATACCTGTTCCATTGTCTTGAATCTGTGATTAATAATGAATATTTAGTTGTAATAATAACTTTCCTACTTGAATAGTTGGAGAAAATACCTGTAATAATTTTAATCCGCCTTCTTTAGCAATAATTTGTATATTAGTTGCTTTTGCATCAAGACTGAAACATTTGTAATATAAAGTGTGCAGTGTAAAAGACATACATACAACAATTGTGATTCAAATATCTAACCTGTTTTCCATTAATTCTTTTAATGCATTTGCTGGTCTTTGTATTACTTCACCAGCTGCGATTCTATTCACTACAATTTTGTCTAATCTCTTTATCTTTCCCGCTCCATCCATTTTTAATCACGCTGTTTTTAGATTTGTATCAAAACCTCGAGAAACAGGAGTCAAGTATTGCTCTAATTTACACCATAGTATATGCATAATAATTATGTTGTGTATTATACAATATAACTATATTTGTAATAATAAGAAATGAAAATACAAAGTCTAGTCTCAGAAAGCATGTATTTTTTACTTATAATAAGAGTGTATTGTACATATTACACGATTTGTGTAAGTCGGTCTTCGTGCCGAACTTTTGAATTTAAATTAGCAAGTATATCAGTACTTTCTCCCGCTACTTTATGCCTCGTTTTGATATATTTATAGGTGTTTTGGATGCGTACAGAATTCGGAGCCAATGGATGTGCGCAGTTGATCATCTATGGAAACTTATTGAAACGCGAAATTGAGTGTATTAAAAGTCCGCTATGCATGCTGAGCTGTTTAGCAAGCGAACAGTGAATATTGCGCTCAGTGCAAATGATCATACAACTATGATTTATTGTTATATACACGAAATGAATGACACGAAAGGTAAGTGTCTGAATACATGGTGACAGTGTGTTTATTTATTTAGTGTTTGTCTAGTGAATTTTTCGTAACAATCAATCGCGTAAATTTATGTTCGAAACATGTTGAAAGTGGCTAACGACAGAAACATCACGTTGAAGTTTCACCATGTCTATGAAGCATCGATATATCTCAAAATTCCTTGGATTGTTTTTTTTTGCGAATATAACCCTAAAAACTAAAACTTTATTCAAATACAACAAAATTTTTTGTCAAGATCCAAGAAAACATATTTAGTTTTGCTATGTTTATTTATGACATATTTTATATTCTTGCAGGGTATGATAGTATCTTTCGAAGCAGTCGCCTATATGCAAGGCCAGTTTAGCTGAATAAGTAGCACAGTAGTATCTTGATTCTTTTTTTCCATCTTTAATTTTCTGGTTGGAACATTCCAGAAGTTCATGAAGTATTCTCGGGATAATGTCACGAAAATCTCCAACTAATTGATTTAGCAAGCGACGTTCGTATTGCAAATGCGTTATTTTGTTTTTATTCTGTTTCTCCTGGTTTGCGTTATATTAATAAGTAAGAATTTATGGTTGATATTCTCAAGCCCAAAAAAAAATAATTTTTGCAATCATTTCTAGGACTTTCGCATAAAATAGTATGTTTGTCTGCTTTGGTCTGCTTTGCCGACCCCGTCCAAATATTCATTGATGTCATTCATCATCACTACTATCATGTAATCATCACTACGAACATGTCCTCTCTGGATCTTTTAGGCATGGTGTATAAGGTGTTTATATAAAATGTAGGACTTTCGGTTTGTTTCGGGGCAAGGGTAACACGCGGACCCTGTGGAAAAAGGGAAATGTGAAGGAACGAAGAAGGGAAAATAAAGGGTGAGCATACGAGGAGAAAGTGAAAGAAAAGCGAAAAGAAGTCAGGAACGAGAGAGAGATACAAATTAGAAAAACTAGAGGAGAAGAGGTTAGGAAGTCAAAAGCGCGGCAAATAAAGTAAGGTACGGAAACGACAGATGGCGTCAAACAGAGGAAGACCAAGGAATGCGGGTAAAGCGGGAGATAAGGCAGATTTCAAAAACACATTGGATAAATACAGCTTCTCAGAAAAAGAGACATCAACCAGGTAGAGAGAAATGGAAGTAATGATGAAAAAAATAGAGAAAATGGAAAGAGGATTTGAGGCAATGATAAAGGAAATAAAACGGATATTCGAAAAACAAGTGGAGGAGATGAAGAGGGAAATGAAAGAGGAAAGGGGAAGAAGTGAGAGAGAGAGAGGGAGAGAGAAAGAGAGCCAGAGAGAGAGAGAGAGAGAGAGAAGAGCGGGAAAGGGAAAAGAAGGACCTATTGGGCAGAATTAGAAGAATCGAGGAGGAGAGGGACAGAGCAGAGAGAGAGAAAAGAAGAAGGAACATAGTAATCAAAGGAGTAAACTGGAACGAAGAAAGCAATGAAGGGACAGTAAAGGAGTTCATAAGGGAAAAAATGAAAATAGGGGCAGAAGTAGAAAGAATACATATGATAAGGGTGGGGGACAAAAACACAATAATAGTAGCGATGATGAAATCAATGGAGGAAAAAATAAGGGTAATGAAGGAGAAAAGCAAATTGGAAAAGGGAATATACATAGATGACGACCTGACAAGAAAAGGAAGGGAGATACAGCAACAAATAAGAAGAATAGCCAGAGTAAGAAGGGAAAAGGGCGAATATGTAAGGATTGGATATAAGAAGCTAAAGATAGAAAACAGATGGTACAGGTGGAATGAAAATGAAGAGAGGCTGGAGGAAGAAAGAAAGAGAGGGGAAGAAAAATGAAAAATGGAAAAAGGGGGGAGACTACAAAGGCGATGAAAATGTGCTTCTGGAACGTAGCAAGGTTAATAAGTAAGGACAAGGAGGTGAGGGAATATTTGAAGACATTCGACGTGATCGGATTCACGGAAACATGGATAGAGGAAGACAATTGGGAAAAACTAAAATATAGACTACCCAAAGAATTCAACTGGAAATGCAGAGCAGCAATGAGAGTAAGGAAAAAAGGAAGAGTAAAGGGGAGAATAATAACAGGTATAAATAAGGAACTGAGAGAAATAGAATACAAAGAAATAAGTGATAGTATAGTGAAAAGAAAAATAGTATACAATGATAAGACATATAGGATAATAGTAGTTTATAATCAAGACACAAAAGGGACAAGGAAAGAAATAGAAGAAAGAGTAGAAGGAAGAGAAGAGGAAGTGATGATCATCAGCGGAGACTGGAATGCAAGAACGGGAGAAGGGGGAGGGCCGATAAACGAGGATCTGAGGAAAGAAAAAAACAAGCGATCAAAGGACAAGACAATACACATGGAAGGAAGAACTCTGCTAAAGTACCTGGAAGAAAGAGCTGGATGATAGTCAATGGAAGAGATAAAGAAGGAGAGGAGTGGACATATAGGAAAAGAGGAAACTCTGTGATAGATGACAACCAGGATCATGTGATTGACAACCAGGAGGCGACAGAAAAGATAATTGGCATGATGAATTGGCAGAGTCAGACCACATGCCGTTAGAAATAGAAATAGGGGGGCCGGAACTACAAGCAAATGAGGAAAAAGAAGAAGAAGAGAAAGAGAAAAGGGAATGGACAAACGAAAGTGTGGAAAAATACTTGGAGGAATGTAAAGACTGGACCTGCAATGGAAGAACAGTAGAGGAAATGTAGTCAGAAATCAAAAAGAAGATAAACGAAGCAGTGCCAAAGAAGAAAGTGAAGATAAGGAAATGGGGCATGGGAGAGAAAGCATGGTGCGACAAGGAGTGGAAAGAAAGGAAAAGAGAGATGAGAAGGAAGATGACAAAGTTTATGAAAGGAAAATGCAGCAGAGAAGCGCTCATAGAGCAAAAAAAGGCATTTAAACAGTGGAGCAAACAAAGAAAGGAAAGACACGAAGAAGAAGAAATGGAGAAAATAAAGAAGATAAAAACAGAACAAGAAGCGTGGAAATACATAAATAGATACAGAACAAGTAGAAAAGGTATAGATGAGGATATAAGCGAAGAAGAGTAGAGAAATCACTTTATGGAAATTTTAGAAGGGACAGAGCACAAAGAGGGCAGAAAAACGGGGGGGGGGGTCATGGAGAGGAAGAGAAAATAATGGAGGAGAGAGAAGATAATATAGAGAAGGAAGAGGCGATATACCAGCTAAGAAATTTGAAGAAAAAGAAAGCAACGGGGGAAAACGGGTTAGAAAATGAAGCATGTACCGAAGGAAATGGGGGAGGCGTTATGGGAGTTATTAAGGAAAATATGCAATGGGGAGGGGATGCCAGAAGATTGGAAAAAGGAAGTAATATGTCCGATATACAAGAAGGGGGACAAGAGAGTAGCGAAGAGCTGCAGAGGAGTAACGCTAATGGATACAGCTGAGGCATATAATAGGTGATGGCCGTGATACTTGTAGCTGCTGGCTGTAGATGTCACTGATGGGGGTACTGCTGTTTTTCTTTCATTTTTGATGCGTAGAAGAAAAATCGGACTCCGGTTGCCGGGATTCGAACCCGGGCCCCGAATGTTCGTAACCTAAGGCGCTAATTCACTGCGCGCCGTCGTCCGACACTAGTTAGTGTCGAATGGTGGTATTTACTGTTGAGTGCCGCCACAGTACCCCCTTACCAGTGATAACGTTTCTTCTTTGCGTGGCAAAGCGTCAACCGATTGCTGTCAAGCCCGTGTAGATGTTGCGCGTTGTTCTCGATTTGGCGGTGGATACCTGTCGGTACGATGCGGAGCGTTCCGCGTACGGTCGTAGGCCTCTGTTCCTCTTTTTAGTATGACGTGCTGGTGGTGATGCCCATGAACTTTGCAATGGCTACATCACTCCTGACTTGGTCATCGTCTCGTATCTAGTCACCTGCTTGTGTGGGTCGGCGGTGAGGCGTCGAGTTTTGCTGAAGAGGAGGGCCGTTCCGTGTGCGTCGTAGCGGTAGATCCAGATTGCCATAGTCTTAGATTCGCGATGATCGAAGTCTCGGGTAGCGCTATCACGGTCACACACACCTCTATTTCGCTGTCGATCACGTCGGGGTCACCAATTTGAGGTGTAAGTGTTGTCCGTGATAATTGTAGGATGCTGGCCATAGATGTCGCTGCTGATGGGGTACTACTGATTTTCTTACGTTTTTGATGCGTAGAAGAAAAATCGGACTCCGGTCCCCGGGATTTGAATCGGGTCCCGAACGTTCGTAACCTAAGGCGCTAACCACTGCGCTGCCTACTAGTTAGTGTCGAATGGTGGTATTTGCTGTTGAGTGCCGCCACAAATATATACGTGGCAGGACTGGAAGAAGAACTGGTAGGAGAAAGAAAGGTATGGTCACTAACATATGCAGACGATATTGTGCTGATGGCGGATAGGGAAGAGGAGCTAAAAGAAATGTTAAAGAAGTTCAAACAATTTTTAAAGGAAGTCGAATTAGAACTGAGCACGGAAAAGATCAAAATAGTAGTCTTTGAAAAAAGAAGGAACAAAAGGAGACAAAGAAAGTGGAAATGGGGAGAATAAGAATTAGAAGAAGTGGACGAGATAAGATACCTAGGGTACATACTACAGAAAAACGGCAGTGATGAGAAGCACATACAAGACAGGAAAAAGAGAGCAGCAATAGCAATGAAGAAAACATGGAGTGTGGGAGAAAAAATATTCAAACAGGACTACAAAAGGAGAATGAAGATGTTTGGAGCACTGGTAGAGAGCGTGGCGCTGTTTGGAGCAGAGGTATGGGGCTGGAACATGGAAGAAAGACTGGATAGAGTATAAAGAAGATATGTGAAATGGATATTAGGCTTAGATATGCCAACACCAAATTATATATTGTTAGAGGAATGCAAGATAATAGAAATAAAAGAAAAAGCATTAAAAAGAACAGCAAGGTATGAAGAGAAAGCCCTAGAATCAAAAAAGGAATTAGTAAAGGAGTGTATAAAGGAAAAAGAGAGAAACTGGGGAAATGGTCATGAAGGGAAAAGGGCAAGAAAGAGAAAGAAAGGACTGGAAGAGGTGAGAAAGGGAAGGACACAGATAGAAGCAGGAGAGGAACAAGAAAGGATGCCGGCAGATCAAATTATAGAAGAAAGAAGAAAGAAAGACGCAGAAGAGAGGGGGAAAATGATAACTAAAGTAACTAAAGTATAATATACACTACAGAAATATAGCCAAAGAAAAATTACCAAAGTACTTGGAAGGAAGGATGAAGTGGAAGAACAGAAGAATACTGGCAAGATTCAGATGTGGAAACGAGACCAAAGCAAGAGAATACTGGAAAAAAGAGGGAGAAAAAAGATGCAGTCTATGTAGAAGGAAAGAAGACGTGAGACATGTAATAGAAGAATGTGAAATAACGGGAGGACCAAAGGACATAGGAAAACGCTAAATGAGACTGGAGAAGGTTTAACAGAACTGAAAGCAATAATAGAGAAGAGAAGGGCAAACGACAGGAAGGATGTGCAGCAAGGAGGCTAAAGACCAAAGTTGCAATAGTTTTTAATCATTAGTTGCTAATTTGTAGTTTCTAGTTTTAGTTTTTAGAGATAGAATAAGTAAGGTAGTGCAATAGAATAGAGTGGAAAAGAGGGGAGGTAGACATATAAGAAGAGAAATAGACATAAGAGACGTAAAACCGAAAGTTCGTCCAAAGCCGAAAGGCACGGACTAAGCAATAATAAATAAATAATAATAATATATAAAATGTATAAAATATATAAAAGACTATTCATCTGATAGTGCCATTGAGAGACTGAAATTCGTTCTGACTCTGCCATCATCACACATCGTGAGTTACATTAAACGGAAGATAAGACTTCATCGCTAAGATCTCTAATTTTCTTTTCACAAGAAACGTAATACTGTTTAGTTTAGTATACCCTTGCATAGATACGCGTATTATGTGTAAATACGCATAAGATTATCGCTTAGAAAAATAGACTTGCGCGAGCCACTTTATAAGTGAATTTATTCTACTTATATTATACTTATACTACTATTTATACTACTGTGAATAGGCCGGGTAGCTATTTGCCGACACTCGTACCCAAAGGGATAATCTATTTTTTAAATTTTATTTTTTGCAGTGATAAAATATGTCGGAAGTTCCCGCAATTGGAATTGACTTGGGCACCACATATTCCTGCGTCAGTGTCTTCCAACATGGAGAAGTCAAGATCATTCCAAATGATCAGGGAAATCGAACGACACCGAGTTGTGTCGCCTTTACAAACGAAAAAATACTGATCGGCGAAGCAGCCGAAGATCAGATCGAGACGAACCCGTTTAGTACTATCTTTGGTAAATAAAACCAATCCAGAATTTACTACATCAATTTCTTCTAATCCTCGTCTCTTAATTGTGTAGTTTCCATTTTTGAATTCTCATATATATTTTTTCATTTAATCATAATAATTGTCGAGTTTCAATGGCAAACGACGTAAGTGCCAAAAAAGAAGGAATGACCTTTTAAACGAAAGAAGATACAAATTTCACACTTGATATCATGATGGATGTAAATGCTAGAAAAATTTAGTTTATGTTTTTAGAGTTATCGTAGGATGGGATGAAAGACATAATTTTGTTTTTCCTTGCCTATTTGTATTGAGAGCTATGAATAATTTCCGGAATTTGCATTATTTCCTATTTTAGCTCTTTGATCTGTATTACCGTATTATAGGATTATTTATTCAGAAATATTAGAAATTAGGATTTCAAATGATTTCTATCCTATATGATAAGTTTATTGATAGATGGATGTATTTACAATGGATTAAACAGGAAACGATGGTTATTTAGCGTGAAATAAATACAGTAATGTGATATAACTAATACAACTAAATTGATAATTCACAACTCACAACAACTCGGAAACTCTCTCTTGACTCAACTCTGCCGACACAACTTTTGACTCGCAACTAACTAACTTTTCACAACTCGACTCTCAGTTAACGACTGCCTATTAATTCGTCTTTCTCCCTTAACCTCTTAGGTACGATGCGCCACTATAGTGGCCTTCGCGGATGTCATCTTACATTACGACGCGCCACTATTGTGGTTCACTCTACTGACTCATTCGCTCACTGTTTGAACTAAATGATCTTTTTCATTTGTCTTGCTTCACACTTCTTTTGCCCTTACAACGTCTTATAACAGCGTTAACAATATACAGACAGAATATCTTTGTTTCTGTAGTTTTTGTTTTTGATACGCCAGTTTCAGGTATTAATTGTTGTTTTTCGTTTATATAAATATATCATTATTAGGTGCACTACATTCATTATTTTTTCATCATTAGACGTACTACATTCATTCATATCTGTATTTGTTTTCTTTTTACCATACGAAATGTAATACCGAATACCTTTGCGCACTGCACTATCGCGTGACTGAAACTACATTACTACTTTATGCTTTTATTTTACATATATCTGAAATATTATTTCTTTTTTGTGTTCATAAAATATTTCGTGAGTGTTGATTCTGTTTAATGGGAATGATCATCACGAAGAAGTATAGATACTAACAGAAATAACATGTAATTATATACCTCATTATTTCTATAAATTGTTCACATTCCTTACCTTTATTAACATATCATTTAAACATTTCTATAATCCATCTTTATTTGTAATATATTATTACGTTGTAATATGTTCTATTAAACAGACACGAAGAGACTGATCGGCCGTGGCTACTATGATAAGACGGTACAGACAGACAGCAGATACTGGCCCTTTGTGGTGGTAAGTGATAAAGGTAAAGCAAAGATTAGGGCTTTATACAAGGGTACAATAAAGACATTCTTCCCTGAAGAAATATCTTCGATGGTGCTTAAGAAGATGAAGCAGACAGCAGAAGCGTATTTAGGGAAGACTGTTACCGACGCTGTTGTTACTGTTCCAGCAAACTTCAGTATCTCTCAGAGACAAGCCACCAAAGATGCAGCAGTAATTGCAGGTCTAAACGTTTTGAGACTAATGAACGAATCAACAGCGGTGGCGATAGCTCATGGTTTATACAGACAGGACACAGAAAAGAGGTTCGCGTTGATCATTGACTTAGGAGGTAGCACCTTCGATGCTTCCGTTGTTACCATTATGAATGGTAATTTCCAAGTCATAAATACAGTAGGCGATAGTCATCTCGGCGGAGAAGACTTCAATGACAGAATGGTGAATTATTTCGTTAAAACTATCAGGATGAACTACAGGAGAGACTTAAGAATAAGGACAGACGAGAACATCAAGGTTCTTAATCGATTAAGAACCGCGTGTGAGAAGGCGAAGAGAATTTTGAGTTCATCAACGGAAGCCAGGATCGAAATAGATTCTCTCTTCGAGGGCATTGATTTCTACGTAGACATCACCAGAGAGCAATTCGAAGAACTTTGCGAGGATCTATTCACAAGGATATTGAATATAGCTACGTTAGCTGTGAAGAATCTATACCATCTCGACCAGTTTGTTCTAGTCGGCGGATCTAGCAGAATACCAAAGATTCAGAAATTACTTCAAGATCACATATGTTGCGATTACACAGAAATCAACAAATCGATCAATCCTGACGAAGCTGTTGCTTATGGCGCAGCTGTACAGGCTGCTATTTTGCTCGGTGATAAGTCGGAAGTACTTCAACGTTTATCGCTAGTGGATATCATTAACCTACCTTTGGGTATAGAAGGAGCTTGTGGTGTCATGATACCCGTGATCGAGAAGTACAAGAGGATACCAATAAAAGAAACGAAAACCTACACAACGTATTCCGATAATCAACCTGATGTCCTGATTCATGTATGCGATGGAGACAGAGCTATGACTATAGATAATAATAGTGTCGGCAAGTTTGAGCTTACTGGCATTCCACTTGCACCTAGGGGCGTACCCCAGATTCAAATAATATTTGACATCGATGCAAGCGGTATTCTGACCATTTCTGCCATTGAGAAATCAACTGGAAAGGAGCACAAAATTGCCGTCAGGAAACAAGAACGATCGGAGGAAGCCATCAACAGTATGGTGGAGAAAATGGAAATGTACTGTAAGGTAGATCAAGATCAATAGGATTGCTGGCAAAAATTCCTTGACGTTCTACTGTTTGAACATGAAGAGTACAATAATGGAGGATAAGAAGATCAAAGATAAGAGCGATTCGTCTAACAAGCAGGAGGTTATCAATAAATGGAACGAAGTAATTTTATGGTTGTATGCGAATCAATCGGCAAAGGAAAAATTCGCCGATAAACAAAAAGAATTGGAAGCCATCTGCAATTCTATTGTTATATTACTTAGTAGTTAATTCTTTTTATAGTTACTTATAGTTAATTGCATTAAGGTGGGGCCGCACCTGATGGATGGGTTCCCTAGCGCGGGTGCTCGAGAACCAGCCATCGAAGAAGTTGACTAAATGCAACACACTGTCTACTGAACTGAACATCTTTCTATGTTTCATCTTATTTATTTCAATATCGCTTTGTACATCGATTCTCATATTTATTTATCATAGAAATATTTATGTTTTGAAATCAGAGACTATATTTTGTTGTAAGAAAAGTATTGAAAACTCGTAATGTATTTCGTCGTGTGTACTTATTTGTATCTACATCACATCTTACCTACTTGCTTGCTTTTCACCCTCTCCCCATTTCTCTCCCTCTCTTTCTCTTTCTCTCTCTCTCTCTCTCTTTACTTACACACATTTACTTTACTTATCTCTGTGAGTATCTAGAGGATTTATTTCGACAGATTTATCAATGTTTTTCATTCTTGATATTCAGAAACCTTCTGGCTTATAGAACTGTACCAGAATGATCAAGTACGTGGTGATAACGCTGATAAACTGAAAGTAAATATACACGAATATAATTAACAACATCATATAAATATCAAATATTATGGTACTCACTCTTGTTAGCAAAGAATTATTCATTTCAAAGAAATCACACGCAGTAAACGTAATTCTATATTGTTTCAGTTGCAATGAGAAATCATTGATTTCGTTTCGAACACAGTCTTGTTCGAAAGTTGATCGCAGAAGACTTTCCATTCCGAATCCATTCAGGTTCAAGGCGACATTACCACGGCATTCATTATTGAAGATTGCTAACTGCTCCGGCTCTTTGTTACCGAAGCAAGACAATTTGTTAAATTTCGTCGAGTGTTGTGTGTTCAGTATAAATTTACTGATATATAGCCCAATTTTATCTATCTCTCGGTGGGTCAATGTACACAGCCAACACATCAAAATGAATTGAAACACATAAATTATCCAGATCACGTTGTTCAGAAATATGAAACCACTTTTCTGTTCCGCGGCGCTCATGTAGATTCTAAACAGTTTCGCGACCACCATTATAAAAGCGTTCGTAGAACACAATAGCAGATCAATGCCATAAATTTCGTTCACTGTCATTATTATGGAACATATCTCTGCAAGAAATCGATCGATTACAAAGATGAAGTGCACAGAATTATGAGAAAATTGTTTTATAGTGGTATAGTGGTGAGGGACGAGGAAGAAAAGTCGTATGTTTTAATTCGAAGAGAGAAGATAAATTTTGCCCTTGATTTTAAACTATGCCCTTCGGAGATTTTTGCCTTCAAACAGAAAAATTCTGTTCCACTTACGTCACTCACTCTGAATTTATACGCTAAGAAACAAGCCACCATTCTCTACGTACCATTATGCAGTCTTCTAATTCTTCTGATCTTCAAGGCGATCCAATAGGATGTTAGTTTTTCATCTAACTGTTTGATCATCTCGTTGATGGCTCTAAATTTGTGGCAGATCATGTATACGATGACATCGAACACGAAGCTGTTTACTAAAGTTTGCGCGATCGTGTAATAGAGAAACAGATCGGAAACAAAGATTTGATCAGGTGCAATGAAATAATAATAAAGGATATGAACAGCTAGCGACACTGGACCACATAATAACGCTATTATAATGGCCAAGATTTGGCTGATTTTCACGCAATCATCATTGATCGACAACCCTTTGCTAATATTTTGATTCAACGATTCCAACATCCTCATCAATTCAGGCCATTTATCGTAATGTCTTATTATATGACAAACGTAGTAATAGGCTGCGAGATGGCACACAGTTTCGTTCATGCAGTACATAATTTCGAATAACTTGCTGGTGAATTGTTTGCCAAAATTTGCAAAGTCCATTGCACTGAACGCGATGATCACCGAGCACACGCTGAAATGGATCACTCGCAGGATGACGGTGATCCATTTTGGACAATTCTTCGGCCTAGCCACTCCGACTCCTAACAACCAAGAAATATACATTATTGGACGTAATGTATTTTCTGGTTTCGTCGGATTACTCTCCACTCGGAAGTTTATCTCTTCCTCCATGGCGGTTAATTCTTTTTACTAATATTTCTAAAAGTCTTCTACTAAAAGTTTCTACTTTACGAGAGAAATATCAAAGAACGAGGTTTCCTCGAAACGATACGTTTTCTTAGGGACAACACGGAATATTGAGCTTTTAATTCGAGAATTCGTGGCTCGCGTAGTTTGCTAATTGATCTGATAATATGGGGGTTCATACATGATTTAATGTTTCAGCGTGACTTATGCGTGACACTGTAAAGCACTTTCATTCGATAGAAGCAGGATTGGCATGAAATTAAAAGCAAGGAGAAAAAATAAAACAAACTTTTATGGATGGGGGGCGAAAGGTGCAACAGTGGTTCCGTGACATGTGTGTATATGTATATCGAAAAACGAGCTTTATTCGCCCAACGACTATATTACAATTTTATTATACAGTAAACATTTAAAATAGAATAAAACGATAACGTTGAACATCGACCGTTTTTTGAATCTCTCTGTTCGTTTCTTCGGTTTTTAGAAATCAGGCAGCGGGTCGAATCGAATCATCTCGTAATAATAATAATCATAATAATCACGATAATAATAATGATAATAATATGCGGGGTTGTGGCGATATAATTCATTAGAATTTAAATCCCTTCGGTGTGTTTTAATAGAGACTGGCAATCGTTCGAATACAATCGATTTCGATAAATTGGGTGTGCAATCGTCGCCATTATATGCTCTGTTTTTTTTATCCTTTTTTTTATCGTATCTTTTGTTTGCTGGGGAGGATCATGTATGTGTGTTTTGTTTTTTTGTGTGTGCGCGTGTGTATGTGTGTAACAATGATTCAATGACTTCGTTCACGCAAACACTTACAACGTAGAATCGCGTAGTCGCAAGAACGTTCTTAAGACTCTCGTTTCTACGTCTTTTTTCTTCTTCTTCTTCTCTCTCTCTCTCTCTCTGTATTTTTGTTACTGTGTTTCTTTTCCTATTCTTCTTTTAGATTTATTTAGTTATTATTTGATCGGGAAAGGCAGCGTAATTATTCGAACACGAGATGTTGATACACGTTTTTTCATATTTTTCTCTTTTGTTTAATTGTTCTCTCGTTCTATATAGACAAGGGATGTTGCTCTCTCTTTCTTTTTATGGTTATCAGTTTCGCTTTTGGTGAAATTCCACACAGCCCCTCGTGCACGTTTGCTTTCTTACGTATATACATGTATATATAGAATATGTATATATAGAATATATATAATTTGCTTTTAACGATTGTTTTTATCTCTACAATTTACATTGGCGAGTCGAGCGACTCGAGAAAATCGTATGCACCGATGCAACGAGACGGTTTACATTGGCATTTAAACAAACAATTACAAAGAAAAAAGAAAGAAAGAAAAAAGACTCAACGACGGTTAATTTAACAAACGGGAACAGAAACGTACTCAAATTATGTCGTTCATTTTTCATTCGTTTCTTCGCCGCAGAAATTACTCTTTCGTAATATTTCGTGATCGTATGCCATAAAGCAGCGGTTCGTCACGGATCGTCAAACGGGAACGAGAAATATTTAATCGTCTAATTTGCACAATGTACCTAGAACGAGTTGTTCGATTCGAGATAAATAATTTCGTATCTCTGAGGGAGAAACGCACGACGAAACGAGTTTTCTTTCATTCTGATTTTCGTAACGCGTGTGTTCAAATTGGATTTTTGGTCAAAGTGCGTTCACCGGAGAAAAAGCAAGGGAAAAGAGAGAAACCGCTCGTGCTTCACGCAGTTTCGGTCGCAGAGAAGCGAGATTACGAGATCGCAATAGTGGTAGCACAATTTTTTGCATATTTTCTTATTTTTTGTAGCTTTTTTTTTGCACGATTCTTGCTGGTGCCACATCGTTGTGTGCGTCCAAGCACCAGCCCGATATCTTTCACGTTTTTCTATTTAGTTGTCACAGAGTAATTTACCTAAGATTAGAGGTATATTTAGCCTCGACCCACTCGAGAATGCCCTGCCAATTGTTTTTTCTTATCGCAGCTAAGTCGGTTCGAGCAAACGAAACGATCGAACGTATCGGTATATCAATATCTTTTTACACAAAACGAAATATGTATATGGACATAGCATGTTCCTTTCTTTGTGCTTTCTAAATACATGATAATACGAAGTTTGAGTTAATTTTCAGGCAAAACATTTATGGCAATTATCGTTCTCTTCTACCGAATATAACCATGTGATTTGGCGTATTGCCGTAAATAGTTAGAGAAATAATATGATAATTATTTTTCCATCTTTCTCTCTAGTATCTCGAACAATTCGTTTAAAACTGGCATCATTTTCTTCCATTGTTGATATGTGATTAAATGCATAGTAAGAAGTTATTGGTAAGGTACAAAGAAACAACGAGTAAGAACTATGTAGTTTAACGTTGCGCTTCTTAAATCGGTAAAATCTTCGTTTGTAACCTAATTTCGTTCCTACTTGGAAAAACGATTAGACTGATACGTAAGTAAATCGTAGTAAACAGAGTATCGTGGTACCGAAGAGTTAATACACAAAGCATCGAACTGTTGACTCGAAGCTCGATTTTTTTTCTGTGTTAGATCACCCGCTTCTGCTCGTAATAATCGTTCGAATCATTGTAAAAAATTCTATCGTCGAACCAATGATCCGTAAATGCTTAAAAAATTTAAGCCGTAAAAAATCATCTGGAATACCAACTCCACTCTTCCTCTTGTCCGTAAAGGGACAAAAATTCGAAACGAGTTACAGCTATTATAAAACCTCGTGCCTTGCTGTTTTAATATCGTTTTACAAAAAAGGATAAAGAAACAGTTGAAAAAGTTTTAAAAGATTACAAGTTTCGCAAAAGTTTCGTAATTAGGAAATTCTATTTAGAAGTAGCATTCGATCGAAGAATTTCTCGTCGTTTAGAAATTATACTCTCGGGATTTATAACGCACGTAAATTATCCGAAAGATGTCATCTGAATTTTGTAACCATTACGGACAAAGAACCCTCCGCTACCGGGTCAGAATTTCGCTGAAAATTTCTGAACCCTTAAATACACGGCACGTACCACCTCTATATTCAGGTACAACTTCGTATTCCCCCACACCTACGTCCAGGATTCACATATACTCCCGAATCTTACGTATTTTAGCACTGAACGATTTTAACTTCGATTCGATCTCGCGTTTTTATACTCATTTTTTAAATACTCAGAGCTGGCTTAACGTCCAGGTGCATATCATTTTGCACCTAGCTTTAATAAAAACGTATCATTTTAGAGTAAATTCTAGGCCTTCGCGCGTGGCACAAGCAAAACTTCAACTTTAACAACTTAGCGACCTTCTTTGTACCTTTTGTCTACAATTTCTTCTCATTCGAGCACCGCGTCCGTGACAGAGCATCTTACACGTGCACTTCCCTTTGTTTTAGCCGTTTATCTCTTAGGCGCGTGACGTTTTCAGCCATCTTATTTATTTATTTATTTTCTCTTTGTTCTTAAACTCGGGACATTATCTTCTTGTTTTTGTTATATACGATTCGGAACTGTGCTGCTACGTGTTCATGTATCGAATTTACTAACGTCTCTTCACTGGCTTGTAACCATTCGATTCGAGTCACGTGTGAGTTACGAGTTCGTCGATATTTCTAGTCCTTAACTACACTTGAAAGATGTCACCGGTGGCACGGGGTGCGATGTTCGTTTCGAAGATGGACGTTGTCGAGGTCGTGACGGGAGTCATTTCACCGAATCTGGTCGCGTTCACGTTGGTTGTCGTAATGGCTGTCGTTTTCGCTGGTGTTTCTTCGGTCATGTCCGTTGCGGTCGGCACCTGCTAGTGTACCTCAACGTTTCAATGCGGGACTGAGAATTATTTGGGATTTAAGTAGCTTTAGGGTAGCTTTAAAATTTAGATCGCTGAATACAGGGGGATAAATCGCGGAAGAAGAATTATAATTGTCAGACGTCTAAATTAATTTAGCTTCAGCTTGAAACACTTTTTTCAATACCGAATAGCTTGGCAGGCAATTGCGTTATAATCGTTAAATTATAAATTCTTACGTTATAAGTTGTAATGTAAGTTAGCGTCGAAAGGATCAACTAGGTACTGAACGAATCGACGCACCTAATGTTCCTATAAAATACCTCGTTATAAAACACTTCCTTTCCTTCCTCCACGGATGGCAACAGCTCGTCCATAGAGTGCGGAGTTCTAGGACTAGGCGTAGGGGCGATCTGTTGCTGTTGTTGCTGCTGTTGTTCCCGCTGTTTGGCCAGCCTGAGTTCCTGCAACGCCTGTCGTTGCTCCTTCTCGTTTCTCTCCTTTTCGAGTCGTCGAGCGCTATAACTACGGGCCGAGGACGTCGAACTGTGAACCGACGTTAAGCTAGGGCGACGAGAACCTATCGAGGAAACAACGGGTAAAATTTTATTCTAGAAGTCGGGACAGAGAATTATACGTCCAATCCCCACCCGCCCCCTGCCGTCACCCGGCTGTTCCCTTCCGCTACGCTAAGAGTCAATTAGCTAGGCTTAGAGATCAATCAGAAATACGAAATCTAATTGCGACTGCTCGGCTAATACCAGCGTGACTCTCGGCCTCTGTAAAACGTTTCTATCAATATTCGGCTATACATATAGGAGCGGTACGTAGTTACTGGTGCTGGTTGTCGAATCAACGAGATCCCTCGGTCGCTAGCTAATTATTCGTACATGGGAGTATGCAAGCTCGATGGTCGCATCAGCTGATTTCTTTAATTTTACAGGTTCGTCGAACGTAGAAGCTTTTGACGCTCTGTGCTGTGATTATTTTCGGGAAAGCCGATAGGGAAAAGAGACTCGAAATTAGGATTCCGCGCGAGACAGGCGAATTTCAAAGAGAGTTGCGAACAGGAATTAAGTTTGTAGAAAGTGGATAAGGATCAGAAGGAAAACGAACGGATGCGAAATGTTTTTTGCCTGTTGATCGAAGAACTTTGGGATTTTGACTTTTCGGTGTTCGAGTGACTGTGCAAATTGTCATCGTGTAGATATTGTCCATCGACAGCGAGCATTGCATGGTGTTATGTAACGTAAGAGGAATAACAAGCGGCCTTTTTCAGCATGAAGCAAGCACGTACGAAAGCGAACGCTCACAATCTTTCCTCCACGTTTGCGTTTTTGAATCGCTAACACGGTGAACATTTTCTGCACTGTACGATGTTTTGATCGTGTAGTTTCGTGTAGTTTCGTGTAATTTTGAGTGGATGTCGAAGCAAACAAAATATACGCAGGGCGTTATTAATAATTCCAAACAAATTCTTGATCCTCGTTAGGAATTTAATTTCGCGAAATTATTACGTGAACGTAAGAGCGTGTATGTACGTGTACGTGTACACAGGGATGCGAATATGCTTGCGAGCTGTTTAAGTGTTTCTAATTCACGGAGCTTGTTAGCGGTTCTTATTGATTGACGACGCGTACAAAAGGCGACAGAAAATGCAGCCAGACAGAGAAAGAGTAACAGTTATACGCGTGCATCCTGTTGCATATAGAGAAGCTTCGTTCTAGATGTGTACGTCTGTCCTTCGATTTCCAGCAAGCGCATTCAGCATTTATAAAATCCGTGCACAATTATTTCCACTTTTTTTTCAAAACATATAGATCATTCTTTTAATGTAATCGATCCTTTATCGAAGCAACTTTTGATCGTCGTCGAAACTTGTAAAATCGATCTTTAAAAACACACATAGAAGCGAGAAAGCAACGAACAGGCAAATAGAAGACGAATATACTATATATTTTTTCATTTTATTCCTTAGCGTTCGTTCTCGTTACAGCTGTTGACAAAAAAAGAAAAGAAAAATAAGCGGCGACTTTTTTAAAGCTCAGCAAATAAAATGTAGCAGCGGAAAAACGTAGCAGCGGAAGAACGTAGCAGCGGAAGAACGTAGCAGCGGTAAAACGTAGCAGCTGAAAAACGTAGCAGGCTTAATTAGAAAATTTAATCTTTTCCCGTTTCCCCACCACTCGATTGTGCGTAGTGAAAAAAAAGTAGATGCGTTCGTTAAAAATTCGGCGCGTTTAAGTCAAAATTGATAGAAGAAGCTGACCCCTCGCATGCGAACCGGTACTGTACTTCTTTTTTTATTTTGCGTGCGTGTGCGGCGAGCTAGCTAGTGCGTAAAGATTTCGTGTCTCTCTATGTCTTACCAGAGAACGTTCGTTCGTTAACGAGCAACGAAATCGGCCGCTGCCATCTTGCTATCTCGTAACACACTCGTGCAGCGCTTTATATTATATTGGATACACATTAGAATCACATTTCACGTGACAATGTAGCATTTGTGTTTGATTCACGATATAAATATGCCACACGTATGTGTACGTGGTTTTTCTTATCGGAAAATTATTCTTTTTTATCTATTCGGGATGAGTGTGTAAGATACGACTTAGGAGGAGTGATACATATACGCAAATATTGTTCTTTTGTTTTTTTTTTTTTGCTTTTGTAATTTTGGGATTATCCGGATCGGTTGTACTGTCACGGCCATTGTTTGGCGAACAGAACGCAATTCGAATAAAAATTCCAACATTCTAACCGTGGGAAAACAACAGAGAAAGAAGGGTGAGTTGTTCGTGTCCAGGAGGATAAAACGTGATCGGAGTTCGCGTTTCCCTCGTTCCTTTAAGCCTCGTCGTGATATCGATTTCGCTTCGGTGTAATCAAAGATCGTTACATAAGAGTCAATATAGGACAACGAGACGAATAATGGAACGCGGTGAACGCGAGAGGGAAGCTGGATAATCAGGGTGCTAAATATCAATAACAACGACTACGACACAACAGCGACAACGGTATGGCACGACTCAAAGCACCACCACCATCTTCTTCTTCGTCATCGTTGTCGCCCGCTTGAGAGGCGACTCGTGCAGAATAGAATGTGAAAAAATGGTGAGAGAAGGACAAGAAATAAAATGACGATAGATTCGTGTAGAAAACAGACAAAAGAAATTGGAATTAAGAAGGTGATCGTTATAGAATTAGGAAAGATATTCGTGATTACACGTGGTCAATCGCTTTAGCTTCTTTCCAAAGCTAAATTTTTTATGTCTACGTCAAAATTCGCGAAACACTCTACGATCAACACTTTGAGGTCGTATCGAGCTCAGACGTGGGTGTCTTGTAATCGGAATTAATTTTCATCGAAGAAACATTAATAATATAATCAAACGGAATGTCCAAATAATCAAAATAAAATTCAACCATACTACTATTTGGTACACTGACTCGTATCAATAATTGAATATTACGATGCATTAGACATTGTCGTTGGATATATTCGTTATTAAAAGTTAAACGCTCGAGTGTTCTTTACTAACGTACTTGGCAGAGATGTACATCTTATTTACCTATATAACGCGCATATTTTTTCTAGATAAGAAATAATACACTATAATGCGCGAACAAAATGTTCGTTAGTTCAATATGATCTAAAATCAGAAATGTTCTTTAGTGTCTGAGAATTGTCGTATGATTGAAACGATAAAAGAGCAGACATACAACCGCAAAGGGTTAAACCTTAAACGAATGACGAAAGAAAGAGGACGGGGCGATTCGAACGAGTCGAAGAAGAAGAAGAAGTAGAAGAAGAAAAAGAAAAAGAAGAAGAAGAAGAAGAGGAAGAGGAAGAAGAATACGTAGAAATAGAAGACACAAAGATGGTGTAGAGAATGTGAGAGACGCGGACAGATAAAAGTGAGAATAGAAGACAGAAAAGGATAGTTAGAAAGAGATCGTTGATCGTCTACCGAGGCCGTCGGACGATCCCTCAGCTACGTCGCTAAGGGTACGTCGATGCTTGTTTCCGCCTTTGGTCGCCTGCAGGTGACACGATATAAGCAAGATGGCGGCGGCACGTGCCGCACCTGCTCTCGACGCTGGTACCAGTGGACCACGGCTACCACCACTACTTGGCCTCCTCGAGAACGCGTAGGTCAAAGGTCCCCCTGTGCTGCTCCTCTGACTGGAGCGCGAGGATGGTCGGCCACCGTGAAGCGTCAGTGGGATACCTGTTGGGTCGTTTTCGTTAAGAATAATATTTCCTATGGGAATTTCGACTCTTCTGTCGTTCTGAATTTGAATCTTAATCGCCTAACTCCTTTGATATACAATTTTTTTCGGCCTAATGAAAATTGTTTCGCTATGGAGTAAAGAGCCCGTATGTTCGACATTATGATACTATACAGAATACAACTACATGTTTTCGTAGGTATTCAAATATTTTATTTGAGCGAGTGACTGTTTGTATCTTGATCGTCGATCCTCTAAACGAGTACTCACCTGTGTCGCTAGAAAACAACATGGGCGGCGCGTGATTGGCGTTGGCATAGTGCCGTGGCCTTGAGTATCTCGCACGACTGAATAACTTGAGCACGAAGCATATCATCGCTGTGAATACCGCTATTCCCGATGCTATGCAGAGCAGGGTAGGAATATCGGTCGTTATCAGCACCAGATCTGCCAACAGATTACAACGTTATGTTTCAATTCTGAACTTGGGTTCTTTAGAAGTGTGTGCACGCTTACAAAAACCATTTTACGCGACGTTGATTCGTATCTCGACTGTATCAGTGCATACAACGATTGGTCACCGAATTAGAACTAAGTGCATGCAGAAAATTCACTTTTCGAACTACGATGCTATGATTTGTCATAAATGGCAAATTGTCCTTGGTAGCATATAAATCGTTACCGTTTAAATTGTAATACGAATATGAAAGAGAACAGGAAACTAGAATCTATGTCGTATATGTATGTAATGAAGATTCTTTTCCTCGTAATAAGATATTTCACGCATGAAAACCGGGTACGGTTCACTTTGGCAATGATGTAATCAGTGTGACAATAAGTTGGCACGGTGTACCTTCGGCGCAGAACACCTTCTTGTTAGGCCTGGATAGGGCGACCCTATGGTAACCTTGTTCGCAGTCGCACACAGCATTGTGCTGCACCTGGGTGCAGGTCGAGTGTTGATCCGCAAAAGTGCAAGTCGCGCGATAGAAACATTGCTCCCCGAGTCTTTTAGCTGGAAAACCGGTTACTTGTTACTTGTTTCGTCGTTGTTTTTATGAAAACGCGATACGTTTTCGATCTTCCACGCGCGATGATAATACGAATATGTCGAAATTATTCCACGCGATACAGTGTTCTTAGATAAAAACAAAATCAAATATGCTATTTAACGAACGAGAAAGAAGTACACGAATAAAACGTCAACGATTGATTTTCTTTAAATTCGAAGAAATAAGTATCGAAGCGACGAGTTTAGAATTAACCGCGCTATTCAAAGATAGAAGGAAAATTACACAAGAAAAATAGGCATCCAATTGATTGTCATCAAACTTAAAGAAACGCGTCGAAGCAACGAATCGAGTTGTCGAATAATCGTCGCAAGATGAAGACGAGAACCACGTAAAATATTGTCGTTCGGATTAGACAGAATAATCCACGTTTATTTTCTCCACTTTAGCGGTCTGCGTTACCGCGGTAATTCTCGCTATCGGAACGATCTACTTGAAGAAGAAAATAACATGGAATCGGGTGTGAAACGAGCTACGTACGTTTGGCACATCCTTTGGTAGGCCCAAGACGAACTGGATAGAATTTTTCGCACTCGCAGAAACCAGTGACTGTGTCGCAGAACACGTGCTGCAGTTCCGGATTGCACGAGACATCGCACGGCGAGCCCAGGTACTGCCCCTTCGCTGAAAACAGACGAAATCGATAGCATACCGGATTATCTACGACGTTTCTCGATAGTAGATGAAATATGTAGGTTGTTTCCTTAAATAGCGTGCGCTATTGTTCCAGACGACTATCGCATCGTGCTTTCCTCCGCCCAAACTTCAGAATCCCATTGATCGCACGGTAGAATTCAGTTTTATTCAATTTCAATCAACTTGCGACCAAGTCGTGTTTCCCTATCGCCACAAAATTTGTTTGATTCGAGAAGGATGTGAAACGATCGTCGTTACTTGTAAAAGATCGCCTTCTTTTTCTCCTTAGTTGAAACTAGCGCGAGATCGACACATAGAAAATTCAATTGTCACAAGAATTGAGACACGCGACTTTGTAGCAGGGATAACAATCATTTTTCACAGATAGCTACATGCCACGGCTACCTTAGTGGTAACATTTTTGCAGAAGAAGGTCCATTCATTCCGAAGAGTGTTCTCAGTTATTTTCGTTATTGTCACTGTTGCTTCGGTCTCCAATGGAGGTATCGTTCTTCTTTCAACTATTATTCCCGGTTTCGATACGCGTCTTTGTTCTGCTTTTGACGTGCAGCCTAAGCGCGTTGTCACAGGCGTCTGTTTGTCGAGCCACGAATGCGCATACATTCTGAACGATTAACGAAGCAAAGAAGCCATTGTTACACACTCTATCCAGGCCACTTTCTCGCATCAAAAGATGTTTGATATCTGGTGCGCTTTTGTAAACGATGTCGGGACTGCGTCGATTTTCCAATCATTCTATATATCGTGGTTCTAAATTCGTGGCGCAAGAAAAGTCAAGGAGATTTTGTGGCTCGAAATAAGACGAGAATGAAGAACGACGAAATCGCGTCGAAGGCCTCATTTTTGAAAATTGTGTTTCAAACTTGTGAATTTAGGATCATCACGGTGTGTAATTCTAACACGAAACGGTGAAATATTCGGCTATAAATTCACGATAATTTTATGCATGGATGAATTATATTATTCTATTAGCCGTTAACCGAATGATTAATAAAACTTGTTTTCATGCAAGAAAAACTGACGGGGAAAATTAGCAGGGCATATTTCCTTGGGATAATTGCGCCGTTTGTGTCAGGTTACCAGGCGCGGGCACTGAGCCAGACAAGTATCGATTTCCCCTTAATTATCGCGTTATATCGTTATTAAATGTATCATGGCATGGGTCAGGTTTAAGGAGGAAACATAACGATGATCAGCTACGTTGGCAAACGTTCAGAAACACACGCTAAACCGCGGGATATCGTGTCACGTTCTCGCGTGTACCCTAATTAACTTTCCATCGAGGGCGCACGGGATGGTGCAACGGAGAACATCTTACGTACGAGTTTTCGCCTAGAAATAGGTTTCTTCGTTCCTAGTCCAGAGCTCGCGTTTGCCCTGATCGATCGATCGTTCGAACTGCAGATGAATGGGAGGAGGTCGAGCCCGGCTGTGTCGCGTAAATAACGGAGCACGCAGAATTATGCTTTTTGACCTGATTCAGGAAGTTCACGACGCGCGATCATTAGGCTAGGATTCGCCAATGTGTGTGTGAGTGTTTTTACCGCTCATCGAGCTCTACTCCAGAGCGGAGATTTCCTGCGAATGTCGTCAAGGAAACAAGAGCGAGTGACGCACCATACTTCTCCTTCTTTAACGTCTTTCCCCTTCTGTCGTTTCTCCTTCTCTGCGTTACGTGTCACGGGCTGAAGGGAGCGGAGAAGAAGGAGAAACAGAGATCTTTTTGAAATCTCACGCAGCTGCAGGCAGTGTGCAAACTCCCACATGCAGACATTGAGAGAGCTTGCAGCATCCATTAAAATCAATACCGGCAGAGTGGTTGGCGCGAAAATCAAGAGGGACTAGTTTCTTCTTGCCCTTGCATCTATGCGCAGGCGCACTCGCGAATTTCCACGCGAAATATTTTGTTTCCCTTTATTTTTATTACTTTCTTCGACTTTGATGCTTTCCCACGATTATCAATGCGATTTCTACGAGATGCGTCACAACTTGGGATTCGATGAATACGAGAAAACATTGACACGATCTCACGATCAGTTAGAATATCGTCTGTCGTATCAGAAGATTTGTACACGATCGCAAGTTCGATGATTGGATTCGGAGAAGAATGAGGAAAGTATCGCTGAACTTTGCAGTTTGTAACATTTACCATCTGCCTTCTCGTTAGATTTAACGAGGTAGACAAGGGTTACTTATCGTCTGACAGAGGCAAAACGTCTAGATGACGATAACAATGACAGTAACAAGTGTTTGCACCCTGGCTGAAGATTCTGGAGCAAAGTGTTTGCACGCTCGTACAGAGCATGCGCGAAGAAGGCGAGGCAAGAATCCCGTGGCACACGCGTTTCTTCGATCGTCCTTGTTTCACGAGAAAAGTAACGTAACGATCCTTCAATGAGAACCATCATATCGATCCGAAGAAGGACTAAATATCGAAACACATACCGATCGATTTGAAACGAAACGTAACAGGATCGGTGGGAATCATTTTCTAAGTAGTATATGATTATCTAATAGTAACTTTCGTACCGATCAACGATCGATGCATCGAATCGTGAGACTGTTCGCGTTATTAAGTCTCTCGCTAATTCCTGTTGCTCGTCCTCTCTCCCGTTCCACTACACCACTTGTCGTCAAAGACTCGTTACGAACATCGTCCTCCATATCGCCTATCAACGTATCAAACTGCAAAATCCAAGCAGAAGTCCCTAACTCGATATCTCGTAATATCATCAGTCTCAGAGAACTCGACGTTCTCACCAGTCTTACCAGTTTCGTTAGAATCGTAACACCGTGCCGCGTCGAATTAACGATATAGAGCATTCACGGTTTCTGGTCCACGGGTGGAACACTCACCCGCAGTGATGTTGTGCTCGAAGTAGTCCTCGTCGTCGTCATACACGTCGTCGTCGGCGTCGTCGTCGTCGTAGCTGGATCCGCGCACGTCATCACCTGCCAGTAATCTGCGGGTCAGGCGATCCGGGCGCGTGTCGCAGCTGCAGCCGGATACCAGGAAAACGAAGCAGATGAGAAGCAGGAGCCAGGAACGGCAGCAGGTCAGTCTCAGGGCGGAGGGAAGTGCGCTCATCGCCCCCGCGGCGCGAGTCAACCCCCGAAACCGACCACCGGCGGCGCATCGACATCCTTCCCCGTCGCCTGCCCTCCCCCTCCCCCCTCCCACCCTCCTGCACGCCCTCTCGCCCTCGACGCCTCTGACAAGCGCCTTATATCGCGTCGAACCGTCTGTAAAACACCTTGGCCACGACAACACCAGCGGCTCACCTCGACTCCGACACACGTACTATTCGAACACGCGTCGTTTTTCTCGTTATCTTTGTCTCTGTCTTCGGCAGCGGTAACTCGTAGGCAGCAGCAGCACGACCGACGACGGCGACTGTCTGACTGTCGGCAGAGTACCACCGCGGTTTTCGGTTCCGTGCTCCCCCGTTCACTGACGCCTTCCTTCCGCTAGCCGGTCGACCACCGCGACTGCAGCTGCGCGATGCCACCCGTTGACCCCTTCCTTTCTCCTCCCTTTGTGCCGCGTCGATCGAGATCAGGGCTGCTCCGTCCTCTCGTCGTCGCCCAACCTCCAGCTATCAGGGGGTGAAGGATTATTGGTTTGTTACCTTTCCAGCCGGCTACCTTGAAACCAACGCGATTTGAATTATACGTATGCGATCGTGCGCGCCGATACTTCGGTTAGTCCGCTGCCGTCCGGCTACCTAGTTCTCAGCATTGTGCATCGTATTGGGTTTGGAGGGTGGTCGCTCTTTGCAGGTCAGGATCTGAAAGAATGTCGATCTCGATTGCCTCGATTATGTACAGTGTGTATGTACGTTTCGCGATCGTTTTCGTTCGACGATGTTTTCCACGTTGACGTTGACGGTATATCTACATGATCATATGGAAGGCGTAATGGAGGATCGTGGATCGTATTGGGAATCATTTGGCTTCGTTCGACGTCGCTGTAGGATATTGGTATGGTTAATCGAGTACAGCTTTCTTCTTTTCTTTTGTAGAACGTTTTCGTATATTTAATACAAAAGGTAGCGTTTCAAGTATTAATACTATCGTCATAGGTGTTCCGTTTTTCACGCGATAATATCGTACACGTATCCTGAAGATTGTACATCGCCTGTATATCTTCTTATCCTCCGAGAATTTACTAGGAGAAAATTCTCGTTCAAATACCGATTCGTACTTTCTTTGTTCGTTCTAATTTATCCCAGTGTCGTTCACGATTGCATCGTGACTTTCATCTTCCGAAATGAGACATTCGTTTGCTTCGTGTGTGATAGTTTCTTGATACAAATCATTTTGCACGATGGCTGAAGAAAACAGAAACAAAAAGATTAAACAAAGAAATCACGTTGCTTATCGCGTTATTATTTTATTATTAATTCTTATCGTAATACCTGCGCGCGTCTTCATTTTCCGTTGTCTACGAATGAAGAAATACGCTGCCGTTGTTGCGGTCGCTATTATTACGATCGTAATTGTTGTTAATGTTCCAACCATCCTGGACACTGTGTTAGTGCTGCTGTGATACATAGATAGGTAGCACGGCGATTCTTGAAATAGAACATACAACTATGCAATAGAGAATTTTCGATATAAAATTAGAGTTTCCTACGAAAGTGTTTGAATCTCTATAGAAACTTCGTATGAATTACGTGTATCATATAAGTTTGTATATTTGTTTCTGTATTTCACATTGTATAATTTGTATAGTCTTTGTGTTATATAAAATATTTCCAAGTATGATCAGTATTGCTATAAGACGCAATTATCGTGATTATATTAGCAAAATATGAAACAAATCTCGAAGTAGATTATTCGGTGCAAGTTACAGCGTGTGACAGTGGATTCACGTAATTGTGAAAGATATAAAGCTTTTCTACTATAGGAGAACAGTCATATTTTAGCAATAGCGAATATATTAAGAAAATACCTCTTTCGACAAAGCAACCAATCGTCGATGGACCATGGTCGGAGGTTATAGTAAAGCAGAAACTTTTGTTGCCCTCTGTGTCGTTGCATTGGTAGCAATACGGTGCGTAATGTCTGGCATCCATTTGCGTGCTATTCGTCTCATTGTGGACCGTGAGTCTATGAACATTTTTCTTTTAAAAGTTCATTAAATCTGTACTTCAATGCAAAACAAATTCGTATTACCATTATACTCACCGATTGACGGTCTTATCGTCGAAATCCATTACTAAAATGCACACAGTGGGTTGGTCACAATCCCACCCTGTCCATCCGTAAGAACATTCACACGGTTCCTCGTCCTTCACGCATACTCCATGACCTTTGCAAACGCGTGTACACGGCTTAACGCAGGTACCATTCGCACTCAATTCAAAGCCAACATCGCATCGGCACTCGTTTGGCGCCACGCATTTTCCGTTCTCGCAGCTATTTTCGCAAAATGCTACGCACGAGCCTTCGGATTCCTTGACGAAACCTTCTAAACACTGGCATACATGTGGCGCAACGCAGATACCGTTTTCACAGGAGGAACAGATTGGCATGCACCGATTATCTGACGATCGTGTGTAGTTGTCATTGCAAGTGCAGAAATTCGGCGCCGTGCATTTACCATGTTTGCAACTTGGTTCGCAGATAGGTTCACAGGCTGATATATAACCATCTGTGATTTTGTCTAGGACCTATATATATATAGAAAGGATATGACAAAACAGTGAAAAACTTTTATGCGCACAAATGTCGGATAAGTCTTATTTTCCAAGCTAGGAACAATTTAATTTCGCACTAGAGATGCCTGTACGCACGCAACCCACTGTACATCAGCGTATGCATGTGGGCAACCGGCAGGGACCAAAATCTGGATTCTAAAGCTCCTAGTTAAAAAGACACGAATCGAAAGATTACAGTTGTACTCACTTCGTTTTCCTTCACGTTCGTATCGATCGTTCGATATCCATCGAAGCAACTGCAAGTGTCCGGTGCCACGCATGTTCCGCCAGGTTCACAAGGAATCTTGCAAAACGGTACGCACGTTCGTTCCTCTTCCTCGAACCAGTAACCCTCCGTGCAGTTGCAAACTCCTGGCGCGGTGCACGTTCCGTTTCCGCAAGGTTTCTCGCAAATTGGCTCGCACACGTGCTTCATCGTGTCATCTCCGCTAACTTGATAGCCGTCGTGGCAAGAACAGATGTCAGGTGCTGTGCAGGTTCCATTTACGCAAGCCTTTTCGCACATGGGCTCGCAAACATACTTGGAATCGTTCAATAATCCGTAACCTGGGTCGCAGCTGCAGACTTCCGGGGCGATACAAGTTCCATTCACGCAGGATTCGCTACAGATTGGTTCACAGTCCTTGGCCTCGTTCTGTTGGTATCCTGGGTTGCATGTACAATTGTTTGGTGCCGTGCAATTGCCGTATTTACAAGGTTGCTCGCACTTGGGCGTGCAGGTGAACATATCCATAAGTTCGTAACCATCGTTGCAAGTGCAAACGTCCGGCGCTGTGCACTTGCCATTCTCACATGGCATTTTACAAATCGGCTTGCACAGTAAATCGGATAGCTCGTAGCCTGGATTGCAGACGCAATGGTTCGGCTCCACGCAACGAGCATTTAGCTGTTCGCAATTTTGCTGGCAAATTGGTTGACAGTGCAACTTGTCAGCGGACAATTCGTAGCCAGTGTTGCACATGCATTTATTAGGAGATTGGCAAACGCCGTTCTTGCAGTTCCCCTCGCATACTGGCTCGCACGCGAACGATACATACTGCTGTCTAAATCCTTCTTCGCATTCGCACGTATTTGGTTTTACGCATCTTGCGTTGATGCAAGGAACCGAGCATACTGGCACGCAGACGTTGTCGTTTTTCACGTAGCCGTTGCAGCACGTTTTCTCAGTCACCCAAGTGGTTCTGTACTGAAAACCAGAAGAGATTGATGCTAAGCTGTAATAGCGATTCTCATCGATAGACTGTGCATATTTATGCATTTGTGACATGTAGATAATATCTTTATTGCTTCGCTTACGGATTACAAGGCATTGTGCGTCTTTGGTTTATTTCGGTCTCAATTACTATCTAATACTTGGTTATTACTGTATTACATATCGCACATCCGCTTCCTATTAGCGATTTAATAGGAAACAGCCATCTTCTATTATCCACATTACAACACGTCCTTAATAGGCATTAATTAATGTGCGCAAATGCAGAAATATATATATATATATATCATATATATATATATATATGACATCAAAAGTAAAGTGCATATTATTATATTTGAAGACTACAGGAAAACAACATGATCGCAGCTTCTACTTTTTACAAGCAGTTTTGAGATTCATCGTGCTATCGATCAATCTTGTATTACCAAAATTCTTCGTACAATTGGTTTTAGAGCTAAGCATATTTTCCCCTTATTAGGCGTAATTGTTTCATTCCCTCAAAATTTTGATTGACTGACAAATTAGGAATTAAAAGAATTAAAGATACAGAGTGTATCACAGGTAAGGAAATAGTCACTGGACGTTCGTGACTTTGAACCTTCCCTGTTCCATACCTCGCTCCTGTAGTTTGTTCGAGTCTTAATCACATAAAAAAGTCCCCATTTCCGAGCCTTGTACGTTTCCGTATACGGCACGAATCGTTCTTCCCTCCGACTGAAACAAAAAAGTTCCTTTGCCATTCGTTTGCAATCTTGTACGATCTTCTTGTACGGCAGATCTCCATTCATGTGAATTTCATTTATTGGAATGAAATCTTGGTTAATGCCCGATCAATTGAACTTTTGCCACTTAAAATCAATCATTTCTATCGTGTGAACGAAAAATGATAGATAGGTTATATGAATTGCAATTATACAAACTGTTTGTCCAATAAGTTTCAATAAACGCAGTTCAACCGTACACCGAAGAATATGGTAGTTTCTATGTTACCTGAATCTCACGATGCACTCATGGTCCGAATCATCCAACTCGTTTTTAGGTTGCCTGGTCGACCACGACGACATCATTGCACCTGTTATAAGGATAGAGTTTATAAAGATTATACCACCAATGTATCTCATATTTCTCGTCCTTTCGTTCATACGAGCAATTTGCTACTGAAACTGATGCTAAATGCTGCAATTGATGGGCTCGACTTCTTTTATCTGTTTCGCGTTATCGACAGGATGCTCGATATCGCGGAGGTTCAGACAATTTTGTCGTCAGAGTTGATCGAGTTACACAGAGGATCCTTCGTCACAAATGTTAACCAACCGTGGGCAACCTGGCTCGTTTATGTCCGAAGTGAAATTTCATTTTTGAATATCTTGGAAAAAGGGGGAGGGTGGGAAGGAGATCCAGGTTCCATTGCCTACAGAAGTAGGCACTAATTCTTCGAATCAACAAGAATTTGGTTCAAGTAAGTTTGTTCTAGAACAGCAAGCAATAAAAATTTCTCTTGTGCTGTAAGCAACTCAGGTTGCCTACGAAAGGTGCAAAAGATATGCTTTCCCACGGAAGGTTAATAGGATTTTTGCTTTATCTCTTCGTTGATATGTATAACATGGGGGAAAGTAATAATACACATATGTATCTTATAGATTTGCGGAATTACCACTTCTTAGCTGACTATATCTTTGTATAAAAATAATAAGCATATATATTTCTGCTCGTTTACTTTATCGGTAGTTACAACGATAATATCAGGTCGTTAAACGAAAAATAAATTTAGTATATACAGGCGATTAAACGCATTCTGCATTCCGTTTAACATTAGAACTACCACACCAGCCAAATTGACTGGTTTTACAATTTTATTTTAAAATTCCTACTTCGTGTTATATTTTTTTCCACAATGATGTAATGACTTTCGCAACGATAACTAAAAGAATAATACAATGAATTTTATTTTGCTTTTATGTATTAAAATTGAAAATAATTTTGTACCAAGGCTATTTATACCAAAACCAGTCAAAATGACTGGTACGTGTCGAAGTGTAAAAGGGTCCTGCAATCTGTTTATCGAACCCCAATTAACCAGTTTCCTCGTCTCGTACAATTTCCCACACGTTTTTAAAATTTTTACTGCGTATCATTCAATATGACGACATCAGTTATCAGGAAAATTCCGGATCGCTAGATGCTAACACTAGAAATACCACACCAGTCAAAACGACTGGTTCTACAATTTTATAAATATGTCAACTCTCGTTTAGGGATCATGGTCTCAGCTGGATTAATAATACCAAAAATATACTACATAACATGGAATTCCTTCTGTAAGAACGTAATAAATCGAAAAATATTCTATTATCATGTATTTTTTAAAGACGTGTCATTTTGACTGGTTGTGATAGAAATAGCCTCGTGTTAACTATCGGTAGTTCTAGTGTTAGAAAACTTTTTAATGCACGAATTTTCTCAAAAGAGGTTACGAATGAAGTTTCTAAATTCTAGATCTGGTAGCCTTTATAAATTTTAAGCAACGAAACAAATTATTATTTCGAAAAGTGAGAGGGTTTGAGTTAGATTGAAACTTGGCCTGATGGAATATGTGACAAACGTTTTATTTATAAAATATATTTTAGATGCATCGATGTAGTAGCTTAACAAAGAGGTGAAACGATGAATACAGTTCGTCTTCCAGTTACAGGCTGCTATTCTCTTCAGGAATTAAAGATGTTTGTCCCCGGGACGACGTTGCTGGCGTATTATCTGCGTTTGCAAACGACAATTCAAAAGTTGCGTTTTTAGAGACTCTTATTTGGAAACTTTGATGACGTAGCGATACATTAATTACCAGAAGAAATTTTCTTTTTCAAGCTCGTTCGTATCAACGCGTAGATTATAGCGGCGCTACCAGTAATCACCGTAGCACCCACGATTCCAGATATCGATGCGTAACTTAGGCCTTTTGTGCGTGTTGCGTACACTCGATAACAGCTGGAATCTACAATGTAGTGTCCCAATTAAAAAAATGTAAGAGATAGAATTGGCACGAAAGATTCGTGTAAAGCGATAACGAATCGACAAAGAAGATTATTTAATTGATTAATTCGTAACAAAGTTAATTATCATTACTGATATTCGTAACAAAATTTGTAATCTCTGAAAAGTAATTAGAAGCTTGTTCTGTAGAAGCTTGTAATTAGAAGCTTGTGTGTAGAAGAAAGTTGTTCATTTATAGTTGTACCGATCAGACAGGAGATCTTATCATCCTCTGTGTTGTTCTCGTACTTTCCAAAGCACAAAGTCTCGTTATTGATTTTGTCTAAACAATCGTGGTGACACATTGGACTATTTTCAACTACGTAAGCGATCGTGTTGTTTACATCGTACTCGACGTTCGATCTGCAATGAAAAGAGCATGAAAATATACAAAATGCACATAATGTACAAAAATATTATGTAAAAGTTTTCAATACTTACGCGTTTAAGCGTTCGCTTGTGTGGTTCATCGTCGCGATACAAAATCGTGTTTCCCCACAGTCCATCCCATCCCATCCGTAATAACAGTGGCAGTTTCTGTTATTGACATCGCAAACTCCATGGTCGTTGCAATTATTTTTACACGCGCTGACACAGTCGTTACCATCGTTTGAATTATCAGTATCTGTTTTCACAAAACCAGCGTTGCATCGACAATCACCGGGTGCTACGCATACTCCATTGAAGCAGCTCTTGCAGTACGGTTCGCAGACGCTCCGATTTTCTCTTTCCATTAGAACGAAACCTTCGTCACATTCGCAGACTTCAGGCTGCACGCAGGTTCCATTGTTGCAAAATTCGCAGAATGGCTGACAGTGACCTTCTGCGTCTTCCGCGTAACCCGCGTAGCAAGTGCACTCGTTCGGAGATGCGCAGGTACCGTTCCCGCAGTCAAAGTCGCAAACAGGTTCACAGGTAAACGCAGTCTCGTTACCCATCGATTCATAACCCTCTTTGCATTTGCAGCTATCTGGTGCAACGCAGATCCCATTAACACCGCACGATACCGTGCATACAGGTTCGCAAACGTTCGGAACGTCCCACGATAGACTGTAACCTTCTTTGCAATTGCATTTCTCTGGTGCGCTGCAGAATCCATTCTCACAAGGTTGTGTACAAACAGGTTCGCAAACATTTGAATTATTCTTCGAGGGTCGATAGCCTGGTTCGCACGTGCACTCGTTTGGACGAGTGCAATATCCGTTGACACAGTCTTCCTTGCAGATCGGTCCACAAGCACTGAAGTTATTTTCCAGTTGCTGGTACCCTACTAGACACTTGCATTTGTTGGGTTCGCTGCAGAATCCATTGAAGCACAAGCGGTCGCAAACAGGTTCGCAGATGGTACTAGAATTGTGTGAGAATTTGTAACCAGAATTGCAAGCGCATATCCCAGGAGCACCGCAGTACCCGTTGATACATGGCTCTGTACACACAGGCTCGCACACGGTCCGGTTTTTTTTCGAGTATCCATCGTTGCAAGCGCATTCGTTAGGTCTAACGCAAGTTCCAAAGTGACATTCTTCTTCGCACGTCGGTTCACAGACGAAGGGGTCGTCTGCGGTTAGATGGTAGCCGTCTACGCAAGCACATATGTTGTGGCCGATACAGTGTCCGTATTGGCAAGGCTTTTCGCAGATAGGTACACAATGATTCGCTGTGTGAGGTTTATAGCCTGGGTTACATTTGCATGTATCTGGATAACTGCAGTACCCATTCACGCAACCTCCTTCGCAGACAGGCTCACAAACGTTCCCCTTAGTTTTTGATTTTGCGTAACCAGGATGACAGTTACATTCATTTGGCGCACTGCAGTATCCGTTTACGCAGGTCTGCTCGCAGATAGGTATACAGGCCGATTTATTGGCGAAGAATTCCGTATTCTAAAAACAGAAGCACTTCTTCTGTCGTATTTCTTCACACTTTGAATATTTTCGTTTGATTTATTTCATTAAAATATTTGTTCCTTTTTACCGATATTGAATAAATTTCAAAAATCGACATTCTACTGTAATTATCAACGTAGATTCAGAATTTTCTTCGAACTTTCACGTAACAATTCAAGAATTTATTTTACACTTACCATTATGTAACTCCTATTATCAAATCGATAGCCCTCGAGGCAAGTGCAGATGTTAGGAGCAGTGCACTCTCCGTACGGTGCGCAAGGAATTTCGCAGAATGGCACGCACAGGTGTTTCGAGTTCTCGTCTGTTTGTACGTAGCCATCGTGACAAGTGCAGGTATTAGGCCCCGTACACTTGCCGTTCACGCAAATTTTCTCGCAGACTGGCTCGCAGGTGTAGGTCGAATTATCCAGTAACTTGTAACCTTTGTTACAAGTGCAACGTTCCGGTGCTCCACAAAAGCCATTTACGCACGGCTTACTGCAGATCGGCTGGCAGTCCTTAATACCCTGGTATTGGTATCCCGGATTGCACTCGCACTTGTACGGAGTCATGCATTTTCCATTTTCACAGTCAGGACAAAATGGTTCGCAAACATGTTTGTTTGCTGTAGACAAAACGTAGTCCGTGTAACACTGACAAAAGTGATTGTTACCGTACGCATCCTCGACGCAATAGCCATTCGTGCACTCAGGAGAGCAGACAGGGTAGCATTCGTCGAGTTTCATTTCATACGTAGGGCAGCACATTTTCTCAATACGATAGTCGGTGTAATACTAGAAATATTTTTTAAGCGTGTACATTTTTGTCTTATCAGTTTGTAATACGTACATAGATGGGGCGTTTTTATGCAGGTAGAATCTTACGATCATGATCATCTCTTATGAGAGAATTTAAAGATGTAGAAATACACAGAGCGTTCCAAATTGTTTCATTAACGAGGCATTGGCTATGAGATATAAATATTCCAAGCACATACTATACTCGTTATAATCTATATACTACGTGAAATAAATCTTTGCTTACTCGTATACACAAAAATATGAATTCGCATAAATATCGCCAGTCTACTAATTTCGACGAAAATGGAAATTCTTCGCGTAGAATCAAATGGTTTACCTCTTTTCTGTATTTCCATCGGTATTTTGTTTCGTAAAAAATTGCCCATTTATTGACTCGATAACTCTCTCTGTATGAGACGTTCCGTGACGCTCTGAAACTAAGAAGTACAATGACGATTAAATCGATTTGTTCATTATTTCAAAGACAAGGCGAATATACCTGACTAATTTGTCACAACGTGAATGGCTTCTACTGTATAGATCCGGCTCGACTTTGCTTACTTGGAGAAAAATAGCGAGAAGTATGACGTAAAGAAATGTCATTTTCAGATTTGTCTCGTTCTGACGCGTTCTGTATTAATGAATGAACGATACTAAAGCATTCGTTCTCTGCAGTGTTTCATATCCTATACAATATGAAACGAAACAGGATGTTCAGAGATATCTCTCTCTCTAACTAATCACCAAGAATTCGCAAAGCTATATGTCACTCCGTTTCCGTATATATCTGTTTTATTCACAAATAATCGTACAAAGATTAAAAGACACTGTACAATCGAAGGCTAGTGCCGAGGACATTCTCGAATCGCTGCTTCGTATCAACTACGACACATGCATACATTTGCAATCATACAGTTCGGTATACAGTAAGATTTACTACGCGTTTGTTATCGAGGTAGATACTCTATAAGCGAGCAAATGGTCGACTGTTATTTCGCTCGAGTCCGCTTATTTCTTAGATACCTCAAAGATACGAGTGAGAAACATTGAGTGTGAGCGAAATGGTCTCGCCTAATGACCATCTTCTAATCGCCTATCATCCGTGTAACTCGGATTTATTTAAATATGGTCATATTTGGTATGACCTTCGTTGGAAAAGTCTTCGACGGTTGCTACAATAATTCCACTATTATAATATAAATTAAACAATTAGAAAATTTTATTTCTCATAGCTTGATAATTGGTATAGGAAATCTGCGCGAATGAAAAAACGCTTCTATTAACTGAGGATCGTACATACTTTACTCGGATATATCTGTGACTATACGGCACACAACGAAGAAATAGAACGAAGAAACAAATTAAACGGGGACGCATCTCTGCCTGCCCTTGACGCCAGCTTCTTTTCTGTAACCAGGATTGCAGATGCACATGTTTGGCGCCGTACAAACGCCATTATGGCATCCACCCATGCATACTGGTACGCATCTTGTTCGAGTGACGTCGGAAGGACTCAAGGTGTAGCCACGTCTGCACGTGCACTGATTAATGCCGGTGCAATCTCCGTTCAGGCACGGCAGTTCGCACATAGCCTCTCCCGTGGTGCCCCTTTGGGGAATGCATCTTCCAGTGTCGGGATCGACTATGTATCCAAAGTTGCAGACGCAACGATTGGGACCAACGCAACTACCGTTTGGCCCGCAGTCGGGTTGGCACTGTGACTGGGTTGGCTGTAAGTCAGGACACCTTCCGGTGACAGGATCGACGGGCATTCCGTAGTTGCAGATGCACATGTCAGGACCGGCGCAAAAGCCGTTGATGCCACAACCGTTTCTGCATTCGAAGGAATTGGACAACGGAATGCATCTCCTGGTATCTGGGTCCAAGCGGTATCCTAGGTTACACGAGCATCTGTTGCGACCTACGCACCTGGCGTTTGGACCGCAATCGAACTGACAATCAGAGACTTTCGACTCGGACTGCGTGTTGACGCATCTGCCATTGGAGTCGTGGGAATAGCCAAGGTTACACTTGCAAACGCCTGGTGTAACGCATACGCCATTCGCACAGTCTTGTGGACAATCCGGGACACAGTTCCTATTGCTATCTAGTACGTAACCTGGACTACAATTACAGATTCCAGGGGCTACACATTCGCCATTGATGCAACCTTGAACACACTCCGGAACGCATTTGTTGGTTGAGTCGAGGGTAAAGCCTGGTATACATTTACAGACACCTGGAGATACGCATTCGCCGTTGGTGCAACCCTGAGGACACTCCGGAACGCATTTGTTAGTTGAGTCGAGGGTAAAGCCTTGTATACATTTACAGACACCTGGAGATACGCATTCGCCATTTGTGCAACCCTGAGGACAGTCTGGAACGCATCTGTTGGTGGAATCGAGGGTAAAGCCTGGTTTACATCTACAGACACTGGGAGCGATGCATTCTCCGTTGATGCAGCCTTGAGGACACTCTGGAACGCATCTGTTGGTCGAATCGAGCGTAAAGCCTGGTTTACATTTACAGACATTGGGCGCGATGCATTCGCCATTGGAGCAACCAGAAGGACAGCTGGGCACACAGGACTCCGTATCACCCGAAGGATTAATGTACCTGTAAAGAAACAATTCGCTGGTTTACGAGTCTCGCACACGCTAGCCTTGGCAATACGTTTGCTAATAACATTTAACCATTTGAAATGTTCAAGTTTGTCAATTTACCCTTCGTGACAAGTGCAGACTCCAGGAGCAGTGCATTCTCCGTTGCGACAACCATTTTCGCAAACGGGTACGCACTCTTTGCCCTCGATCCCAGTGAAACCTTCGGGCGAGGGTTGAATCACGTATCCTTCTCTGCATCTGCATACTCGAGGTGCCACGCACTCGCCATTTTTACAGCCACCGGGACAGATAGGCTTGCAGTTGCCGTTTTCTTCTTCGTAGCCCAATTTACAAGTGCACACGTTCGGCGAGAAGCAATAAGCGTCCTTTTGGCATGGTTGTTCGCAAGAGGGCACGCAGACGCCCTTCTGTGCAATCCAGCCTGGAGAACAGGTGCATACGTTTGGTCCGGTGCATTCTCCACCTAAACATCCATCGATGCAGCTAGGATTGCAATCGCCGGAAGTGGAGCTACGTTCGTAGCCGTCGCAACAATCCAGAATCGTGATCCATCCACCTTTCTAATGGTAAAAAGGGAAGGAATATACAATGAGAGTATTTGAACGCTTATCATAGAAGATTTTTATATCCATATTGTGTGTGTGTGTGTGTGAATCGAAAACTCATTGAGGAATATACAGAGACTATGATATAGTTTACTCTAACGTTAAGAAATATCTCAAGTTCGAACAAAATATCAAAAAATTGTTACTGGTACGCACGATCTTTTATCTCGATTTTATACTACGCGTATTTCAAAATATTACAAATCTTTTTTATCTGGTAAAATACGAAGGGTCGCAGCAGGATTAAGTATTTTTAGAATATTTCTATTGCCTACAGAGATATAAACTATGAGATATAATAAGAGACGTTCGAAAGATCAAAGTTCTACCGTGCTATGGCTGAAGATGAAAGGATAGAATTTCATAAAAAAGAAAAAAAAAAAAAAGAAACGTGTTACTGGGAAATATGGATATGTGTTAAACTTTTGGAGCTACTGTGTGGTACATTTACCGTGCCTTCTTGCGGCGTCGAAGGAAGTGTGTTGTGAGGGAACTGACCCGTGGCGTTCAATGCTAACGCATCCGCGTAGCTGAAAAGAAGCAAAGAAAATGAACGAATTCAGTGGGCGTCGTGGCGATAACCAGGGTTAAACGTCGCGTCGTGCTTGTTGCATATTTGCATCGTTGCGATTCAACGCGGAAAAGCATCCGTCGTTTTCGTTATCGAATTTTCTCGTTCCACTCACCGTATCCTCTTGTAGCAAAGTCCAGCCTGCACGGTGCTGTTCAAGACAGAATTCGGTCGATCGTGGTGAACGTGACGGCCCTTGACACCTTCGATCGCCAAGGTGTCAGATACCAACAATGTCCAAAGAACCGAACTGACGAACAACGTTTTGTACATGTTGAATGCGCGAGCACCAATGGATTACTGGTTTCTTATTTTCTCGATGCGCAGGATTACATCTCTTCTGATAACGTTTCGGGGTCACCGCGGTGCCACGGCGTCTCTTTCGATTGCGTAGCTGTTCGTAGAAGTGTTTATGAACTGACAGCATTCGTGTGTCGAAATTCAGCGAATTATACGCCCCTCCTCCCGCTCATCGAGATTTTTAAAAATCATCGAAGGTAGTGGAAAGCCAGCTATACAAAGTGTAAAAATAGGTGTGTATTTATAAGCGAACTGCGGATATTTACGCGTCTATAGAAAATTTAAAGATGCAAGAATGCACAGAATACACGTAACATCAAAAACATACATGAGATGATCAAAGTAGAATAGTCGCTGCAATATTTAGCGGGTGAAATAAATCTTTGTATACTCGTGTTCGTAAAAATAGGGATCTGCATAAATATTTGCAGTTTATTTAAAAGAAAGTTACAAGTTAGAAATAATCCAAGTTCACCCTAGCGATACGCTGACATAGGCCAGTGAGTTAACTGACGAACCTTTTTCTTTATTTCGCCCGCATTTCCAGTTTTTCACTCCGAGGAAGCAAACGATAATAGAATTTCGATCGTTATATTTAATTTTCCACTAGAGTGAGAATGACAAAATGTGAGTAAAATAGAGAAAAAGATTCGTCAGCTGATTTATTGGTACACGCAGATATATTTTTTAGCGTGTAAAACTAAATGACTTAGAACTTGAGAAACAGACCAGGAAGTTTCTTCACCGTCTTGATATCTAAAATAATGTTTCATAAATATCGCTCACTCGCTCTTTTTGTGCACCCTGTATATCGTTCCGATTTATCATAATTATTTCCTTTTTTTTATCGCATTTAAAAAAACATTTCCGGACTCTAATTAAAAATTCATTCGTAGAAATTGGTAACCGTTTCCTTTAATTATTATTATGAATAACGAGATTCGTTTCTATCGATTAAAAAGGTCAATAGTAGAACGGAGTGAAAAAATCGGAAACACGTGAGAGTGAAAACCAGATTCGTTTGGATTTCCGTATACGGGTTCTCCGAATTATACATATTTTTGAAACTCGCTTTTTAAAATCACATAGTCCAGCCTCGTTATAATGTTAATCAAATTTTCAAGTTGTACGCTTTTTATTATCATTATGTTTTTCGCATAACAAGCATAATATATTCATAAAAGGTGTCTATAAGTACTTGATTACTTTCGTCAGCCACTGTATACGAACAACGCGTGAAGCTTGTATATTGCCAGTTTATATAATCCATCGATACTGTTGCTTCAAAGAGGATGCAGTGCACGAACGAGATAAAACGAGTAAGCGGGAGAGACGGTATGATGCTGTCCTATTTAGAGTACGATAAAATGGATGTTATGACTCGTGTTGTGATAATTCGTAAACGATCCACCGTAATTGACCAGGAGCAAGAATGGTAATTATATAAAAAAGAGCACACTTTATTAATCCGATATCAATTGTCCATGCAGCAGAATTTTTATTTCGTCTGCGATAGTTTCGTGATAGCCTTACAATTGAATTTTTCGGTATTACGTAATCTAAACTCGATGCAAACCTAAAAAATATTTTTGTGTACATGTTTATACTAAAATCGAAACAAAAGATGAGCGATGACTATATGTACAAACGAAGTTAATGAGAAAGTTGACCTTGACAACATATGTCAAGGTCAATAAAACCATAAAACTCCCGGCAATTTAATGAGAAATCGGCCAGATTACGACGAATGCAAAGATTACGAGAATATTGTTTTATCGTGGCAACGCGTGGTTGAAGAATTGGACACGCTGATACAAATACGATTACGCAAGCTCTACCCTAATTACGACTTATCTGTTTCGATATTTTCTCTTCTTACCGAACGTCACTACGACGTTCGTTAAACGCATGACACGGATTTGAAATGAATCTATTATTATCGATGATGTCAGCGCATAAACGAAGATATAAATGTAATCGAGATGTTGCTAGACAAATCTTAAACGCAAACTTTGCATTACGTTTAAAGCAAGCTCTTTGGTTGAATCTCGAAATCTTTGGATTTACACTTGGCCTTAACACTTACAAAACACCTATCTACATCTACGATAATGTTCGTTTCGTCTAAGTCGATAACATATCCTTGAGAAACGCGGGTTAAATTACTTCGTACATTTTGAAGCCTCCAATGGCAAAAGTTGAATCAGTTCTGACACGCGCAGATATTTTACGTTTTCTTATTTTCTAAGTTACATTTACGCGGCATAGATATATGCACATCTTATATACGTTGCAATATAGATTTCTTCTGCTTTTCTATTTATTGTACGAAATAAGAAAACGAGAAAATTTCATATAATAAATATACTTAATCGTTCGTATAATAAATATAAAAACTTTGCAATCCGCACGATATGTTACATGTTATGTTACAAGATATATCGTTTCGCTTAAAAATTATTTAAAAGCAAATTATTTAACGTAAAATTTCCCTTTATGACGTTTCGATTAATTGAATTGCATGCAAGTGCGTTCGTGGCCGACGTAAACGCGTTCAAAGGGTTTTAGATGGTCGCCGATTGACGCGAACGAGTTTGAGGAAAAGTCTCCTTGTGGGTACACGCCCAGTAGCGAATAGTTTAATCGATGCCACGAACGGTTTTCTGCCTGATCGAGAACCGATTGCAATCACGTTCAGCCTTGCTCACGTTCAGACGAGGCTGCGTAAGGTCGGAAACCAGTCCAGTTGGATTTTTCTTCGTCCCGTAGACGCGCTGACTAGCTCACATCCGCCTCCGGAATCGCACGTGAGCGTGACTCTTGAACAACTGCACATAAACGTCCCTGACACTTTATTCACTTTCTTTCCGTTTTCGTTCCTCAAATATTTAAGAATTTTTCTAACTAAATGCGACACTAGTCGAACTACTGGTTGTTCATAGATTTCTTCTATGATATTCGGAATAATAGAGAAATTCTTAACCAGACGTTTGGGATTTTCTATTCAGAGTGCGGCCTATTGTTAGTTCTACTTTGGGTCGCGCGTTCATCACACTTAATTCGCTTTCTTCCGTCTTGTTTCTACGAATAGAGATCTTTTTGATTAAACGTGTCACTAGTTGGGCTATTCGATCCCCCGTAAATTTCTCCTTTACTCTTTCACGCATCAGAGTGATTTCTAACTACAGTTTTCTATCCAAAGCGTTGTTTTTTTCTAATTCGACGTTATTTTCCAATCACGTGTTTTTACGGAAATTCAAGGGACTCGACTGTAAAGGAATTTCGTCGTAAACGTGCTCCGTGTTCGAGTCGAAATCGCTTTGGAGGTGAATCCGCGTCGCTGATGGTCGATCGTAATGATCCTCTTGCAGAAGAGCTAGAACATGTAAAATAAAAACAAAGAATTATAAAATAAAGGAAATAGTAATATAGCGAATAGTAATAGGATGAATAGTAGATTCTGGAGAAGGAATGGCGAATAAATCTTCGTAGAAGGAAACGTATATATGCTCACCATGCAAATTGCCAGATATACGGAGACCGATCGTGGCAGCTCCATTGGCATAATTGTTCGTGAGATCGTTGTTAGTCATCGATGGCATCGCTATAGACTCTGGAGTAAACAGTGGCACCAGGCGAATTGGGGTTTCTACGATAGAATCATACATAAAATATGTCTATGGTTAAATAGCTTTTAATTTAAGTAGAAGCTTGTTTATCGAGTAAATTTGTTTTCTAGAAGACGAATGAAAAAAGAAGCTAAAGTTTTCGAAGTGTTTACTCGATTACTTGGTTCACCCTTTAGTCTTACGGTCTTTCCTTTTATAAAATTGCCCTTTTGTAAAATTTGATTTTTTCGACCATCGAAGTAACAGCGTGTGTTACACCACCATGAGCGAGGAATCGAATGCAGTAGCCTTGGAGAAAAAGGGAAAACGCGTTACCGGATACCGTTTTAATTCTCCTCGAATAATCTACGCTCGAAGAGTGTTTCAAGATGGTCATCGAAGTAAAATTACGTGGACGAAATCGAGGTCAAGCACACGTAGACTTCATCCAAATATGAAAAAGTAGGATTTTTCGAAACGTATAGCACTCACGGGGAAGAGTACCGGTGACTATCGATGAGATTTTCGTTGCGCTCGAATTTTCTTGGTTCTTCGTCTTCCCTTCTTCGTAGATCGAGATTCTTGTTGCTTCCAATAGCTTCGAACGCATGTGGAGAACCATCACCACTGTTACCGAGGTCAGACCCAGTGATACGATCGACGCTATCACGATTAGGGCGATGTCCATGGAAATTGGGGCCGGTTGAACGTCTGTTCGAAGTTATTATTACTATTAGGCTGCGGATGTCTGCGTAAATTTATATTTTTCACAATGACGATTAATAAAAGACAGTGATCGCGAGCTTAGATACCAGATGAAACTCTTGAGAATTATATAATCGCGATTGTGGTTAGCATTTAATATTCAAAATTAAAATATATCCCACACTAAGGAGTGTTTGACATAAATTATTCGATATGTTCTCATACAGAATGGCGGGCTGCATCGACTAATTTAGTGAAAAATATGAAATTCCACTTAAAATCTGTATGTATATTACCTTTATGTATATTTTTAACATAATCGATTTTAGGCGGACCGATATCTTGCAGATTGATGTTATCATCGACGTGTCTCGCAAACGAGTTTTTCATCGCGAATTTCCCTCGATCCCTGTCCAGGTTGCCCCTCCGTTCCGGTACGGAAAGCCAAACGATGACAGGCTTGGCGGTGCTCGAGTTTCCGTCCTCGCGAGCTTGTGCCCTAATTTTCTTCTCATCCGTAGTCGAGACGTTGGTAGTTTCCGGGCTCGTTGTTTTACTAGGATTATCCGTCGTGGCTAGTATTTCGTGCATATCGTCCAACAATTCGTCAAATGGAACAACGATTATTATATTAATTACATAAATCTATTTGCCATCAATCTCCTCTTATTTAAAGTCAAGATATTTGCTCGACGTGCTGTGTATTTAGGATCGCGACTTTCGACTAACGGTTGCATCACGTAAATAAATATCTAACACGTCGTCTTATTTACTACTAGACTGCGAAACTTTTTGGTAAATTTCGAGGTACAAAAATGCACGGAAAACACGTATACAATATTCGAAAGATATTAAAATATTTAGTAAGTAGAACGATTTCCTGACTAAATATCAGGACAATTAAATTTTCAATTTAATATTCTGACAATTTAAATATTCTTATAATTAATTCTTATATTATACAATTAACTGTATATTATTCTTACAATATTTTTATGTTTATAAAAACATGAATTTGCATAAATATTCGCAATCTATTTACTACTATACCACGAATGTTTCTGTAAACAGTAGTATACTTTTATTTTGAATGTAATATACAGGGTGGTTGGTAACTGGTGGTACAAGCGGAAAGGAGGTGATTCTACGCGAAAAAAGAAGTCTAAAATATAGAATAAAAATTTTTCGTTTGAGGCTTTTCGTTTTCGAGAAAATCGACTTTGAATTTTCGCTCGGTACGCGTGCACTTTATCACGTCTCGTTATAACGGATCTCACTGTAGATCGTTGTCTCGATGGAAAAATTAAAAAAAAAATAAAAAAAAGGATTTTTATTCTATATTTTCGACTTGTTCTTTCGCGTAGAATCACCCCCTTTCCGCTTGTACCACCAGTTACCAACCACCCTGTATATATATATATCTGTGTGTATGTGTTTTGTGCCTTCTTGCAGGTATAACATTTCCATAAACGCATAAACTGTCATTTATTACCTTCCGTGGTAGTTTCTGCCGTTTCCCAAATTCGCGAAGTTTCTCTATCAAGTTGAACGATCGTGAAATTCACGGTAACGCTGTTTTCCTCGTCCGTGTTTCGGGAATAGCTGCTGTTCTCCACGGAGACCGTGTTATCCAGATCATCGTGAATGCATCGACCTGTTTCTGGATGACATTCGCCGGTCGAATCCTTGCAGTCGCATAGAAACGCGCATCCAGGTCCCCAGCGACCGCTTGGACACGGCTCATTGCACCTGGAGGTGAAAACCGCAATTACGTATGCCACGCGAAGCAAGCGTGTGTCACGGTATGCATTATTGGAGCACTTATTAGGCTGTGTTTCAATCAACAGGTTGTACAGCGTGTTCGTGTAATTCTACGATAAACACGACGCGTAGAAATCGATAGAACTTGTTGAGTCAACCTAGTCACCATGAATCATAATCTTTTTTCTTCTTCGCTTTTTAACGTCGCTATTCTTTGAAGAATCTATTTTAGTTCTTATTAATCGCGCGATTGTTACACGAAGCGTGCAGTAACTGTAGCAACGCCAATTATCGAGAGGAATCTAACTAAGCAACGTTGTTCCTTTAACCCAGATTACATTCCACTGTCAGTCTGTGCTCTTTCTTTGACGACGTATTTCACACGGACAAATTTTTCTGTCGTTTGTTTGCTAAAAGAGTGACACAATTACCAAAAATACATTTTCGTATGGATCGAGCGAAAGGATCGACCAGGATGTACCTCCTCACGTCGAAAATTTATGCAGTTTAGTGGGCAAAAGAACGTACGGTTCTTAGATATTAAAACAAACTGAGAATCTCGTCGATCTCTATTTGAAGAAATAAAAAATCATGGGAAAGTTCCATTGTTCGAAAATTTCTGCCTCTCTATTTGGATATGACAGATTCTAGCGTAATTCACAATCAACGACTTTCGAATGCTGTCACTGTTCTAGCAAAGCGATGACGTATGTATATTTATAGATGATCTTACATTTCAGCACGTAATCCTGGCGGGCAAATACAGTGTCCATTTACGGGATTGCAAGGTACACTCTCGGTACAGTTGCATTTCTCTTTGCACTCCAAGCCCCACGTGCCCGGAGGACATACTGCGAATAAAACAGAGCGGATTTTCTCGCGAATCGTGATGTAATTGTCGATTAAATTGTGAAGTTTGCGCATTTTTTCTTACATTTTCTCCCGATAGCTCCAACTAATGGTACAACGAATGAATCAACCACCTGGTCGTTACTTTTCCGTTTTCTCGAGTAACCGATACCTTGACGCGTGTACGACGTGAAAGAGAGCGGGGAGAACACGGCCGAGTATCGAATCACCGATTTCAGAATCGTAACAACGGCTAGGTGAAAATTATTTGCTGCTCGCACGCGTTCTTACGACTACGGAAGGTCGGCCTGTTTCATCGAGCGTGAAATATATCCGCCCTATTGCGGACTTTCGTAGTTTGTTCATTTCGAGTTCCGCGAAGCGACCGCTTGTCCGTGTTAACAAGAAATAGTCTTTTTTTCCACGGAAGCAAAGGAATATTTTAATATCTTTAATTTCTGATCGATATACGATACACGATATACCAAATATGTAGCTTTGAAATAACAGAGCAACAAAATAGATTCACCGGTATTGCAGTTGTCATCCTCATAGCCGGGAATACAGTGGCATTGATTTGGCGAGGTGCAAATCCCCGACGGGCATTTTTCACAAATAGGCACGCATTTGATGCCTGAAGGCGATGTCTCCTCGTTATTGGATGAGATCGTTTTGTAGCCTTCACAGCATTCCTTTATAATCCTGGTCTTTGACTCAGTCTGCGAACAAAATCTTTGTTAACCATCTATAATGCTACATGACTTAAACAACCACATATTTTGTGTTTATTTTATTATTGCGCTATTATTTCATCGCTGAGTAATTCGTTTATAACAGTTATTAGCTATCCATGGTTTTTCCATTAGAATGGCGAAGCGTAAGTGATAAGAATTCTTTTTCTCGTGCGCAAAGAGAAATCAGGTTATAAACAGTTCGTTAATCTTAATACTTATTAGAACATACGCGATACATCGTTATACAAATATAGTGGCATGTAGTCATCGGCCAAAGTCTTTTAATAAAGTTGAAAGCAGTACAAACTTTACGAATACGTAGTTTCTTTAATTCAGATACTTTAACTCATCGTGACATTATCGGTAACCCTTGGGAGCATCTGCTTCGGTTTTCCTAATTACTACTGCAGATAAACATGCGATTTATTCAAATGGAGTAATAGAATAGTAGATTCAATAAACGTCTAGCTCCGAATGATACTGTAGTTGGAAAAACGATAAAAGAACGAAAACCAGGACGCCTAAGCCATCGAACGAAGCTGTTCTGGCAACGTGGCTACTGGATCTTTGGAAAAGATCCCATTTTTCCCAGCCAGTCCCTGAAACGAGATCCCAATCGTCGATAAGGAAAGCAGAGCAATTGCAGAACAAAGGCAAGAGGAAAATGTTGGACGCGTGCAAGCGTGTATAGGTTTCGTTCGTAATACGTTGTAAGTGGATACGCGCGAGAAAACCAAAGTCCACGTCTGTAAATTACACGCTTCTCTTTCTCTTTACCTTTCCTTCTTACTTTGCCATACCGACGAATGAAAGTAATAGCTCCGAGCATGAAACTAATTTCCACGAATACTTCATTTGGAGACTTCATTACGCGGTGAGGAGTGATCGGTCCATTTTTGTTAGATTTCTGACTTCTGAAATAATTGAAGGGACTAACCTGGTAGCATGGTATATCTTCTATATAGATTTTCCGATTGGTTTCAAATTTGACCAATATACTCACGATAGTCGTGTCACATTGCAGTGTTAATGTGTCAGAATGTTTAATTTAACGTATACAATTAATTTATTTATTTTTATTAATTTAACGTATAAAAGTTTTCTATGGTAAATGTATGCAAATAGTTTCGCGAGCCAATCTCTAGATATAATTACAGAGACACATAGTTTGTCTAAGAAAGATGGAAATGTATCAAACCTTAGTTATATTTTTAATTAACAATTATTTAATTTAAGCATGGAACTAGAGAAAGTCAAACATGGACTAAGATCGTTTTTGTTACATGTCCGTCAATTTTAATAGCCAAATTTCCTTTCTTCGTTAAGTGCTCACGATTTATATACGACTGGTCAGACTGGTGGATCGACCAGTTTCAAATGTCAGTGTATTTTTTAATCGGGATGTTCATTGGCAAACGAAGAAAACATCGCTTCTTGTCCAAGCTCCGATGAAGCAACGAAGCGGTAGATTGCTCGTTTGATATTTTTGCATGTCAGACGTTATCGCTCGAAGTCAATTTATGCTTATTACATTTCTTCCGGGAGGGAATTCACGCGATTCGCATTCAATGAAACTATCGATGGTTTTGCAGATCGTTGTGAAAGATAAAGTCGTTTAATGTCCATAAATGACGCCATCGATTCGATACAATGTTGTAATTAGTATCTGTTTGTTCAAACTCGAGATTCGTTACGCAAAAGAACGTTTTACAGCTTCTTAACATCGGTTATTGCGCGTTAATAAGTTGAGGAAAACTCGATAATGTTTACCGTTCATGTTGCATCGAATCTACATATTTTAGGAAATATCGTTTCCTAATATGTTTCGAAACATGTCATTTCTTGTTACGTTAACCACAACGTATAAAGATTGCAAATTTTAGGATAGTTTTACTATTACGAAGCGTAGCGTATGGATTAAAAAATATACAAAATATTTAAATCGTATAATATTCATCGAATGAAACGAGTCCCTGTTTAAGTTTCATTTCTTTTAGTCGTATTTATAAAAACCTGAATCTGCATAATCGTCCATAACCTGATTATTATAGCATTCTGCACATTCGAAACGAGTTTCGTTTCGACGAGACTAGATAGAGTCGGAAAGATTGGATTAAGTATTGGTCGTAAGAAGTGACCAGAAGTCATCCTCGATCGAATAATAAATAACTAATGATAGCGCCAGAAAGATATACTGGACGTTAATGAAGTCACGCTATTACGGTAAAATGTGTAATTTAAAATTCTACCAGGAAACAGCTCTTAATGTGTCAATTAACGACGTCATTTTACGATTCCGATGAGTCTTTCGACATCGATCAAAGTTCGTTACACGTAAATACTCCGTCCAGACCGTGGCTCGGCGTTTTAACGTTCGGAATAGATTTAATCCGGCAATTCCACGAATCGATAAATAATCAGTCGGTTTTCATAGACTGACATAGATCATTCGTACGAGTCGATCTCATGCATAAAGTCAATGCACGTAATCCTCGTTGCGCGATTTCCGTCTTTCTTGAAAGTTTTACGTACTTACTAAGATATCGCGTGTTTCGTTCCTTCTAATTCGTGTCTTTTCACGAAGCTAGTTGCAAAAACCATAAGCAGGCGTTCTAAGCCTCTTAAGTTTCTCTGTACAGAGATTTATAAAAGTATTTGATTCGATGCTTGCATTAAACTTGGATCTGAAGTCTATAATTATATATAATCACTTAAATAAATATATTCACTTTTTCTGTCATTTGATAGCTATCAATTAATGGCTCCAAAAGTATTTATACGTTAGCTATAGAATGATTTTACGAATACGCGTATCGTGTATTGTGGAACTAAAGTTTTTGACGCGACTTATTTCATTCTCTGCATTTAAAGTCTCTAAATTGCATATTTTAGAAACTGAATGTGAAATGTTTAGTCGACAGAATACTTTTGTCACTGACTGTATTTCCTTTAATATCATTTAAAGTATATCCTGCGCACATAATCCAAATCCTGAGAAATTCTATTAACGTTTTACTGTATTCCATTACGTAAGACATATATTATTAAATTATACCGTGTGGATTAGTTAATTGAGGGTTTTGGGTATGTTCTCTTCTTTACAGCGGACAACCTGCAGAAAACGTTTTGCTTAATTGTGTTGCGCAACAAGTTGACAGGTTCGATCGATGGAAAGAATTAATTACGACAAGATAGGATTAGCGTGATTAATAATCACGACACGGTAATTGTGACAATATTTACGATGTGGTAGTTGTAACAGAAAGTAGCACGGATGGATCTGTTTACGTAACACCTGCCTCTTCTTCTTTATAATCCTACCAAATAATTGCTTTCGACTATTTTCTACGATCTTACATGTTTTCCGTTGTCATTGTTACGTTAAACATTCCGAATTTTTGTTATCGGCATTTTGTAAATCGGAAAATGCATTTAATATGACGATGAACGCACAGGTGGTTTAATTAAACTCTAGATATTTTCACTGGCATTCAAGTCGAGCGAATTGTCTGGCTGTGAAATAATCGACGATAATTGATATAAATAAATGAAATAATTGCTATATATACCCGATTGTCTACATATCTCGTTTAATAATATAGAAAATATATTTTTCTCTTTCCTTCTATAACGAACCATACTTTTGTCTTTCACTATATGATATGTCGTAGTTAGAAAAGTGAATTTTCCAACTACGATAGACGTGATCCTAATTCGATGCCTAGCAATTGTAGACGCACCGTAAGAAGTAGATTTAAATTCCAACTAACAAACGTTCCACGTAATGGTTTAAAAATTGTGTAATTAACGGGATCGCTGTTTTTCTTTTTCTTGCTTTGCTGCTCGTCAAAAAACATCAAACGACCTCGAGATGTCGAACGTGAGCTCCGTGTCCGTTTTCTTTACACCAATCCTATCTCGCGTTTCTCCCCTTCCTTTTGAACCTCGTTTTCACATCCGATCCTTTACATCGCTCCATTTTTCTAGGACATCCTAGTCACTTTCGAAAAATGCTACTAAAGTTTCTTGTTATATATTTACACGTCACTCGTATCATAGTACACCGTTTACGAACGTCCAGGTCTACTTTGAAACGCGTTCAAGGCCTACCCGCATTGTCTTACCAATGCTTCCCATTACTACTATCTCCGAGGTTACCTAACTGCTATCATTCTGATTAATATCCGCGTGTTTCAATGCTAAACTCGGCGCTCTTTCTCCTTGTTTTATTTCTTCCTATCGTTATTGCTAAATATTATTATTAACTTGATACGTGTCAAATATTTCTTCCGCAATAAAATTTTAATCATCGTATATTCAATCAAATGAATTTGATCAATTGCACTTGATACGATCGAATATACTTTCACAAGATTTTTAATTTCTCTCGTTATCTTAGATTTACAAGGATTATCAAATCTAGAAACGAACAATTTTTGAAATGAATTACTCGCAGCTGAAATACTTACAGAATGAAATACTCACAGCTGTCTCGCTTACAACCTCTTTTAACATATGTATTTAATAGCTTCTTCCTAAACAGATTTCCAAAAATACGCCTACCACGTATTTATATATACTGCTTGATCGGATTACATTTCATCGCATTTATTTAGCAAAATGTGAACGAGCCTACGACTCGACCTAATAATTCTACGAGCCGCTGTATCTTTCTCTACGCTTCTGTTATGCAACCGTTCGTGTAGTACGGAGTAAAACGCTGCTCGATGTTCCTACGTAATAAATATTAAACGCTACTCTAACCGTGAGAGACTTGGGTAACGTGCTATATATACCGAACGTTCGATGCTTCATCCTTTTCTCATGGGGATACGCTCTCATTGTTGGCATCGCACCGCGACTGCGTGTCTCTCGTCTACGCTACTGTACACGTTTCGCGTTTCTGTGGACGTTCTATAAAAATGATATCTTTTCTTCCGTTTTCGATACAGGTTCTATAAAGTCGTTATTTGTCCGTAGTTTCTACGGAACTTCTACGAAACTGTCATTTTTTCTTGGTTTTATATCGGTTTCAGAACGACGCCGTAGTCGATTTTCATTTTGATTTGACAAGAATATTCTTAAGCGTTTCGACCCTTCTCCTCTGTCATTTTACTTAAAACAACTCAACTACGAAGATTTCTCCGGAGCTGCGTTTAGATTCGAATTGAGTAACATCAACGACAAATATAGAACAACGATTTGGAAGAGTGGGTTGGATATCAAGGCGTCGCAGCGATCTGTTTATCGGACAAAAAAGTTGAACAACTACGTACACCTACGCATGAAATCCGCCGTACGAAAGTGTTCTCGTGGGCGCGTGTTCTTCACGATTTTCCATTCCAGAGCAGCTGTTCTTGAGTTTAATGCGCTTGGTCGATTGCGAAACCGAGGAATTTAGACGAGGCCCCTTTTCTCTTCCGGAAATTTGTTATCTCGATCATCGGCTAACTGCGTGTACACGCACGAGCTGAGCTCGAAACAGTTGCTCGGTTCTCGATCCGATCGAGAAGTTACCCCTTATTCGTGTCTTTCGATTCTCTTTGGAGAAAGTTTCGGACGTAAGTTAGAAGGGTACCGTGTGTCCAAGTTTATTCGACATCGATAGGAAACAATCGGAACACCGACGTTTCCTTGCGAAAGAGTTACGCTGTCGGATCATTTTGTTGTAGGTACTGTTGGTAGAAGAGATATTGTGAGATCGTACAATTGGTCATGGTCGAAAAAATAATTTCACTTCGATAGATTTGTAGCGATAGCACACTGATATAACAAATTAAAGACGAATTAATAATTAGCAGTAAATAAATCGATGAAACGAATTATGTACTGAGAAACTTGACAATAGTATACGTCTTCTCTTTTGACAATCATATCGATGTACCGCCCTATTTTAAATACGATTTCTTTTGCTCTTGTCTTTACAAGTAAAAAGGCTTATAACGTTTCGAGAAAAATTTTCTTTAGCATAAAATTGAAACAAAAATTCCTTCATGTTTTCCTTAAACTGAAGAATCTTTTTAACAAAAAAAAAAAAAAAAAAAAAAGAAAGAAACTGGATCCAGAAGAAAATGGCAAGAAGAATGCAGCAGAGTTCATTTATGTTCTCAGAGTGTCTCTTTCAGCAAATATACATCTCCGATTGATGCAGAGAAACAGAGAAGTGCTTTTTTTCTATGGTTCGACCACATTTGCATTAACCACCGCGCTCACTTTCTTCCGGCAGCAGTTGCTCCACATGTGGACGCAAATTGTTGCGTAAGATCGTGTAACGGGTTTCGATCGAGCATATTAGCTGGCTACCGAAATCATTGTGGGAATCTTGATCCATTGCGAGATAAGTAGGAAACACCGCGTGGATCACAGTTTAATTGATTAATCGTGGCTCGATGGTAATTAGTTTGCTGGTATATGGTAATTATCGACCGGAGTATGGCGAGTATGGTATAAAATGGCCAGGAATGGCACTTCATCCGCAAAAAATTGTACGAGTAATCACGACCGGTGTCTTTTTGTTCGGATCCCAACGTGGACACGTGTCGCGTGTTGCAAAATCCATCGAATCGTTCCACTTAACGTAACGCTGATATACTTTCTACTCAATTCCTTTAATAATGTTAAATCCATCGCTCAGAAGCCATAATGACCAATGTGAATTGAAAAGGATAAAATAATGATAACTAGAATGCGGATATTTATGTAAATTCATATTCTTATAAATGCAAGTAAAAGGCTAAGACCTAAATTGTTTCACTCTCTAAGTCAATTTTAGTGATTCGTACAAATACATCGCTACCTATGGCAAGATTGAATAGCGAGACACGAGGATAAAAAGATGCAGTTGATAATTTATCTTCCAAGACTCGTACACTGCCATAAAATGTTATTTAATTAAGAAAGTCGAAAAGAGATTTAAGGAAACAAAGGAAACAATTTAAATAAACGAGAGAAGGAAGGAAGGAATAAACTGCACGGTAGAACACGAGGTGTGAATGTAAAATAGCGCGAAGACATAACACGATGTTAATTACGCCAGAAAAATACCTGATTCTTCAACAATCGCTACGTCCCAGAGAGAAATAAGGAAAGCGATATCATTTTCACAAGATCGAAGTTAGATATCACTAATTTTAGAAACTTTTTACTTTAACGATAATTAACGTCTTACATTGTAAGAGATAAGCGTGAAACTGTTTGATTGGTTGTGCAACTGCGCGTTCTTTCTTGTAACTCTTCGCGTATAAAAATCCTACGATGTATTTTAATAAATCGCACGCAACACTACACGTTCGTTAACGGTTTCTAATTTCCACGTTAGCTCGTCGGTGTACGTTTCAATCGTTAAACAGGAAACGGTTAAACGACTTGGTTAAATGAACGCTATTCCTACGTAACGACGCTCGAAACAATATATTTCACGTTCTAAGCGCTACTTGGAAAAGCGAACGTCGGTGAACGTTTCTTAGAGAACACCTTACAGGAAATCTTCGTCGTGCTTTGGTCAATCGTGTGAAAACGCATCGGAAGAACGTTCCTTGCATTTCGCTGTGATTCGTTATTGCGCCAATATGTAAATTCTTTCTTATTTCCGTCTGCAATGGCAAGTTCCTCTTTTCACGCAACTCGAACGACACATCTTTCGATTCTTGCGCTCACAATGCCATTTTCAGACGTTTCATTAGACATCACGAGACACTCGCTTTCCCTGTAATTAACTCGCACGGTCTTATCCACCATGAGAGCAAGAGAGGAATCGAAACGAGAGAGGCGAAAGACTTGCCACTGTGCTTTTATTGCTTCGTGTAACGGGCAACATTACATACTCATTGGTGGATTTATTGCAAATTTCTCGGGTCATTCTGGTCTTTCCTCTCCTCGTGCTCGAATGGAGGAGGAATGCTTTTTCGTAAGAGTTTCCGGTGAGATACGAGCTGACGAAACTTGCAATCTCTTTGCTAAAAAGGTGCTACTGATATTAGCAGACTACGGATGTTTCTCATTAAGTGGCACGCGCTTAATTAAAATCTTTTATAAAATTAGCAATTTTATCGTAGTTAATTATTTTCTATCTAACTCAAGTACTCGAAATCATTTTATGGTGTTAAACGGGCGAATAAATCAATAAACGTACAATAAAACACTCTAAGTCTGACAAGTTAGAAGAAGTACAGCGGTTATCGAGAAATCCGAACGAAACAAAAATTAAGGAAAAAAATCTGCTTACCTTCACGCGGTATCGTTGCCTCATCTCTGTTCGTGTCTTCGGACATCTGGGTGGAATCTGCAGACACCATGTGAACGTGTTCACGACAACCGGTTCCGTGTACGTTTCCATCGAAGTGATCGTATAGCTGCAATGTTTGATCAATTAAGTATCCGTCTATCGCGTGATTTCCTTATCGGGAGAACACCGGTAGCGTGTCACGGGACCGAGTGACCGCGTGTTAAATTACGAACTCTGGGTTACTGTCAAGGCTCGTCTACGAAGGTGCTTAACCTCCGCATTCAGAATGTTTCGTTTATCGAACATTTCGATTATTATATATCAGAGAATTAGAAAATACTTACTTTTCCATCCTCGAACACACGTTGTCCGCTGAGAATACCCTCGAAGAAGATACAATCAGGAACAGGACCAAATGCCAGACCCTGGAACCGCTCATTTCAACTGCTAACAAATTTCCCTCCACTACAATTCTCAGTCGTTATTCTTTCGCTACATGTTGCTCGATTTTGCATTACATTTCATTGCATATTCTTGGCGTATAAAATCAATTGTTTTCAATAAAAATTTGATTCAATAGAAAACAAAATTTTGTTGTCACAAAAATCTAGATCTTGAATATATATCTTTATAATTATAAGCAAATCACGAATGGCCTTCGAATGTAATCAAAGTATTAGCAAAAGTAAAATACAACGAGTATGCACTAACCGTGATAAAACGTTCAATGTATGTAAGTCGGAACGCAAAGAGTTAACATTCCAAATTTTGGCAGTTTACCGTACTCACTTTTGTCGAAGATTGTCTGCAGTGAAAGCCTGGATACCAAAGTGAACGTTCAATTAGCCATTTCAGAAAGATTCGTCGGAATATGATGTGGCTGGACGTCGGTGTAAATCGAACGAACATAGCGCATTCATCGTCTTGCGTGTCATTCCTTCGCCGGAAATGGATCGACGTATCGAGTGGTGTAAATGGCTGGTCTTTAAACGCAAAAGTGTCTCGTTACTATCGGTAACAAGAGACGTTACGTGCGTCGATGTCTCTAACGATCTGAGAAAACCGTTTTGCGACACTCCTTGCGCTTGTTTGCAATTTCTATCGATCCAATTATATATATCCATCGAGACGCTCAATGAGTGTCCATAAGTAATTCCCAATTATGGTTTCCATTTTGTGCAAAATGCAAATTATACAAGGAGTTGCGAAAAACGTGTAAAATATTTTAAGAATTAATTCAGCATTCATAAATAACGAAAAAAGGTCACCGGATTCAAGTTCTTGTCATTGGACATCCTATATTTTTGCGTAATAAATTGGATTCCTATATAGAGAGATGGAGAATGGGAAATGGAAGATTGGCTAGTGGAAAGAAACAGACGGCGTGGCGCGGCGTTGCGTTCAGACGTTGCTAGCGGAAATTGCGTCGCCCATATTTGACGTAAGAGGGACGAACGATCTCTTTCAAAGGACGTTCTTCTCGACAGGAAATGTTAAGTTGCTCCAATTGGCCGATTTACTGGGCGGTAATCAACCGAGTAACGTATTCGATAAACATATGCCTCTACGTAAATAATGAGACTCTGACGAAATATTTAAGCCATTTAGGGTCAAACGAAATAACGCGTAAAAGTTTCGCAAACACCGATAGGAAATTTAAATAACTAACATATCGTGTACACGGTATAACATCCGCAGAAAACAAGAAACAACGGAATTAATTTTACTTAATTACACTTTCGACGACGAGGACTGGTAATGAAAAATAGATTCAGATTTCATTCATAGACTCGTCCACACTAGGGTTAGTATCGGTACAACGTCAATGGAATATAAAGACTTAATTTTGCTTAATTAATTATAGTTTTAAAGACAAGAATTTGGCAATAAAGAGTAGATTTAAAATTCGTTCACAGAATCTTCCATACCAAGGCTAATATTCTCGCAAATTGTACGTATGTTTTCTGTTACGAGCACACCGTGAAATCAATAATGGTGGCCATAGACCGCAACAAGCGACGAGCTTACACTTTCGACCGCGTCTAATGTCACCGACTGACGCTCTATCGTTCTTGGTTGGGTGGCTTCGAAACGTGGCGGTCGCCACATGTGGTTTATAATTCAATCTCTTGTCATTTTTTCCACGCTCGAGTGCTGGAACATCAGATAGGAAGATCGCAGGAGAAATATTTTCGATGCTAGTTCTGCTGTCATCGCCGTGAAAAATTCCTCGCTGATACTTTGCCCAACGCCGCTCTTGATGTATCATCGCGTCGAAAGAGAAGGCGATTGCATCGCTGTATCATCGCTGAATCAAGTAGGCTTACAATTCAGCCGAAAACGAGATATCATCTCGCTTGTAAAGAAGTTACCTAGATTTCAGATCAGTGTGGAGGATTACCGTGAAGGATCTTAATTATCCGATGATTATCTCCGTTACATTCTCAACCTTGGCTTTGAAGAAGAAACTCAAACTACTCAAAGCCAATTAGTCCGTTTCGTCCAAATGGAAATGAGATCTCGCACGGTGAAATCTTACGATTTTGTTCGTTTACGAAGATGTGATAATCGACCAAATTCTATTTTTAACTCACCACCACCGATATCTTTTTGAACTCTCTCTTTCTGCTTGCTAATATATATTTTACCAAATATATTGTACGTTTGCAGTAAATATCTTATAACAATGGTATAGATTTTCAGATTGGTTTCAAATTTTACTAATACAATTATGGCAGTCGCGTTTTTCTATAGAGCTAATGATATTTCAAAATATTTTATATAACACACGTACTATATGTATAAGTTTTGTGCCAGAAAGGAAACGTCATTTCATATGCATCAATCTTACGCATATTGCAATCGCCATCAACAACCGCACGATTAACTTCAACGACTTTCCATTTCTCCGTCTCGTCGTCAATAAAAATCATAGAAAGTGGATCGTCGTTACAACAGAGAACACGGGTACAACGCGGTTCGTTGTACCGTGGAATGTAAATTCCAAAGCGGTTGTCCTTATCCCGCTGCATACGCGGCAAATTGCCCCGACGACGTGGAATAACTTTATTCCGATGTTTCGTTTGGATTCGTCGCGAAGGTACAGAGGCACGCGTTACGTGATCGACGATTTCGTTGGCGAAACGTATCGAAGGCGTGGCGAATCACTGCCCGAAACAGTCGTGCAAACTAAACTCTGTGCTCCCAAATCAATTCGTTTTCTTCGTGCGGAATAATTTCATGTTGCGATCGAAAGAGAGAATGCGTCACACGATCCACGACAACCGCTGCACGGTGCGATTTTATGGTGTTACGTCTGTGGATTCGAGTTGTAAAACGCCGTTTTTATAAAGGTCAGATTCGCCCACCTAGACGTATATTTTGTCGTTAGTAGAGGCGATACGGTGAGATTGTAAAATTGGTCAGTGATTGAAATTTACGCTTTCCAACGACCATAATTAATATTAGATTAATATTAGAGATATATCGAGGGTCTTGTACAGAGTAGGATATAAATTCGTCAAGTTCATTACAAAAATCAGTGCATTTTTTAAGATTACGCTATTGACGCATCTGCTTGATGGAAATCGTTCTCACGGCTTTCCGTATACGGTCGATGGGAAAACAACGATTCCTCGCTCTATACCATGCACAGTCGCGTTAATTTTCATCAAAGAATCCACAATTATGCCGCCTTGGGAGTTCTCCCTTCTTCACGCTCCAGTACGTAATTTCGAACGAGATCCAAAGAATTCCAAAGAGGTCTTACACAATCTAACATCACACGGTTTCCCATGGGAAATCCCACCCCATCAGCAGGGCACAGGACACGCGAACATCCATTGAATCAATCGCACGTGGGACTCGACAGTGTGACGAAAAATCGGTTAATGATGTAATCGTTGCTCGTCTTTCATCGCGCAGGAGTTTTTATCAAGCGCTCACCGGCGTTAATTAAAATCTCACACAGTCGAGGCGGTGCTAGAGCGAACGAATTAATTGGAAAAGCTCTCACAAGTTTTCAGGTTGAGTCGAGAAACTTGCTTTCCATCTAATAGTTTCCGCCATGAATCTACATCCGTGGAACGAGAATCAACCGTTAACGCGATTTATCAAGCACAAAGGAACGATTCCACGAAGGCACTTCAATTCGAAACTCCAATCAACAACAAACTACACGGGCAACTATATATTGTTAATCAAAAGTTTAGTATCGGTAAATGTTCCATAGAAACTAAAAATTTAAGAAAAGCCAGAATACATAGAATATCCAAGGTAAGCCTTTTATACCTAAATATTTAAACCAATGTTTACTATATTTATATCTTCTTGCAATATCTAACGGGTAAAATGTATCTCTACTTACACAGTGTTCGTAAAACTATGAATTTGCATAAACATCCGGAGTTTAATTCGTACTAAAAGCACCCCACCGATGAAGCATTGATACAAAACTCGTCGTAAAATTCGACATAGCTCCGGTGGAAAGAGCGATTCTAAATTTTTGATACGTGAAAAACATACGTAAAGACAGTCTGATCCTTTGTCACATCACAACTTGTGCACTATCTTCCTTGTCGTATGATAAACTGATTAAGAATCGAAATGTAGCGTGCAGTGTAAGAACGAGGAAGGACGCACCAGGTTGGATCCTGGAGACTTTGTAAAGAGGTCGAAGGCGTTGGGAGACGTCAGTGGCTCTTTCACAGACCGATTCACAACTGGCTACGTAACGAGCAATTGGCGTCGCTGGCACTCGGAATGTACTTGTGGCACAATGAACTCCGACCCTAGCGACCGACAACGACAACTATACAACCGGTCAGAAGGTGGGGTCAGAAGATCCCAGAGGGGGCGGTGTTCGTGTTCTGGATCCTTTTTCCTCGTGGAAGACAGAGAACGAGCGATGGCCGGCCACTCGAGTCTTTGAAGCACCGAGGATATCCTGTCCGGAGACATTGACACTGTCCCGGGAAACTTTCATCGAAGCGTAACGAAGTTCACGACCTACGTTCGTGTCTCTGCTATTAGCGTTCCCTTCGAAAGGGTGTCGACGTTTAACGAAAAGAATGAAGGAGGATTCGCTGGATGGAGGTACACCATCGTTCATAAGTATCTGAATACTGCGGTTGAATCGAAGCAAGAATATCAAGATTTGACCAAAGTGCGTAAATCAACGACGAGTTAATAATTAGTAAATCACGACTTTAAATTGTCTGCTAAGGGACATAGAAATAACGTATTACGAGATGTCCGGTCACTTTTGAACAATACTATAATTCTATGTGAGAGGTTCGTTTGCACGAAGGTCTGGATTTAACGAGGCATTTTTCGTGTCGAAGATAACGACTGTCATTACGGAGAAGGTTGCGTGAGTAAGACCACGAAAACTTTCTGATTGCTTGTCAAGAGCGCGTGAGATATTTGGTCAAAGAAATGAGATAGGTTTTGCGTGAAATATCATTATTATTATTACATATTACATATTATTATACATTTTGTAAATAATGCTGTGTTACCATATATGATAAGCCAGTTTTTAAAATTATAGAATTTAAGTCTTAAAAAGTAGACCAAGATCTAAATAAACTATGGTAAGATACTTTGGACACGAACTTTGTCGAAAGTCATCGAAGAATTCGTAAAGTGTCTCGGCGATCTAGCAATCGACGACACTGGCCAGAAGGCCTGCGATTAATACGCGAGCAATTGAAGCTCTCAATATCAGAAAGAGAATTTAAGGTCTCGACTGCATTGTTTTCGATCATTCGCCTGCCACGATTATACGGAACTATTTCTAAGTTAGCCGCGTTTCTTGAATTCGCGAAATTCTCGCTCGTTCGTAGCAGGGGCCGACGGCAGATTGCAAGTTTTAGTGAAATTCTCGTAAATGAAACGGAGGATGGGTTCTTGGACTGGTTCGATGCGACTAGAACTAAGCAGACCCCGCGTAATGAGATGATTGGAAGAGCAATTCATCGCGCTCCCTTTTACTCTCCCGACACACAGTGGAGTCAGACTTCGTTAGCTCGAACATTGGCCGTTTAATTTCGCGACGGACAACATCCGATGAAATGGAATAATTAACGGTCGTTAAGGAAAAATCGGGTTGCAGTACCAGTACTAGAATTTAATCGAAATGCAGGAACTAGCGATAAAATAATAATTAAAAACAGTGCTTCCTATTTATCCGTAAAAGCAAATTGTAAAATGAAATTCTGGTAGAACCTCGATTTTCTCAACACTTGTCGTCCCAATAGATCTTATTCAAATGCTCCTATTTCCGAAGAATATCGGGTAAACTAAAGAAAACAGAATATTCTACGTATACATAATTACAATATATAATAATCCCGTGTATGTAAAGCTGCCCAATCAGATTATCATTCACAAATCGTCGTTAGATATGTATGCGAAGTTTGTGGCACCCTGTACACATGTACTGGTGACTTTAAAGTGATTCGTGAAAAAGTCAAGTTAAAACGTAGGATAAAATATTCGTTTATGTTCGAGGCGCGAGTAAACGACCTTTCGGATGCACCGAAACGACTAGAGACTGCGTGTCTAAAGATAGTTCTCATGAAATATCCTGTTACTAGCGGCGACGTAATAGGATAATTAATGTAAATGCTTTTAACGATCGCACGGTACCAGTGTCGCGGCACGACTGGTCAAGCCACAGCGATTAAAGCGCATCATGGTTTCGCATGGAATCGCGCACGAGACAGGTAACTCGGATTGCAGAGAAATTCAACAGAGAAATTCTGGTATTTCCAGTTTAAATTAACTCGCTATGAGCATAATGATATCGCTAATAATTATAATTACATACGTAGATTCGCTGTTGCCTTTTACGCGGTCGACATTTATGACATTTCATGCTTGCGTCTCGATTACAAAATAATCTGAGTCAAGAAATATTAAATGTTTCACGAAAAAATTAAATGTTACGAGTTTAACTAATTTACGCTATACATCATTAAGATTCAATGGGATAAAATGATAAACCGATATAATTTCACATTGCTATTTATAAATATCGGAACATCTTCTGATTTCATATTCCATGCGATAATTAATTTAAATTATCAAAAAGATTGTTAACTGATTATAATTTTCTATTGACGCAATTGTGTTGAAACTATTTATAAGAGAACAGATTTATTAGAAGGGGGACGATTCATCGGTCTGAATTTCAGATGAAAAGTTCTAAACTTCGCGTCAGATTTTAAGATAATTAGACAATTCTCTAATTATTTCTAAGATTCGTCTTAGTCTCCGTATGTATCGTGATATTTTTGAGTCAGGACCAATATTTCAAAATATTTTCCCTGATTGGTGCTTCTTCGAATATTGATCTGAAAGTCTGTCAACTGGTTATTGATACAGTCGATGAACAAGAGCCTCGCTTCGAAGATAGCCTAATTGCCACGATTTGTCGGCATCCAAAGTAACTGGGACAAGAGGCGAGTACCATACGAACCTCGTGATTTCGCTGTCCCCCGCAAGATTCAACGGTGACAAACAATCTACTTTGCTCATCGTGTCCTTGTTTCAGCTTCCTGGCTAGTTTCTTTCGATAGACTCGTTTTATGGAGATAAAGTCGATCGCTTCGATGTTCTAGTCAACTGTAGAGTCGGCAACTTTTTAAATTGACCCACGTCGATCTCTCGTCAGATTTATCGATCGAGCAGAAGTTGCAATGGCTCGTGAAAATTTTCAATTATCGCCTTCGATTTTCAATAACCAATAAATTCTTTGCAAGATCGAATTTGGTCTCTTTGGAAAATTCAATACCGTGCATAAGATCTTACATTTTCTAAACTTCCTTAGTGTTACGATATGGATATTATCTTTTGATCCTTATCGTTTTAAAGTTTCACCTGTCGGCCAGCCAGCCGATTTATTTACCCACGAAACAATTTCCCACCGATTTGTTCGCCTATTCCACGACAGCAAACAGGATAGGGAAATGCATGGTAATGTTGTCCGACGTTATTAACTTCTGTAAGCAACGGTCACTTATACGAGTACACGGTCTATTGTTCTCGACCGGTAGAGAGCTTGGTTATGCCTGCTAAGCGTTAATCGATACCACAGTCGATGCTTGTACACGTTTTACAAAAGGAAATGCCTGAACTGGGGTGAAAAAGTGTCTGGAAATATCTGTATGAGAGTGAGAATTCACGAGAATAATAGATTTCGTGATACTTATGACCAGTAGCGTATAACGTTGCAAATGGTGACTGGTCTTCTGGAAAGAGGAACGCAAAAATGATGGAGATGACGAATACGCGCGATCAGGCTTATTAGTATGCCAGACCCGTCGATGTTTGTGCTTCCACGGTGACAGAAACTGCCCTAAATAGCTACACGCAACCAACGCATCGTTGAAACTGGCTCCGTACCATCTGATCGGGGAGACCCGCGTTCTTTCATAAATTTTCCGCGACAAGAGGACAAACACGCGTGAAAGTTTCCGCGTATCGTTTCTATCTGATTTCCTGTATTTTTCTTTCGATACAGAAAAATTCTCGTATAAGGAAACTCGAGAAGCTTTCTGGAGAAAGGATTCGTAAGATATAGTGGTAAAATCGAGCAAGTTGTGTCGGAAATTGTAATCCTAGTTCTGTGACATTAGTCACGTTCGGGTTGATAATTATAATAGCTCTTAAAGAACTATATATTTTTAATATATAAGATACGAATAAAAATATCATGATACTTTTGAACGTATGTTAAGAAAAGTAGAATTCCATTTCTCGGAACGAATCAACTGATACTAGCTATTCAAACTTCCGTTGTACGAACGAAATATCATAAGTACGGTAGAACTTGAAATACTTTCGTGAGCCACTGTAGGTGAACTCTCGTTCTTTTTTTTTCTCAAAATGACGTAAGATCCTTGTAATTCTTGCTGTCGGATCGTACGATTATCAGCCACGAATCAACGGAACGTGGAAGTACCAGGGACATTGCATAACGATTGCGTTAATATACGTCGCCGTTGTTTACTGTCCCCATGAACATCGGTCCGGGAAACGTTCAATTAACATCCCCGTTCTGTCACGGGGACGTACGATTTGTACATAGTGGATAGAAAGTGAATAGATTGCATAAATTCGACACATTTTTTTTCTGTTATATCGTCGTGTCTAACTCTGAAGAATTTTGTTGGAATCTCACGGGAATTTTTACTAACTTTTTGCTCTGTAGACGCAGGATTATGGTCTAAGGTATCGCGATAAGAAGTTGCGTTAGCAAGCAAGTTTGGTTCCGCTTTAATACGGACTTTGATCGATAAAATTGACAAATACATGCCGTACCGATCTTGTGAATGGCTAATTCTCACGAAATTGTTTTTTACAAAACTGTTTAGTATCTTGTTAGTACAAGTTTGTTAATTCCGATTTGCAACGACTTACAAAGGTATTTGAACGCTTGCTATATGTATATACTATATATATATATGTATATTTCGCACCTGTCCGTTAGTCAGCCGATTTATTTATCTAAAAAACAATTTCTCACTGATTCTTCGCCTTTTTTCGCGCCAGCAAGCACGATAGAGAAATGTAACAAATTTCAAACAACATATATATGTCGGGTTATCGTTAGAATTTAGGGCGCGTAACAATCCTTCGTTTCAATTAGCCATCGTTTTGTACAACAGAGATTATATTTACAGGTACAAAAAAATAACTTTTACAAAGTTTAACGAACAACCGTGGTGTTTAGACACGCAAGATGCAATTGACAATGTTCTTGAGTTAGATAACGAATCCACGGTTAACGGGATAACTTATTACTAAGAGTAAAGTACTTTTTAAGCACAAAATACCATTGCTGGGACGCTCGGTATAAACTGCTCGATGTGTAACTTCCCAAGGCGATCGCACGAATAACAGACTGATGAAAATTTTCCTTGCTTTAAAATTGCGTTCGTTTGTTAAATACTCGTTAGAAGCATCGAGAAAGTTCCAATCGCCGTTGCTAGGTAGTTTCTGCCTGGAGTTTGATTATTAATACAACGTGTGTCCCATTATATTGGCACCTCCGAGGTAAAATCACACGTGGCTAGGCCCGTTCTTGAGGCCGTATGCCGCCACAACCACATTTCTAGGGAGAACCATACAACCAATCCACACCTCAGTCAGGCAAAACGTTCATCCCGTGACCGTGACTACGTTCGGTGACCAGTTGTGTCACCTCGAGCCCAATCTCACTATTAAAAATCTCGAACAATTACAATCAGATGGAATGACAACAATTGCTTAATTACGGCTATGATAGAATCTAGGCTAAAGTATTAGAGGATTTTCCCAAAATTTCAAAGGGAAGGCTCCGGTTTCCTTTCATCTCCGACATATACATATTTATATATAATATAATATAACACAATTTTTGATATTGTATACGTATACGTATACGTATACGTATGTGTGTGTTGTTTCAAATTTGTCCAATATAATCATGATATATAATCGTGTCTTATTATAATGTTGACGAAGCTGTGAAATGTTTATAAATGTTTCTTGTAATACATCTAATATATAAAAGACTTTTATATTGAGTGTTTAAACACTTTAGCGGTTCTCTGTACAATAGTTAGAAAAATTCGTGGAAAAATAGATAGAAGAACTGGCACAGAATTCCAAGCTTGCGAAACTCTACTGTAAAACGAGATTTCTTTTTCCCAAGATCTTCTTGTTTTTCATTGAAAAACAGTCATCGCGATTAGTTTCTTTTATCATAGACTAGACGAACTAGCTCAAGGAAATTTCTATCGAGGTTTACGACGTTAAACGTGAGATAGCAAAGACGAATTTTTCTATGCCGGGCAAGCGGAACTTTCATGCGCCCTCTTCTTCCGACCGCGGAATTCCGCGTTTCCGGTTCATAAATCAACGCGTGTTTTCCGAATATATAATTTCCCTTGCTTTCTTTCCTTTTTCCCCTTCCGTATAGTACATGTCCTCGTTTTTTTAATCCGCAACAAGCTACGATCAATTGACACAAGGAAATTTGCTAAAAGTAGAAAATATTATTGAAAAAGTCTGAGTAAAAAATAAAACATGATTTTTTTAGTGAGAAAGAATGGAATGTAGATTCTTTGTGGTGTGCTATATGATGAAAAATATTATATATATTATTGTAAAATGGAATCGTCATTATATGTATATTGGACCGTGAATGAAAAAGCGAAGATATTAAGTCATCCAATAAGATTGTACCATTAATTGTCATTAATTTAATAAAGTGCCATTTATTTAAACACTTGAGATATCTGTTTAAGCGTTAAAAAGATACAATCGCTTATTATATATTTTATTTTTCAATGTTTCTTAGAAAATTGGTATTATCAAATGTTTTGTTCAATAATAAGTAACGTGCGCCTAAAAAAAACACCGATGAAAGTTGCACGTTATAGCCTATAGTTTTAATTGTGCAATACGTTTGTTTCTCTTTTTTGAAATTTTCTGTAGTCGTAGAAAAACGATCTTCAATTTACCATCTTACGTAAGTTCATGGTGCTCTCATTCATGAGATCCAATCCGATGGATACCTGGTTCTTTGCTACTTTCGAATGGAATTCATTAGTCTGAAGCAAATTGAATAGCAATGATTTCTTCTTCTAAACACACCGAGTGCTTCATTCAGAAGATTGACGGAAATTAATCGAATAAAGAGCAGTGGATTGCAGGTTTAAGATAGTTGCACAAGCTAGTGACATTGTGCTCCGTTTCACCTTCTGAATTGCGCAAGAGAGGCATTGTTCTCCGTTAATAGTAATTACGCTCATTACGATCTAACCAGATATTAGTCTCGAGTATCGTTGACCACCCGTCTCATTTTCTCTGGCGCCATTCGTTCTGCGATCTCATGATAAACATTATACGAAGTTCTCTGTCAAATTATTCTAGATAGTATTAGTACTAAATTTCGTTCCACGGCTAATCATCGATTATATTAAAGAATACATTTGCTATAAATAACGTATAACATGTTCGATTTTAAAAATATCAAAAATTTTTTTCTTCATCATTATGAACAATCACATAGGTATGCAAGTTTTGATGTGGAACTTGCTGGAAACAAATTTATTATTTGGAGAAAACCACCTAGAAAGAATCTTTTAACGTATAAATTATTTCACAAGAAACTGTAATGGTCCCATTTCAAGAATTATTAAATTATTAAATTTTAATTTTAGACTTATTAAATTATTAACATATACATTTCAATTTTCTAGTCTATTCATAAAACTAGAACAATAAAGTTAATTAATCTCTGAGAAAATGCATTGAATCGCATATACGAAAATCTTATGTAAAAGGTGCCATTACATAAGTAACAAGCTACTAAGTGAATCGTGTCCTTGAAACCTGAAAATCAGTGACCTTGAAAAAAATGTCTCCATCTGGATTATCCATTCTTCGAGCTTTTTCGACTACGACCTTCCGCCGTAATCCTCCTTACATCATAAAAAAAAAAACCATACCACAAACGTATGTTCCTGTCAACGAATCGAGGTCGTGGAATTTTCACGGTGTTTTCTCGAACGAATTTCAAAGGCGTGTGTATTGGAGGTCGTGCGTGCGTGGACGACGCGACGGTGAAAGTGGACGAGAGGCATTCGCCGAGTCATTGTGCAGACATTTCGCGGAAAGATAAGACTTCCCGGTCTTCAGATTACGCAACCGGACGGACAAGTTTTTGGCCAGCAGACACACAAGCAACGGATGAAGTCGAAAGCGAAAGGGGCGGCCGATCGGATCGGTTCTCGGATCACTGGCTGTCCTGCGGCTCGATCGGAGAAAAACGACCTCTTAACCCTGTGTGTCATGGCCCGAGGCCACGAAATCCGTGCTTGAATCGAGATTGACGACCGGGGCGTGACTTCTCCTCTCGTATCTCATTCTCTGTCCCAATTTTTCTTTTCCTTTTTTATCTCCAAGTCTACCGGCGCTGAGAAACGCTCCAGGCTTTGAATGGTCTGGATAAATTCGCTTCTGATCATCGTCGATCCGAGCAAATTTACACTGGCGATTTATAATGATACGAAGATACGATGGTTGGTCGATCGATCGCTGCTAATCAATGATTCAATATAAAAATTCCACAGGATTAGTGTCACGTTGTTAGAAAGTTTATATGCATTATACAGTGTTCTACCTATTCTGTCTATTATGTTCGTATAAATACGAATTTGCATAAATATCTGCAGTTCAAAAGGAACGCTAACTTGTTACGAATCGTAAACTTTTGATTTACTATTCTTCTTGTAGGATGATTATTTTATGTGATTTTCTCTATTGCGTATAAGCAAGTTAGGGGAGAAATCTAACGAATTTCTGCGAATCGCCCGATCGTAAATAATTTATAGAAATAATTTATAGAAATGTGTGAGGAAATATCGTTTCCATTTCGATTTCGCTTTCTCGTTAGGTGTAATAACAACGGTTTGCCACCGTCACAGGACAGATTAATCGAAACGTTATCACCTACCGTAGATATAATTGTACTTGAACGTTAAGACGGTGTCGATCGTAGTAACATTCGAGACGCATCGAAAGGTGTAGATGATAAGATCTAGACACGTTCAAGACGAGTGGAATAAAAGCATCGGGGCACGTTTGATGCCGCAATCGAGCGTCGGCTCTTTCGAACTCGGTTTCCGCATCTTCGCGTTACGCAAGTGGGTGAACCAGTTTCTGGACAAACCACCTTTGTGTAATTATGTCTGAACAGCTGTCCCTGTAAGAACAATAACGTCTCCTATTGCGGTTCTCGTGAAAGCTGTCGGTCCTGCACGTATCAAGCAAAGATCCAGGAAGAGACCGGTATCTTTGTTAAATTTCACAAATCATTGGATTACCTGTTAGAGGCCGACGTTCTTGATTAAAATTATACACGATTTATGTTGCAATATTCAATCTAAGAGTTGAAATCATAGATGAGAGAAATGAAAAGATTGTCAAGGCAGATTAAGAGAATATACAAGTGTGTACAATAGCGATTTTGAGATCTACTCGGAGACTGAAACAAAGGGATTCGTTAAACAAAGACGTGCCCCATGGAATTACAATTTTTATGGGTTTCGTAATAACGCGATTATCCGCGATACAGCGAATGGATATGCGATCCTTTAATTACGTAACCCGAGAAACCAATTTCGGTTCTTCGCCGTCAAACGGTTTTTATTCGATGGTCGAGCCTCGTTTCTACTCCTGTGAGAGCCACGAAAGTCGGGAATAATGGGTTGCGGACAGCAGGCTCCCTTTGTGGACTGGTGAACAATAAAAAAAAGTATCTTCTTTGTGGTTTGAAATCTTAAATTTCAAACGCGGCATTGCCATTATCACGTTATTATCATCGTTACTAGACTGCTATTAATTAATTAATTAATTAATTTCTATTTATTAATGCATATCAATAATCGTTTATACGTGTTCAAATTATCTATTAAAGATTTTTGCATGTTTAAATCACCCATAAAGGTGTAAAGTCTGCAGCTTAATTATCGCTATAGACCTGGAAATACTTAGCGTTAAAAATTTATTTCAATCTTTGTTCATTTCGATTTCCGTGTTTACACGTTCCAGTTTCTCCTACGAGAATATGTTATGGTAAAAATAATTCGCTCTAACGGTACGGTTGACGTTTAATGGTACAAAATGCATATACCAATAATACTACGGAATATTGATTTTCTCCTCATGAAAATTGCAAAGATACCGAGCGAACGATATAATTCGTACGATCGTTACGGGCCGAGCTCGTTCCCATTTGCGATCGAAATATCTTCCAATTACGATACACGATTGTGGAATTGTCTGAGACGTGGCTTACGAACCGTGTCGCGAAGGCAATTACGAAACGAGCTTATTTTTTCGTTAATTCTGTTTCTCACGATATTCCACGATCTACAGAACTGTGAACGATTTATATACGTAGGTACATATATTTACAACTAGGTATAGTCGAGTTAATATTAGAATTACCGATAACTGGGGCGTAAAATATGCATCGAAAAAACCAAAATGAAAAGTATGCTAGAATTTTGATTATCTATACCAAAATGATCTTTGAGTAAAGTCCAAGCGTTCGTTTCTAAATTTTCTACTAAACGATAATTTCATTGATCGACGTTTTGTTAAAGTTTCCAGCGAATATGAAAAAAGATATCCAATACAGAGGAAAAAGCAAGTTCGTACTTTCTAAGAGATTGTAAGAAATTGCCAAGAATGTATCGTTGCGAGTTTATAAAATTTCAAACGATATTTTACGAATTGATCGTGGCCACTATCGTGGTGGGTCTACGACTAAGCTGAAGTTCTAGAGAAGAAAAGCACGACTCGTGTCTGTCTGGAAAGCGCGCTGGCACCGTTTAACGATGGAGGACGTAAATCTCTTTGTCTTTATTAAACGTCGGGACCGAGACGTTTCAAGGTACGCGACACGAGAGTGGCCCTCGACATGCTGAAACGATTTATGCGCTCACACGAGTGCTGCTCGCACGCGAGCTTAATTGCACGCGCGTACCATTGCCACGTTGCGGATCGCTGTTAAATTAGTAGTGAATACTTACAACAATAACAATAATTACTGGGTACACGCGACGTTTCCAATTCGACGCGTCTTATTTTATGTAAAAAACGCTCGTTCACGATCGAGCATATACTTTATACTACCATACGAAAACAATTATCTAGAAACATTTTGGTCATTTGTTTGGTTTTCGATTGCTTGACAGATCGAGAAGCATTGATCGTCTCTGCTAAAAAATATCCTAAAGAATGCTTGAACATCTGGCTCGCTGTTCCACTAAATTTCTTCTTTATTAACGAAGTATCGAAATTGTTAAGAGAATCGCTGGTAAAATTGTCGTCACACGCGTTCTTGTGGCTTCGTTGTAGAATCCGCTTCCGTAGACCTGCAGACCAGCAGTCTCGATGCTGCGCTTGCAGTAATCTCCGTCTGCAATTGTAGTAATCCATGGTTAGGCTATCGTGAAATGTACAGTGGTATTACTATTTCAATACGATTTACGATACGGTTACTGTTATTACGGTCGATGAATGACTTTACGGTGATAGCTATCTGTTTCGTGGGAGGAATTACTGGTCGATGTGATTTGGTGTAAATAGCAGGGATCGGGAAATAAGGTAATAAAAGGATCGGAAGAGATAGGTAGAAGCAATGGAAGTTGCTTGAATTGAGAACTCGTAACGAAAACGACCTTCGTTCGATTTTTTAATTTTCGATATAGGCAATGCACTTTATCGCGATACTATAAAAATCTTCTACAATTTGATCGATAATTTGAATTGTCGAATGAAAATTGTCTTTCGAGCAATAATATAACTTTGCACTAACCCCAATGTATTAATTTAATTCCGAGATCATCTGATTCGATCAAAATTATCCGCACGACCAATTGTTTCTTTGTTCTGGGCAACAAGAAATAATCGCAACAGTTGATCATATCACGAATCTTTCAAAATCTAACGACTGTGTATATATATGTAGATGATAGAAAAAAATATATCATTTGGTTCTTTACGAATCGTGAAGCTCGTAAAGCGTAAGGAGAATGTGTCTCAAAAAGATCGACAGATCGTTTACGACTGCAGGGCTCTGTAAACGTACCGTTCTAAAATTCCATAATCAAGATCAATAGTAGCAAAAAGGCCATCTTGTCGATCGAGCAACTAGAACAGGAATCGTTTTCCCTTTCGACCGGTGACGTGTCTCGGTCGCCATAAAACACCTTTTTCAAGCTGCAAGTCATCGGTACTTGAAATTACGCGATCATCACGCCACGATCTCTCTTTACGCGTATCGACGCGTAACTTGTATACCAGCTTAACCACTTAGCCAATTAGCTAGCCTAGCTTTATATCGCGATAACTCGTTTGTTTTTGCAAAAATCCTAAATTTAATATTCCATTACTTGCGTCTAAATAGTCAATTACCTCGACTACGATCGTCGAGAAAAAGAAGGGGGGCGGCGAAAAAGCACGACGCGAAATGCTTTCTCCATCGAGACGTCGTAAAAGCAGCGTACGGTATCGAAAGGGTGATTAAAGGCGCCCGTTTTTAAAGGAAATCGTGAGGCAGAGAGTAAAAGAAGGAAAGAGGAACGGTAACGGCGGTATGGCGATCGACAGAGAAATTATACAACCGGCGTTCTTTCTCCTCGTAACGCACGAGTCACGTACATCTGCGCTTTCCATCGCGATCGCTTCTCAGAAGCGGCTCATTTTTCCTTCTGTGTGTCGCCGAACCTGCCACAATCATCCTTCTTTTTATTCGGCTTGCATTATTTAGCACGGAACAATTGATCAAACGTCATAATCTTTTTCTATCGTACGATGTATGGAATTGATCAACGTGATTCCTGAATGGCTTGTGTATCGATTTGTTAATTGCGACGTCAGTTGGTGGCTGAGGCAGTTGGACTAATTTTTGGGTTGCAAGATATAAATCTCCTGAATATGTCGAAAGAGTGAACGGGCTGCGAAATACGTATTCGACTGATTGATAGTTCGTCGAATTTTCAAATTACTTATGTTCTTTCCTTTTCGTCTTCGTTAATGTTGTTGTAATAGTGGTGGCCATTTACGATTATGTCGTAATCGTTGTAACGATCTTATTACTTTGGTAAGACGATATGAAAGTTACAATATTTACATTTTTCGATCATACGTTTTCTCAATTTTTACGCGCCATTTCACAGCTTCGATCTTAATGGCCTAAGAAACCGTGTTACACGCGTGTTCGCGAGGCAAATCGACGGGTTACGATGTGCAACGTGCAATGGAAACGAGAGTAGAATCGTCGAACGTCTCTCGCGATTCAACGTCTCTTTCTCCTCCAATGGCATAAGCTATTTTCTTACGGTCCATGCTCGCGTTCTTTCCTCGTTCTACTCCGATTTCGCAATCCACCAGTCCCACGGAGAGAGAGAACTTGGCGATCCGTGGTCTGATCGGACCCTGCTCTACGTTTAACGTGAAAACAATTGTGACGTTTCCTGTATGCAAATTTCACGGACGACGTCTTTACGACGGCCCATCAAAGATCTAATACAGTTCCGTATGAAAGTAAAACATTTTTGTATAGTACATCGATCGATATTATGGACGTTGAAGCAATTAAAATAAGGAAACGACAGAGGAATAAATAGCGTTTCAGATGCTTTCACGGTTTAATGGTCGCTATGATCAGCCAGAAGAACGACCGTCGGTCAGCGTGTTACGATCCTCGTTAGATAATCATCCAGATAATTAATTACCATCCATTATCGAAAGTATCTCAGCTAGCTTTTCCTTTCCTTTTTCTGTTATTTCTCTATGCTCGAGCATAGGAGCGATTACACGTGCGCTACGTAACGTCGCTTGTGAATTTGGCAAGAGCTCCAGCTCGGGAAGATGTAACGTGGCAATCCTAATAATTTCGCCGCGCGCTGTATCGTAATTCAGTCGAATGTCGTCACACGATGAATATTTGTAGCGCTCCCCGACGGTAACTGGCACGTGGGAACTGCAACCTTCAATCTGTTACGGTAGGAAATTGCATAATTTGTAACAAGTTACGATGAAAGGCGCGCTAGCGTACGCTGTGTCGATCGTGTCTCGTCGCGTGAATCGGATCCTTGTTTCTGACCTGTTCACGTTGGGCCAGGATGCAAGAATAAAATTCACGTACGGAGCAAATACAGTGAAACTCTGATTACCTGAACTATAATTGCCTACGAATTTAATCGATAATATCTAGATTCGAGATGTAATAAAATCAAAGCGCGTAATTCGATATTGCTTCTGCTTAATTATTTTTATCGCTTGATTCGCTAATTAACGTCTAAATTGATTTAGCCTCGTTTCGTTTACCAAATATCGGCTCTGTCTAATCTATTTCTACTTCTGATTTTATTACGTAACGCGTAACTATTTCCTGCATTGAAATCCAATCGTTCGATCATCCAATGGGTTCTGCAATTAGTTTATACGATTCGACGCTGCGAAGTATGACGGTTATGATGCGCGAATGGTGGATCGAAATAAATTGGTGAAAGGGTTGGTTGGTGTAGTAGCCGAGGAAAAATGAAGGCATCTCACGGAATTCGAATCGTGGTAAGTGGATTGGCCGTGTCACGTGAATGGCCGTGAGTCAAAATTGGGATTTCAAAGATAAGTGTTAGGTATCAGGTTGGTTCGTGTAAAGCCAAGTTGTTCGATTTGTCTCTTAAAATAATCAATTAACGATAGAACAAATGTACCGCTTACGAACAATCTATACCGTGGATATAGCGCAGAGCAACGACAGGTGAGTTTCTTACCGTAAGACCAGCCGACGATGTCCCCGGTTCTCAGGTTTTCCGTTCTCAGCCAGTCTTCGAGAGGCCTGAAGTACTCTCTGAGCGCAGACGCGTCCAATTTGTCGTCCCCTATAGCTTCTCGAAGCGTCTCTTGCCACGGTACCGACGAGCCTCTCTCCATAATTTTCCTGCAACAACAGAACGAGACAAAGGTTGCAGTTTTCCGTGGAGCGGAACGCGGGAAAATCGTGGACGAAGGATCGCAACGCAACGCGCAGGCAGAAAGCATCGGCCATTGAAATTACCGCGAGCGAAGCTCGTAATTCGTGCGTTGTTAGGCTTTAACGAGATCACCGGCGGCGCTTTCTCGACGAAACGATTGCGACAACGCGCGGAACGGCGCAACAATGAAAAACCCTTCGGCGAGGAAAATTCACGGGGAGAATTGGAACGAGAGAAAAATAAAGACGCGTAACGAGCCTTTTCTTCCAACGTTCCGCGCCACTAATTAGCCTATCTTTGGCAACTTGGCGTGCTTGAAACACGTTCGAGCGTGTTCGAACGACGCTCGTAATTTACGGCGGGTGTGTCACAACATTCAGCCACATGCATGAGTTACGAGGTGAAATTAATTCTGCTCCGTAAGAGCTTGCAGGGCAGTGGAGAGAAACCTTCGCGAGTCGATAAAATCGAATGTCAGTAGCTACGTAAGATGCGTTTTATGGCGATCAGAAATTCTTTCCCTTTACGTGCTTGCTTGACGCGTAATCCATCATAGACGCTTATAACCAGTTGTCCTTTCCAGCGCTAATTTGCACGTTGATTGAGCTCGTGATTTTAACGAAATCGATCGTGACGTGACCGTAATAGTTTCGAGAAATAGTGCCGTTCCCTTCGACGATAATGCATGGTTGATCTCAGCTAAGTAGCTACTCCTACCTCAACACGGTGGTTTCTGGTCATTGGTATAATCATCGTCTTCGTCATCGTAGGAGCTTTATGTCATTTTCAACGTATTAAACGTTTGAACACTTCGCGTGTTAAGTATTCTGTCAGAGACTTGAATTCCAGATTCGTAACAGTTTCATTCCAATCAGGTTCCATAATTATTCTGCTTCAAGACTAAGGAACCTTTATTTATACAAATTTTCCTTGGTTATATTTTTAAGCACTACAGTGATTTTCAAACAACGACGATCTTCTTTCGCTGCTCGTATCATTTCTGGTAAATAGTTTTCTTCCTAGGGAATTTTCTCTTCAATCTAGATACAATTTCAATTTTGACCGCTTTCATTGAAATTTGTGAACGATATATAATCGCGGAAGAAACTATCCTTCGCATTGAATCGATCGCGAGTGAACGTCGCTGAGAGGTCGTCGACACGATATCCGATCGAGAACGATCATTATGAATCGAAAAAGACAATCCTACGAGACACGGTGTGTCAGTGAGACGGTCATTTAAATACAATGACCTGGAAGTAGCGTAACGAAGAAATTCGTTACGAGGTATCGATCGATGAAATCATTCGTTCCTTTCTCGCGACGTTGGTCATAAACCAGCGAAAAGTTGCAGCTTAAATATTTCGTTGTAAATGGCACCGTAAGAAAAATCAGTCAATCAGCCTCGTTACGCGATTTGAAGAGAGTTTCTTTGTTATTCGAGCTTCTTTTACATCTTATATACATCTCTACGCAATCGTGATTGCGTCGCGTTGCGTTCTTTCCTCCTGTTTTCCTGTTTCCTTTTGCCGATCATCGATTTCGAGACAAACGATACTTGGAGTCGCGCGTAATCCTGGTTATTCCGATACGACAGCGCATTACGTAAAGAGAACTCAATCCCCCATGGGAATATGTTCTTTTATGACGGTGAAGTTTCTACGAAGAATCGTCGATATGAGACATTTTGACGAGCAACATTCGCGAATCTTGCGTAACAGGGTGTCCGAGTATCGAGGATTCTCGTGGACGAAGCGCGGTAACCAGTGGCCATAGACTTTTGAAAATTTGTTTACACGTTACCAGCTTCGAGTTTCAGGTGTCTGCACCGCAGACCAATGAAGTTAAGAAAGTATAATTAACACGAAAAACGAGATACAGTGGATTTTAATTTAAATGTAAATTGAAATCTTGATAAAGGTAATTTAACCAGCTTGTAAATTTTGGCTGTTATTAGTATTTCTATTATTTCATTTTCTTTATAGTTCCGGTCGTTCGCTCGATCTTTTATATCGCGAAACCGATTAGGTACTTTAAAAACATTCCTGCTTTCTAAATTGATTTCGTTAAATCAATTTAGTAAAGTAGAGAAATTCTTCGTTGCTGTTGCATCTTGATGGATAAACACGTCATTCTGCGTATTAAACAAACAAAGACACGAGACATTTCGTCGAAGTGAACGTCGGAGAAGCATAAGAAAGCAGAGGGTCGATTTCACGAAAGTGAAAAGTGTTCGTAGTCGACATCGAGCGGCATGATATAACGACTTTTTGAAAAGTCATTTGGATGCAGGCCACGGTGCAGCCCGCTTCCGGTTCCTTCGAGAACGGGCCACGCCTCTCGTGGGAATCGACCGGACGAGCAAAAATATTTCGGTATGCCCTCGTTGCAATTTATATCGGTCTCACAATTTCCGGTGTCAGCGAAATCGCCACTTTCCTGCACCAGCCGATGATATTTCACAACGCGGGATGCTGGTTGCTCGATTCCGCGTATTTAACATTTTGTCCTACTCCCACCGATCACATGCACGTCATACTCCTCTGAGAAAATTTATGCGCAAATAAAGCGTAAACAACAAATTACGGTAGGACTTGGAAGAAAAGAAGAACTTTGCAAAATTTTGCTAAACTTGCAAGTCTTCCCGCGTCAAGTATCTTCGCAGCTATGTTACCATAGAGATCCTTCGAATCCTTCATTTTTCTTTTAAATCTCGATCAAGCTACGCTTCTCCGTTTTTCTCCAATTTAACATCGGACTCTCGGTAGCTCCATTATCTTGCGAGTTATCGCGGATTCGTGCGGTTCCACACGCAAACCGTGTCGAATAATTTCCAGTCTCTTTTGCACGGTAGAATCGAGTCACGAGTGTACTACCGTGGTTCTGCGTTTTAAGGTGATCTTTGACACCGGTGTGGGAAACGCGTGTCATTTGACTAAAGAGGTTATCGGTTTTGCACGATAGGCGACCGCTGTTATTTGCTCGTTGCCTGATAGAGACCTTGACAGGCCCACAATGGGGTATCGAGTGCGCCAACACTTGACCGAGTGCGGTCGAAACAGTTCGTGGCAATTGTTTCCATTATTATCGGAAAATGCCGCGATTTTTCTCGTGAACGCTACGACCGATTGCTTAATACTTTCATACGTACGACTGACCGTTTTTTCAACGTAAAGGTGATCAGAACCATCGATGTTTCAATTATTTGTCAGATTAACCTCTTTATTTGCAAGAGAAGCTAATATTCTTAATTTTATTACTCCTTAATTTCTATATCGAATATCTCTGATTCGATCTACTAAGTATGAGATTATTATTTAGTATAAATTATTATGTTCGTTTCACAGAGGAGAAGGTTAGTTATTTAAAAGCGTATTAAAAGCGTATTTTAAGAGCAAAATTACTGTTAAGAAATTTGTGCCACGAGTGTGACTCGATTCCTCAAAACAAAGGATTGATCCGACGCAGGTTGCTTTTGAAACGCGAAAATTAGTCGATGCACCGGCCCCAAGGCCGGCCTATCCATTTCCATGAATTTTAATCGATTTCTACTCAATTAGATTCATAAACTGTACATCGAGTATACCACAGGCTTATGCAACTTGGACGAATTGGTCAATCGTACAAAGTGCAGTAGAGATCGTATCGTCTGTAATCCTTGAATTTCAATAATCGAAAATGTAATTGCGATTTCGAGGCACGTTTTATAACACATTCTCCATTACACGTGTTTACGTATAAATTATCCGCGATTTTCAAATTGTGCGGTTACTGTTTTCCGTCCGCTTATACAGACTACAATTTTTTATCCGTTGATCAGTAATTATAGCTGTCGCGATCGTTTTTAAGTGCTTGTAAACACAGAGTAAGAATCAATGTCCCATTAAGTGCATCCTACGTAACGGCAAGATGGTTATTTCGATGAGATCGTTTAAAGTTCAAAATACCTGTCCCACTAAGATTCATCTTGCATGAATAACAAAGACCAATTTCCTCGTTCTGTACGATTCGGTTGTCGTAGTCTGTGAAAAACTGGTGTTCTCCCAATCGACTACTCGAACGATGCTCAAAAATAGAGGAAAAGGGGAAACAACATTTCTATAAGTATACTCCGTGGAAAATAGAAATTAATACGCTCTCTCTCAAACATATCTCGACAAGCAACAAAATGCACTATTTACTCATGTTTGTGGGGAAAAGCAAATTATTCGATAAATTAATACCTGTTATGCTAATTATGCTACCGATACTTCTCATATAGCACATCTTCTCACAGTGTCGCTATTAATTCTCTGGATAATGCGACATTAAACTAGAAAAAAAAATATAAAAATGGAAAAGGAGAGAAATATTTGCCAATGGTGAAGAATAACTTTCAGGAAGTGACGGTTACATCGAGAAATCTTTTCCCTGAAATATATCGCTTCCTTCTTCTTACTTCGCCTGCTTTTCCTTCCTGCGTCTTTCATTTTGGTTCTCTCTCGGTCGAGAGTAATGTTACACGGCTTGTAAAACGGAAGTGCAACGCGTAACAAGCCGAGTTTCTTCATGTAACTGCGTGTACGCGACACACACGCGTTTTTACGCGGCGCAATCGGTTTCGTAACAGCGTCTACAGACGCGAGAGCCGGAGATCGTCCTTCGATTACAGGAAGTCGGGCCTTTGGACGGTTACTCGGCTGTTTTTGATCTATCGATCGCCCGGACGCGGCGCCAGCGTCCGTTTTGCGAAAGATAACTGTTTTTCCGCTCGTGAAACGTTCTATTATCAGACGTTTTCCTTTCGATAAAAAAAAATTAATTATCGGTTGCACGAATTAAACAGAGAAAATGACTGTAATATTGGCAACATGTGTAGCGAGAGAAAATTTGCCAGTACGGGTCGTTTGACACCAAATTGAGCAATCGCCGCGTGAATAATTTAATGAATTTCGTTGACTGATTCACCAGCTGCGACGAACGAAATTAAATTTCGAAAATAATTCACGAATGCAACGGTAGAGTATTCATGAATCTAGACGAAACGATCGTCGCTAGAAACGGAAAAGTATCTTAGCTGTCTACTTGCGCAATTGAACGTTACAATGGCCGGTGAACGCGCATTACGCTCCTCCTAAACAGATAATTTCACTGCAGCAGAAAATCAGTTGCAGATCCTCCCAAGCGATAGAAACGATTTATTACCGCGAGCTGCACGTTCCGACCGCTGTATCGCTTTTAATTGCTCGTTTCTCGAGATTTCTTCATTCGCTACTTAGGGAGAAACGAAAGCAGCTACGCATCGCCGCGTGCCATCGTTTAACCCTTTGTAACCACAGGTTCATTTGATCAGAAAGTAAAACGATACGATTAATCCAGACGTTTCATTTCATCTTTCTTTGCTTCTTCTTCATGTACGATCTCTTTACATATTATCTTCCCAAATTTTGAAATACTTTGTTCGTGAACGTTCCAAGTAAGTAAATTTTCAAACATGACGTCTGTAATTCCCATTTTCTCCGCGTTCTTCCTTCCTTCCAAGTGACTGAATCGTCCAATATTTTCTGATCGAATCGCGAATTTTTGTTAAATCGATGGTCGCACGTGTCGAGCTAAATTCGCTAACGCGGAATTCAGAATCAAGATACAAATACCAAATTGGCAACCGAAGTTGCGCAGCTGAACAAAGGTTCCTCTCTCGTTGACCCAGATCACGCAGCCTACCAGAGATTGTCAAGGGACGCGATCGGATCGCTACGAGATCGATATAGTAGATCTCTTCCGATATGTTCCATCTCTATGTACGCCCACGTGCATTATATTCTGCTCGCTTATACAATATATACGTCAAGGGGTAACTCTATCCGAAGACCTTTCCAAGATTGTCCATTACGTCTCTTCGGCGGACCTTGAAAGTATCGTTCGTTCCTTTCAATCTCAGCCAATAATCCGGGGTTTCCTCATGTTCCTACTCTTATTAGGAATCTCAATCTGTCCGAGATAGCAGACACGGATAACGCCAAGTTCGGTGATCATTCGCGACGAGATGCAAATAAAAGATTTTCGATGAGGATTCCTCGCGTTGGAAAATAAAAGAAATATAATACAATAAAATAAAACAAACTCGACGATACGATAAATTATTACAGTTGGAGCACCATAACTCGAACCTCTGTAAGTCGAAAATCTTTACAAGATCACAGCTTTGCTCATTTCCTTTTGCCCTGCCGCGAAGACGTCTGGAAATCGAAATAAAACCGACATTAACTCGAATTATTTGTCACGCGTTCAGATGCATTATGTTACCTCTGTAACTGAAATTTACAATAGCCAGATCTCTGACAAGTGGAACTTGTATCGCAACTGGACATAACATAACATAAGACGACACAAGTCGTATCTCTACTTCATCGCACTTCGACCACGTGCATATCTTTAACTTATGCATTTATATATATCAAATAATAACATCTTCCGAGAAGGTGAAAATAATTGTACCTTCGTACAAAGCTTCTTTATGTCGAATACTTTTCGAGTAAAAATTCCATATACAATCGAAACTTCTAGAACTTGAAAATTTTGATTCTTCCATTAAGGTTCGAGTTAGCGAGCTTCGTCTGTGTACAATATCCTTCCATAATTGCCGATTTTGTAATCTGTTTTCTATCGTTAAACGCTTAGGAATTGATGTATCATGGGTTTCTTGTAAATGCTAGACAATTTATGGTCAATTAACTCTGACTGTTTATGTGTTTTTTTTAATGTTACTCATCATAATCTCTGCGATAGCTCAAGAAATTAGTTGCCGTTTGATAAATGTTCCGCGTTTGAAAGTGCTTGAACGCATAATTGATCAGCGATTACAAACTAGAAAAAGAAGTGCGTATTTTGTTATTATTTTCTTTCCATCTTGTTTATTATTAATTATTACATCGTGCAATTTTTATCGTACATTATATTATTTCTTTATTCAATTTCGTTTTCTTATAGATAATCGAACATTCGTGTATCTGGATAATGAAAGTGAGAAATTTATAAAGATGGAATTGATCAGTTTAATGGAAGCAGAAGACATCACTCGTTATTAGCGAAGCGACAGAATCAAATAATTTAAACGTGCAAACATGTTATTTCAATTTTATACGTGTTTCATGCAGATACTTTTCGATATAAAAAGAGAAGAACAACGTTCCTATAGGTCAGACTAAATATCAAAATGTTTTATTTGATTACACCGACGACAGCATCGAAGGAAGAAGCCGTTGATTTGCTGAAATAAAATTTCGCAAATTCTCAAGTTCCTCGAATCCAAGGTGAATAATTTTCATTCTGTGACAAAGTATCGCAAGGAACATCTCAAACTAGCATATATTAAGTCAAGGTCTAGCAGATCGTCCAAATACCAATTATCTCTGTCATTTTTTTACGAAGCCAAAAAATTTTTATTTCTCTAATTTAGATTCTCTGACGTCTTTTTACGATCATCTTAAAGTCATAAGGAAACTTGATTATTTTCAAGAAGCAAAAACTCGAAGATAGAATGCTTGAGAGATTCGATGATTTCAGTTTACAGCTTATTAGGTGTCTGTTAATTTTTCTTGCATTAGAACGACATTTTATTTGCAACCTTTTTTACAATCGATCTACTATATTTACTGGCGTCTTTGTAACGTATCTGTTACGTTTTTCTATATTTCTATACGTTGTTTTCTACATGTCTGCGTCATTCCTCTCTGTCACAAAAGTAACGATAGAACTTTCTTGTTTACGTAATACTTAACTTTACTTTCTCGATAATGTGGAATTCACGCAACTCTTACATGTTATTTCGTCGTTTGTCTTTTAATCAATTAAGTAAACTAGTCGTTCAAGTTAGTCGACATTTTATTCAGGGTTAATGCGTCGTTCAGAGCTTACGACACAAAGAATTCGAGCATCGTTTCTGTACAAGCGTAATCTTGCTGCAATGCACGAGAAATTGGAGAACTAACTAATGTTACAGTGGACTACTTGATTTTTCGACTCTGATATATGGATTTTTGCAATCGTTCGTCACGTAACCGATCGATGACACGGTTTTGTAAAAGTATAGCGTGTACTTTCGATCGTCGCATAAGACGCTGTTCTATCCTCTCATCAACGCTATTAACGTTAGCCTCGACTAAATGATATAATATGTATTCATCAAGCGAGGACTTATTACAAAAGGAACACCAGATATCTTTTTTCTGTACAATCTAACACGCGTGTTTCGTTATCGTTAAATAATCTCAGGGAATGGAAGTATTTTGTAATGTTTATTAAATATATATGTCATGAATGAAAGACTGCAGTTATTTCGAGGAACACGTCTGAACTATTATTAAAGTGATATCGTAGAAGGAACAGGCCAGTCGAGTATCCATGCAAATATGTAAGTAGGAAACTCGGCGTTAGCCTTGAATTTTAATCAGGTCAAAAAATCGGAACCCTTACGGCAAAAAATTTTTCGGATGTCCCAAACCAATCCACGTGTTCGCTGTCTGGCTTAACCGATAAAATTGAAATTCCTGTTTTCGTAGTCCGTTGACATTTATGAAAAATTATGGAAATCAAATTAGTTTTGGATGTCGATAACCAGCACGTTTTATTTAAAAGCGAGGAACACATTCCTTACGCCTGTGGTACCTTGGAATATGTTAATCGCAAAATCTTACACAGAGTCCCATCTTTTTATCGATTTCATTTCATTCTTATTCATCGTTCGAGAGATTCCTTCTTTTCGCGATCTTTCGTTAGAGATATCCAAGAAGGTGAACTAAGTGCTTCCAATTTTTTTAAATATTCCTCTTACTTTCTCGAGAAGCGTGAATTTTTAACCGGACTCGTTATTAAATCGGCGTATAAATATTCGAAAGTGCCCTCTTTCGAAATTCTGCCGAGAGAAAAATCCATGTTCCTACAGCTGTAAAATACGAAAATCTATGTTCTATCAGACGCGTTTCAAGTTGCTACCGGGTTAGAGAAATATGTAATTTCGTATTGGACGACGAAGGAAGTTGAGGAACGCAGACGATGTCTTTGTATCATCACGAGATAGATGGTAATGCGTAAAAACCTTAGACCACCTACGCTGATTTTATGCTAGGTCACGAGTATTGGAACACCTACTCGTTGCACGCTTGTTGGAAAGAAATAATAATATAATTAAAATACTGCATTACTTCGAATCATATCTCTATGTGCAAAAGTTAAAAGATGAAAACTTTGTATAAAGGAGAAAATTTCCATTTCCACAATAGAACGATATATAGAATGAATTTTAAAAACGAAAGATAACGATAATTGTTAAAAAAAAAAGATGAATATAGAAAAGAATCAGAAACTTCGCATATCGTAGTCTAATAACACGAAGTAACATGTACAACAACGTTTCTAAAAGTAGAACATTTCTATGATAAATGATCGACAATTTTTGCATGATGTTGCGAATGTAGTGAAAACGACTTGCTATATATCTTCTGCATTCTCGAGCATTCCTTCCGTAAAATGATCCAACGATGATGGCCAGGGCATATGGCAGATGAAAAGGGAAAGTATGCTGTGTTTCGTAAAGCGGAACTTTTTCTATCGGTTAGTTAATCGTTATACTTCGACCTTATGGACTTTCTATGAACGAGGCAGTGTTAAAACTAATACGATTAGTCGGATCCTCACGAAATCGTTCAAACATCTTCTGTGCTGTGTTCCTTTGTCAATCTTGTTAGCCCGAGTTACGTTACGCGTTCACGCTTCATGACGGTTTAACGCGGCCTTTGGCTGCTAAAGCGGCGCTCCTGCGCTTCGTTTCGCTCTTTTTCTTTCCCACCTGCTCCCTTTTTTTCTGCCTTTTCCGCGCGGCCGTCCAATCAGACGTAAAACTGTTTCGCTAACAGCAGACTACGCTACTCGCGAGCAGGCACAAGAAGAAACGGACAGCGGTTACGTTCAATCTATTTATCATGTCGTTGAGAAAGTCGTTCGCTTTGTTGAGAATATTTCTGGCAAACGGTGACGTTAAGTTCGCTTTTTACGACAGGCTATCGTTGTTTTTTTCTCGTTACCTAATACTCGCGCAACTGGTGCCGAATGTCTCAATATTGAATTTTGGTTCAACCCTTTATGGACTTGCGGTGCTTCGCAGTACCACCTGCGCTAAGATACTTCCATGAAGCAAACGTGCTTACAGATAGATTACAACTTACAAGTACTGTTCGACGGCATGCGCTATCCGTTATACTACTTGGTTTTACTTAAAAAAAAATCGTCGTTTCGCTTAAAACGATACGCGTAATTAATATTAATATCATATTCGACGTTCTTGTCTCATAAACTCATGGTTAATATTGCATCAAAATACTCACCCCAAGATCCTACCAGCTTCCGGGCTTCTGTAGAAGTCGCATCTGTGCAGAGGTCTCCTGGGATCGTCTACGTTCCTCTGTCCAGCCGCTTCGCACAACGCGCGATAGAGTTGAAATTGAAGGACTCCTGCCACAAAGTTCCTGCGAAACATGGGAGAAAGCGAACTTAACGAGCGTCGTGCAATCTCCTTGTGATAAATTTCATATTTAAATTCGCATCGGCGTATCGATACCGATCGACCGAGAAAAATCTCTCAGAGAACTGCCGCCAACAATAAATCCACGGTACGGCGGAGGCGAATCAAAAATTATCAAGCAGATATTCAGAACTAGGTAAGAATTGGGAGGTGATCGTGGGCTGATTAATTGGCGAAGCGTTTAACGACCTCAACCGTGGCGACTTTTTGCGAACCACGAAGAAACCGCGACGTCTCCTTCAAGGTCAGTGTCAACGAGGTCGATTCGCCGCTTAGGATTCCTTTCAACCATTCCACGGAAGGTCGTGCTTGTTCTTTCTCGGATGGATCTTCTCTCGGAGAAGTAACGCGATGAAAGTGAAAAAGAAGGAAGATGGAAAGAAGACAGAGGGAGAGAGAAAGAGAGAAAAAGAGAGAGACTCGTCTCACAGAGACTCTTCATCGACGACGACCTTTACGTAATAAACGCGAGGACTATCCTTCGCGGATCGTTGTTACGCTCTTGTTCGTTTACTTTCCATCGAAAAGAGGCTGCGTCGTGGCCACTCGGAGGAAATTATTACGACCGCGATCGCGAAAGTAAGGAATGTCTCCAGGCCGATCCTCGACTGGAGCGTCGATAGTTTCATAACGACCCGTAATTACGCCGTGGCTGTTTGATGACCGAGATTTTTGGTTTCACTTTCGCGCGACGAATTCTTACTTTCGTCAGTGCGCACGTTAAATGCTTTTTTTCGCCGATAACCTACTTGTTTTTTTTTTTTTTGTAGAAACAAGGTTTTGTAGAAATGAGTCGGAAGCGAGCGCGTCGCAAGTTAAACTGCTCAAAACCTGTACGCTTTTTGTTTTTATTCAAGCACATAGTTAACGTTGGAATTTTCAAAGAACATTTCATAAGAAAATGTATTTCTCACCGATGTAATCACGCGACATATTCTAACGGTTTAAATCACTGTCCGCCTTCGTTCGTCTCTCGTGATTATACATGCGAGCGGCAGTATCAATCTGAATAATCAGGTAACAAGGATAACAGGGAGTCGATGGCAAAGGATGATGCTAATCTTGAATTCTACATGGTATAGCGAGCGAGATATCGATTTTCCAGCGAATCACGAAGGTTAGGCCATATCTTCGAAGTCCAAGGTTTCTCCGAAAGTTTCTTTCGCCTAAATTTCATTTTTGATCGTCGATTCGTTAGTGAAAGAGGCAAAAAAAAAAAAAAAAGAAATCCAAGGTGGCTATTACGATTGATACCATCGAACGTAACCAAGAGAGGTGAAATTGAACGGGATAAAAAAGTCTGTCAGACGATTACGCAGCAGCGAAAATACGCGTATTCTGGCGAATTTTTATCCGTTAACATTTGAGCTCCTGCCCACGTGCTTGGTTCAAGATAGAAATCGACGATAGGCCGTAAGGATCGAAGCTTCCATCTCGAGGCGAGGAAAACGACGGTAATTGAATTCAAGGAGAAGCCGTCGTTGTGAATGGCAGGGCTTGTGATTTATAAGCGACAGTTCGTTTCCATCGTTTTAGTCAAATCGATCCAAAGTTTTTCAGATATTCCAAATCCATCCAATAACCGCTGGGAACGTCGATCTCTGGTATTTCCATCTAACGTTAGATAATAATTCGAATGCCGACAAATGGATTCGACTTTCAAATCCTGCTTTTCGTAGATTCGTCTCAAGGTTTTATTCTTCTAATGGTCGAACGGCCAAATGAAATCTCGCGTTAACTCATATTCTTCATATTGAAACACCTCGATTTAACGCACGTGATTTATTATAAACGTATCCTTTATAAATAAAGCCAGTTCTCCATCGTTTCATATACTGCCCACATTTCGACCATCAATTTCCCTTCGATCGAATGTAAATCGTGCGCACGGTAATCGCGAGCATCTCGCCGTGTACAGTCGTTACGTAACGTTCCTACGATCTCGCGAGTGGTCAGCATAAACATTGTATATTATACATTCCTACGACCATCGTGCGAGTAGGCGTTGTGTGTGTATGTGTACGTTACAAAACATTTGGTGAGAAGAGAACTTGCAAATTTTAATGGCAACGTGAGACGTTTTATAAGGTACAACACGTGTATATTCGTAGTTTAGGGATTAAAACGTTTCAAGGATTCGATTTCTTGTTTTCGTGTCCGATCTTACGTAAAAATGTATTCCTATCGATCGATCGTATATATATAAAATTGCCAATACTATGGAGAGTTAATTATCTCATGAAATGTCGTATCAAGTACCTTACAGTGTATCAAGGTATACAGCTTTTAATTGAGAAATCCTACGTAGAACTTGTATTTTCTCAAGACGTACACTTTCGATACGCAACTGAACGTTTGCATGGAAATTGTCGGTGAATTTCAGCTATCCGAACGTCGCCCATCGGCTCCTATTATCGCAATTAATAAGAGCAGCTGATAGGAATAGAGCTGACGAACTTCTATTATCGGAACTTCTCTATCTATAAGACTGTTCGGGGCATATGAATTAAAGAAGGAAACAAAAATGAAACATCGTTAATTACGAGAATAAAAGTGAAAAATGAATCACGTTATTTCTTACTTTCTTCTTCCTCTAATGAGAAAACGCTAGGAACGGTTTCAGATTTTTAATCGGTAGCGGCAGAAAACGGAACCGGGGACAAACTAGGAAAAGAGAGGGAAATCGTGACGTAGGACCGCGTGTCTCATGAAAGAGAGCAATGGTTGCACCCACGAGATTGGCGGCGGATAAATCCTTACGGGTGAGCACCTACGGCTTGGTGCACACGTAACCGTCGAGGTTGCCGTCGAGAGAGGAAGGACGAAAACGGAACGGTAAAACAGGGAGAAAGGGAAGAGGAGTTGGAACGTGTTGCACCGATTCGATTATCGTCTACCGGCGACGATCATGTCCGGTTGGAGGAAAGAGGATAATATTCGTCGAATTGGGCCAGTTGCGCAAATTTCATGTACCGCAATAGTATCGAGTTCTATGTAGCGACTTAAGAAATAGTATTGAAACGTCGATCGAAATGGAAAGAACCCTTTGTGTTCGATACTTCGTCGGTTCATTGCGTTCTATGGAGATTACAAATGAGGTTGAGGTTTAGAATAAGAGAAGAAATACATAGGAGATGCGACTATTAAAGAGAGATATTTTCGACGCGTCAACAGTTTGGTATGCGAATTATGCACAGTCGGAAGTTGGGGCGAAACTACGGAGAAAGGAACGAGTGCGGATGCAACGTGACAGAGAGATTTTTGTATACGAGAGACATTTGACACGTTACGTCAGATGCACGAGTATTACGTTTAAAATTTTCTCCTCATGTTTCTCTTTCGAATATAAACGTCGCTAATGAAGCAATTAGGATTTCACAGGCAAGGCGAAACGTATAAATTGGGAACTAATTTTCTTTCTTTGTGCAAAATATTATTGCGACTAAGATATTGTTACGAGAGAAGGTTGAACGGAGGAAGAATTTAGCGCAAGAATTTCGATTCATCGAGGATACCACGATGACCCAATGGAGACAGAATAGAAATAATATGAATAAAGTAATCAAGATATTACTACCTTTGAAAACTATAACACAGAATTGTAGGCAAAGAATCAATTCTGTTAATCCAAATATGTATTCCGGTGATCGAGAATCGTATTAAAAACGAAAGTAGAAAAAATTAGCTTTTCGTTCTAAAGCAGCACGATGTCAGGATCGATATCAGAAATCCACCGATCTACTTCTGTTCAAACTCACCAAGAATAAAGTAATTACGATATCGGAGAAATTCAGCTGTCACGTAATTCACATATAATAGATCGGCCTTAAAGCGCTTAAACAGCAGCCTGTCCCAACCTGTCCAACCAACAATTCAAACTCACCGGGAATTCCGCGAGACTCCATCTCAGAAAAAAAGTCTAAAATAAACGTCACAGCTATGTCAGGTGTCTAGCACTGGAAACGACTCATACGCATATCGGGGTACCGATGTCGGGTATCCGCATAACAGTGGAATCCACGGTGGTCAACAGTGGGGATGACTTGGACGACGAAGAAAACGAAACTGTTGCCTAAGGAGAGGGACGTTTCGGAGTGGCGTGGGGAGGTGAGTCGTGTGTCTCCCAAAGGGGAGTGGTAGCCGATCGTGGTCGTTCTACGCGAACAAAGAGGTGTAACGAGGGGGGTACGGTGTGTTGGGCCCGGGTGGCGAAGGCGAAAGTATGCCGCGTATATAAGGCGACGAACCAACGGCAATCAGCATCCAGTTCACTTCTGGACGCACCTGGAATATCTCGAGAGCAAAAATGAGAATCCTGGTACGTGAGTGACACGACGAAGGGGAACGACTGTCGGCCCCTGTCCGAGAAACCGGCGACCGGAACAACGGGGTCGAGTAGTGACCAGAAAGATACGTTTACGCGTTCACGTCGCGCAGTGAATGATTTCTATTTCGAGCTGGTTCTGTAGTTTCTGTATCGGCACGTTGCTTTCCAGCAAATCGATCGTAACTTATTTGTACTTCCAAGAACCGTAACATCGATTCGTAGATTCGCGCACAGTGATCTCGTCGCGATAGAATCCGATCCAGCTTTTGGGGATTCCCTGAAAATCCCAGTAATCGCGACTCAGCCGGTGTCTTTTGGTCTAGAAACTCGAAATCGTCCGTACGATCCGTCTACAACCGGTCTCTCGAATCGCTTTCGTTTTCATAGCCGGTCTAGTCGACTATGTGATCCGGTCTTCGACCAAATACTAACGTTCCGATGTGGTTTTCTAGGTTTACACGACAGCGATCGCCCTGTTGGTTTCGTCCACATGGGCCGAGGAGAAGACGTCTGAGAAAGCAGAAGCTTCGGTGGAAGACAATTCCACGAAAAAACAAGAGAAACGCGGCCTGTTGGGTCTCGGTTACGGTTACAGCTACGACGGTGGTTATGACATCGGATCTGGTGGACACGGTGGTCTGGAATTAAGCGGCAGCGGCTATGGCGGTGGCTATGGTGGCTATGGTAGCTATGGTGGCTACGACGGTGGACACGAACACGTCAAGACCGTGACCGTTGTTAAGAACGTAGCTGTTCCATATCCCGTGGAGAAACACGTGCCTTACCCCGTGGAGAAACCCTACCCAGTCCCTGTGAAGGTTCCAGTACCGCAACCGTATCCAGTGGAAAAGCCTTATCCAGTCAAGGTCCTCGTCAAGGTTCCAGTACACGTACCCCAACCGTACCCCGTGGAGAAGAAGGTTCCATATCCGGTTCACGTACCCGTCGATCGCCCATACCCCGTCAAAGTTTTGGTTCCACAGCCTTACCCCGTGGAGAAACACGTACCATATCCGGTAAAGGTACCAGTGCCACAACCGTATCCAGTCGAGAAACCAGTCCCAGTGCCGGTCAAAGTTCCGGTCCATGTACCAGCCCCCTATCCAGTGGAAAGATTGGTTCCGGTGAAGGTTCCTGTTGATCGTCCGATCCACGTGCCAGTACTCAAACCCTACCCCGTGCACGTCGACAGGCCAGTACCCTATCCAGTGGAAAAACCAGTGCCAGTCGCAGTCAAAGTACCAGTCGACAGACCGTATCCAGTTCCGGTGGAGAAGCCAGTCGCTGTCCCGGTAAAGGTGCCGGTACCACAGCCGTATCCGGTCGAGAAGCCAGTACCTTACCCCGTGGAAAGGCCAGTGCCGGTGGAAGTTAAGGTTCCAGTAGACAGACCGTATCCAGTTCACATCGAGAAACCGGTGCCCTACCCGGTCGAGAAACCTGTTCCGTACCCAGTTAAAGTACCAGTAGCAGTTCCGGTACATGACGCTGGTTACAGCAGCGAGTGGGCGGGTGGCCACGGTTATCATTAACTTCGTTCCAGTCGCGTTTGTTCCGGTTTGATTACCATTCGAGCGATCTTTCGGATGGTAATCACGTGCCGGCGACATCGAGCAATCGACGAGCAGCTTTAGGAAAACAGAGGAGAGAAAAGAAGAAACGAAATTGACGAGAGTCGGAAGGGGACGGTACTCGATGGCACGCGTCTATTCACGTATTTCTTCTTGTACCTGGATCGTGACAGGGGTGAGCCGCGAGTCTAACGAACACATCGCGCCGCTCCAGAGACCGGTTCCTCCGAGATCGATCGTAACGAACCCCGCAAACATGGCGACGCGAGTCATGGATACGAAGAAATCGAGAGATTCGTGGTTGGAGCCCGTCTTTAGCGATCTTCGCCCAACAGCTCGCTTATCTCACCTTCTCTTTTTTTTTCTACCGAAATAGCAGAATACATGTATTTTTGTACGAATTATAAACATTAATAACCTAAAGAATATCGAACGGTGTATTGTTTCACGCTCGATACGACCTTCCCTCGGATTCCTTCGACCGACGCGACGTCACGACTAGTTTAACAATTTCCACTTTCGTTTTCCGCGTGCTCGACTCACCGACGTCCCTCGCCGTTCCTATTCATTAACTATTCTACAACGATATTTATCATCGACGATCTCAGAAACAATTTCACGTTCTCTGTCGATCGACAGTCCTCGAATCGTCGATATTATTACAAGGCTGTGGGAGAATCCGTGTCACGATCGGATGCTCGCTTTCCACGTGCTTCGATCGAAGGGACAGAGTTCGCGAATTCGCGAGTTTCACTTTCTACTTGAAACTTTCTTCCAATAGTCCGACCGACCATGCGTGCAGGTGCACGGAAGATTCGCGTGCTCTATCGACGACACGCTAAACCGGATGGCAGAACCACGACCCACTTCTCTCGCTGCCAACACGGGCTTGCCAAATCGATGCTCTTGATCGCCCCTTACCGTCAACGTGTCCTCGTAATTTGCACCGATATACAGCTCGTTGTTCTTTGACCCATATCCACTTTCCACGGAATTACCGGAATACTCGGGAAAAGATTCGTGAAAACGCGATCTTATCGATTTTCACCTTTCTTTCGTCTTACATCGAACGTATTATTTTTCCCTCTTTTTATTAGCAATTCCCAGTGGCTCTGAATTTTCGAGCGAGTCTGACAATTTCTGCGCGTATGCCAGTCTCGAACAATACCGCCAAAGGGAAAGCGATTATCGACAAGGCGTACAAGTTCGATGGAAGCACCGGAAACTTTAGCAACGATTCAACAGCAACCTTCAATTATCTTCGTTGCGCGTTCGTTAAGCAACCCCGATGGATTCTTCGGCTATATACGATTTCAATGTACGCGTGCCTTGTGCGAACTCCTCGAAAAAGCAGCAGCTTTATTTTAATTAAAGAGACTCGCGCACGTGGCTCTCTGTTCGTTGGAATCGTTAATTGACGTCGCGTCGTTGGCTCGGGCTTGAAGTAGCCGAGTATGCCGACGGATCACGCCCACGACTTATTTCATTCTCCCACGTTGACGTTTGCAATTTAGTAGCAAGCAGAAAAATAAAAAAGCAAGAGAGAAAATTTAAACGAACAAACCGAAAGTGGAAATGAACAAAAAAAAAAAAAAAACGTATCGAGAATGTAAATAAAGAAATATTTTCTCCTTGCAAGGTCACGGTAAACGAAAGTCGAATTTCCTTGTTCAATTTTTGCGTGTAACGATATTCATGATATACAATGAGTTTGACTTTTGCGCTTCGACCCACTTCGACCGTGCCCAAGCACAGTCACTTGACTCACGAATCACACGCTTCGTGCTCGTCCGTCGAACAAGCCGGCAACTCTTATGCAATCGAACCGCACGCGACTTCCACCGAGGCTGAAAGTGAGAGAGGCCTCCCCTTCGTACGAAAGATAGTCATGGGAGAGAAACTCGCCGATTCGTGTCCGACCGGAACGGTCCTAATTCCCCCTCGCGACTTTTGACTGGGCGAGGAGCGTTTCTACTTGCATCTAGGTCTTTGTACCTTGGTTCCTGTGGTGTTCTCTTTCATTTCTTTTTTTAATTAGTGAAATTTTGGACAACTGGCATGTGCGTAACTTTTTCATTTTATTCCTTCCTTTATTTTATTTTATTATCATAAGTATATATCGATATAAATTTATACGTTAATTTTTCTTGATATTTCTAATTATTGATTTCTAATTACGAACTGAATTTTCATTCCTGCAACACTACTTGCGCGTAACTCGGTAGTTTCTTCAACTTTTACTCGTAGCGAGCGTCGGTAAAGAAGCCGTACGAATTTTACAATGATCGGTATATTCACTTTTGCGTGTTGGGAATCTGAGTAGTTAAAGAAAAAAGTTAAATTCGAGACTGAATCGCTAAATGAAAATAATATCGTGTTTTAAGTTCGCAGAGACGATTGAATCGTTATATAAGAAAATTAAAATTAAGCAACTGTGGGAAACGATATCGACTGCAGTTACAGCAGTTCATTCGAAATGAGACTACCAGCGACAGGATCGAATATTCGATAAATCGTATAATGACTAGATTTCAATTCAAGATAAATGGCGCTGTGACCGGAAATTTAAATTGAAATCTTTCTAAATCGCTGATCGTAATAGAACTTTAAAAGAGTGGAACATCCGATAAATCGTTTCTAACGCGCGACATACAGTTGCTATAAATAATAGTTCGTTAGCATACACCGTGCACGCATCGAAAGCGAAAACGGCCAATTATGCTAATGACGCGCTCTATGTAACGAAGCTGGATTCTTTTAATTAATCGAGATGGTTTTTCTCCATCAAGAGGTCTCGTTTGTAATCGGTCGCGTGACTCCACCTCGTTATTCAATGGTTTATCTATTAAATAATCGTAATTAATACAATAAGGCTGATTTTACATATCGTTAGAGGGACTTCAATTTAATTATAGACATCGCATTGATTTCAATAATTAATCAATTACAGGATATCCAAATTCGCAAATGCGCTGCATGAATGGAGTTTTCTCACGCTTAATAATTTTGATGGTAATGGCCACATCATTAACGATAAAAAGAAAGTTATTTGCATATTGACTCCAGAATTTAGTTCTAGTAGTGTGCGCTTTAAAAATTCAAATATCTGAAAGAGAAATTTTTATTTCTTAATTTCGAACGATTTCTTAATGACTTTTTCTTACAATTTTAACCTGTAATGGCTCATGAGAGTATTCGAATATTTTGGCCTTTTTCACGAATATGTCATGCGTGTACGCAAAGAAGTGACGTAACGATGCAAAAATACGAATAAAAATTTCCTGGACACTAAAAAGTAATATAAAAATAAACAATTACGAAACGAACGAGTTCGAAACATTCTGATAACGATTTGCAGATTTCTCGAAATATTTTAAAACACGGTTCCTCCATAATTCACATATATGTCTAAAAATTCTCTGAAACGTGTTTCGTGTCCGCACGAAAGAAGAAAACTATACTCTCTGCTGAGCGATACCAGTTGTTAGTAACAATGTGCATGGAAAAAATTTGCATGGTGTATCGAGCATGACAGAAACGCTACCAAAAAGCAGAAAAGGATCAGAATTCGTTCACGGTCCTGTGATCATCGCGTGTCCGCCGTGAAATCCCCTTAAAACGGTCCCAGTTAACGCGATTCCATATTTTCTCCTTTTCCCCTTCTTCGATTACGTGTATCTTTGCGAAAGATTGTCCACCGTTTGCTCGATTATGGCTACAACCGCGGCACAGTTTCCATCGACATAGTCCATGACCGTGAATGTCTTGCACGATTTGTCGCTTACATCTTTCCGGTTGGTATCCGGAAGGCCATAAACGTTAGAACTTGATTCGTTTAATTTCTCTGCTTACATATGCTGGATCTAACATTTGTTAGCAGTCAGTTAGCGTTACAGAATAATAAGACATTTGGAAAATTTTAGCACCGCGTGTAAAACAAATTTCAATCTGTTTAGATTATTCGAGATAAAGTCGTGTATATGTAATCTCTGCAATTTTATTATTTGTATTATTTAGAATTATTGTTTCTTGAAATTACGATCTCAGTTTCAATTTTCCACTCTTTATTATCTTTAACTCGATATCTTCTGCTAGAAGCGAAGAACCTAAAAGAAATATGCTAAATTTATTAAGCACCGGTTTCGACTAGAAATCCCAAGCATATCACCCGAAGACTGCGAGAGTCAGGCGATCTTTCGCTTTCGTTCCATGCGTGACTCGCATCGAGATCGCTTGCGGCCAGCATTCTCGATGGAATGCATTTCAAGGTCGCCGCAACAGGGAAAAACGTTGTCGCAAAAGGCGTGAAAACACCGACTGAACTTGACTGAAACTCATTCACCAACATTCAGTGTCGCTCCATTTCTAGATGTTTGATTCTGTTCGTTGCAATTGAACAAGAGTTAGGTTCTTCGAATCGATAGCTCCTGACCGGGACGTTATCTGGATGAGTTTCACTCTCGACAAAAGACGCGAAAGCGAAGACGCGTCCCCTCTTGGTGAATCCATCAACTTGTGCACAGGCTCTGGATGGAGGAACGACTATATAAAAGATAGTAAATCGACAGAACTGATTTACTTCTGTCCAGTTTGGAACGTGCATCGCAAATTCTTCAAAATCTAGTAGAATCACGTAATTTACCTAGTAATTGTTTAGTTTGTAATTTTTTAGTTAGAATTTTCAATCCTACAGACACCAGGATCTTAATCTATACGATGGATTACATGGTACGTTCTGAAACAAGAGAGGAACGAGAAGAATGTCTAAATTTGCATCCGAGTGTCTGAATATCGTGTGATTATGTTGAAAAGTGAATTTCGAGAATGTTACAATTTTTGTAAAAAAATTCATCTGTTCCACTTGTAGAGAAATACGGCAATCTTGTTGATATTCGCCGTGGCAACATCGTCTGGTCATCGTATTAATCGGAAACAAATCGGAAATTTTCCTGTTGCTGAAGAGAAAACGAGCGGTGCTTTGCAGAAGACAGATCGGGGAGCAAGATCTACAAAGTCGGTAGAAGAAACGTGTACGTAAATTTATCAGTTATAATATCTTCTTATAGTAAGCGCTTTGTAAAAAGTCCATTTTCATTAAAATAAAAACCTATAGCCGCGAGACTGCAAATTTCTCTTTTCCTCGTCTAGTATTTTTGCAGAACACATTTTTTTCATATAATATAGCGATCGTTATACTATTTATATTTACAACAACGGTACATAAATATTAATTAAACGAGATCGTTACAGACGACACCTACAATGAGCCCTTGGAAGACCAGCAAGCAGAAGCGGAAAATCTCAAAGAAATGGCAGTCAACAGCAACGATTTCGGCATCCCAGAATCCAACGATATACCAGCCGGAGTACCCCGAGAGGGTCAAGTTCTAGGCCGCCACGTGCACGAGGATGTGCACAAGATGGTAACCGTGATAAAAAAAGTTGCAATGCCCTATCCAGTCGAAAAAACGATACGATATCCCATCGTCAAGAACATACCGTACCCCGTCAAAGTACCTGTACCACAACCTTACCCAGTCGTAAAGAAAATACCATACCCGGTAGAAGTCTTCGTCAAAGTTCCACTGAAGATACCTAAACCGGTACCAGTGATCAAAGAAGTACCTTATCCGGTCCAAGTACCGGTCAATCGTCCGGTACCTTTCAAGGTTTACATACCTGACCCCTTTCCAGTAGAGAAGAAAGTTCAGTATGAAGTTAAGGTACCAATACCCGAACCAATCCCTATCGAACGAAAAATTCCAGTAGCAATAAAAGTACCGGTACACGTGCCTCAACCGTATCCTGTCGAAAAAGTGGTGCATTATCCTGTAAAAATCGAGGTGGAACAACCGATACCGATACCGGTACCTAAACCATATCCTGTGCTAATTTCCAAGCCTGTCCCTTATCCCGTTGATAAACCAGTACCTGTACCTGTGACAGTTAAGGTACCAAGACCTGTACCTGTAACTGTTGATAAACCTATCCCTGTGAAAGTGAAGATTCCGGTACCAGCACCATATCCTGTGGAAAAGGAAGTACCTTACACCGTGGAAAAACCGGTGCCTGTGCTGGTGAAGGTACCAATTCATAGACCTATACCTGTCCACGTGACGAAACCTGTGCCTTACTCCGTTGAGAAGCCTGTTCCCTATGCTGTTAAAGTACCTGTTTCTGTACCAGTAGAAGAGGAAAAGGACGTGGACGAGGTTAAATATCACGATTGAAAGCGACGAATGTGAATAGCGAACGTTAGAGTAATTTTGTTTTGTCAGGGCGTCTCTTAATGCGAAATTTGGAGTCAATGTTAATTGTTGAGTGGCTCTCTCCGTTTATTTTTGTGCGTACAAATACCGTAAGTGGAATCGAAGGCGTTTCGCTGTTTAGAGTTATTAGAGTTATTTAGGAGTTAGATTGTGGATTTGTACTCATTTGTAGGAAATGTAAACGTATACTATATGTAAAAATATATAAAATATCTAAAGTGTAGGCTCCTAAAGTGAGAGAAGGAGGGTCAGAAGGAAATTAATTTCTATTTAGGTTCTCTATCTTCTATTTGTAGCCACAAGGATATGAAATTGTAGAAATATTCGCAGTTTAACCAGTATTAGCAATTTCAGAGGAATTTCAGGAGAATTGGTTTTATTAAAAAGAATTCAAAGGTAGCGAATTTCAAAATTTCTATGTCATCGATTATTAAACTTGAACTGCAACCTACATTCCGTGGAATGCATTTTCTGGTTCTGCATTGGCGTATCGACAGAATAGTTTCTACCGTAGTACATGCGCATTGATGCCATTAGTAATTATCGCTCTTTAAATAATTTCTATTTATGTAACAGAAATATCGATATTACGATTCTTAGTTAATTTATTTCTATAAGTTTCCAATAAGATAACGTTCGAATATAAACTTGCAAACATGTATAAGGGCCGAAAACAACATTAGAATAATTTAGATAAAAGATACGATGTATTTTTTACATAAATGCAACGAAATCCAAGATATCGATTTCCTTCCGGTCACGTTTGCCTTCGTTCCGATTAACTGCATTGATGTTCCTTGTTGATTCGTATGGAACTTCCACGACATAACTTCCGACCATGATCGACACTTTCCTCGTAACTAATAATAACGTCAATAGTAATCGACAGAAAATTACACGATTCTAACATGATTAAAATAAACGTAATAATCGACCAAAGAATAATCGTAATCTCTTCTATTTACTCGCAAAATGTTTCTCAAATTTCATTCCCAGAAAGAAGCTTCGAAATTATGTGATTTTTATTTAAGAAAATTTAATATCGCTATACGTACCATAACATGATAATTGTAATCGTAGTACGCTCGTCTCAATTTCAGTAATTCAATTCGGGGACAACAGAATCAAGTTTCGTGACTTTCGTCCAAACTTTCTACGTTTCCTGTTTAGCTAAGAATCTGTTTGATTGGAAAATTTTTCAACGTAAGACACGCAAAGTTGCGAACCAGAGAATATATTTAATCTGATTGTCGAGCTAGAGGAAGAAAGCGGCGCGATTTAAAATGGCAAGATCGCCACGAAGAACTTTTATACCGGTTTTCGTTTCACTTGTTCCAGACACGAGAAACTCAATGGCTCGTGTGATCGATGAAGATCTACGGTAAGAAAGAAACCTAAGGATGCGAGGAGGCTGACTGAGCGTACAAATGGAATATTACGAAAGGGACGACTAATAACAAATGATAGATTACTATAGTTGCAATTTTTGTTTGTAGCGAGTTCCGCGGTAGAAATTCTGAAACGTTCGCTCCAGAGAATAGAAAAACGTGGCTTCGTAGTAGTTCAGGGTTCGCGTAGTTTTACGATTGCTTATAGAAAGTGGTCATTCGCTTTCATCCGACGAACGCAAATAGCGTTGCCTTCCTGGCGAGCTTTTCATCAGATTAATGAACTAGAACCTTTGCGTTGGTGCATCGTAAATAGATTTTCATGGTTTTTGAAGTTGTGTAAATTTGTTATTTTCTTCTCACATTAAAATTTTTTAAATTTAGTTTAAATCAGAAAGTTTAAATCGTTTTAGATAACGCCGTTGAATAATTTACTGACATGGGAAATAACTATTTCTGATACGTTACTCAAAGAAATATATCGAATGATTGAAAGATTTCTGGTATTTTTGAAACCGATCAAATGTCCAATTTTTAACGATTTATAGCTGCTGCAATGAATTCTAAAGAAATATATGTTTTACACACGCGTATATATTGAAAAATCATATCGTATATGTAAAAGAAAATTCTCATCTTCAACGTGACATGCAATGATACATCGACAAAGATGAAAATATTTATTAGAAAAATTTTAGAAAATTGATGCAGCAGATTTATATATTACGTTCTGAAAATATTAATATTTTCTAATGCTAGTTCGAATTCTAGTTAACATCACAAATTTTTACATTTAATTATACAATTAAAAATTAAAAGATAGAAATTTCACGCTTATTCGATTACAATTTAAGTATCTGTGAGTAATTAAAAAGGTATTCAAGCGATTGGTTATAGAAAATTCTTCCCTTCGATCGTAATTGCTTCCGTGAAAATAATATCCGGCAAAACTGTTCTAAAATTATTTCTCGGAGAATAAAACAGTTTTACGAGTCGAATAATAAATGCCTGTACGTTTCCGCTGGACCATTCCCATGAAAAACAGTGACCGTTTAACAGTGGATAATTGTCACAAGCTGGATATCGCGAAGTCTATAAAGATTTAGCTGGTCGAACAGGCGAAAGTTGTCCACCGTGTATAAATAATACTGGAGCAGCATTCGTTTGGATTCAGTGCACCTTGATCTATCTCCGCGGCTAGGAAAAATCATGGGACGACTGGTTGGTATTTCGAATTTTCAACCTTTGAGTTTCACTAAGTAGATTCTTCCTTTTCCTCCTTTCGCGAATATTGTAACGGATCAAAGGTGAACTATATCATTTTATTTCTTTTTTGAAATTTTAATCGACATTTCAATTGCAAGTAGTACTAGAAAGTACTAAATTCCAATTATTTTGATACTTTTTTCATGGAAATCGATGTATCCATCGAATCTCCTACTCATCTTGTATAAAACAATGATACACCTTGATTCGACAACATTTTCCAAAAATACGTTTTAAAAATGTTTTAAAAATGTTTTACTCTTTCTCGTATTTCATAAAAATTCAACGTTTTCAACTAATAATTATGGAATTTCTACACAGCAGCAAAGCATCGTCGCGTTATTATGCTTCTCTATCATCCTAACTTGTTCCGCCACCCGAAAAGAGGACCTCGAAAGGGCAGCGGAGCTCGCGGTAGAAAAGGCTGCGGAAAGGGCAGCCGAAAGAGCAGTGGAAAAAGCGTTGGAAGGCGGAAATGTCACCACTGAATCAAAGAAAATTCGGGAATCTTACTCCAACACGCGAAAAGTTCCTTATCGCGAGGAGTTCACTTACGAGAGTCATTCCTCGTCTTTAGAAGACGAAGGAGAACCAGAGGACGACACGGAGGACTGGGTGTACTCCAGAGGATTCAGATCAAGGTCGTTTAAAGAATGGCCAAGTAGAATCAGAAATGAAGGTTGGAAAAGATTTCCAAGGAGCGATTTGTCTCTGCAACAGGTTTCAGCTTGGGAAAGGCCAAAAGTGTTAACAGTTGAGAAGAAGATTCCAGTACCTGTGACTGTAGAGAAAAAAGTACCATATTCTGTGTATAAACATATACCCTACGAGGTGAAGGTGCCGGTACCACACCCTTACACAATTGAGAAAAAAGTACCATACCCTGTCAAAGTGTTCGTAAATGTACCTGTCGAGGTACCGGAGCCGTACACAGTGGAGAAAAAGGTACCATACGGAGTGAAGGTGGATCGGCCGGTACCGTACAAAGTGGAAATTCCAGTTCCCCAGCCGTACACCGTCGAGAAAAAGATACCGGTGGAGGTAAAGGTGCCGGTACCACAGCCGTACACCGTCGATAAGACAGTGCCCTACGAGGTCAAAGTACCGGTTAAGGTACCACAACCCTACGAAGTGGAGAAGAAGGTACCAGTACCAGTCAAGGTCGTCGTAAATCGACCTTATCCAGTCCCAATACCGAAACCGTACCCTGTGGAGGTCGCTAAACCGTATCCAGTGCCTGTGGCCAAACCGTATCCTGTTGAGGTTAAGGTACCAGTCGATGCACCTTTCCCTGTATCTGTGGAAAGACCGGTACTGATACCGATAAAGGTACCAGTGCCAAAACCGTATACTGTGGAGAGACCAATTAAAGTGGAGGTAAAGAAACCTTATCCAGTAGCGATCAAAGTACCGGTGGACAGACCGTACGAAGTGTATGTGACAAAGCCGGTACCAGTACCAGTAGAGAAACCATTCCCTTATTGGGTTCAAGTGCCAGTACCAGTGAATCTTGATTGGGACCAAGGTAGTTCTCATGGATGGAAGGACCGAGGAGATTCGAGGGAAGATGAGAAGAATATAGAAGCTAATGATGGACGTAAGAAGAGAAATATTCGATCGAAACAGTAGAAGATCGAATTGTGGATCGGGTGCATTGAATTTGTGATGAGTGATAAGTTAGGGATGACAAGGATCATATGTATTATTATATATTGTTTACAACAAGTAGAGGATCGTTTTTCGTGTCACTTTGATTTTTCTATTTATTAAGGTAACGTTTTACACTGTATAAAGATTATCCTCTTTGATAATCACTGAAATTGAATCACTTTTTGAGGAAATATTTAATTTATCAAATTTTACTAACATTACTTGAAGAATTCAAGTAAATGTATACTATGCAAAGAAAAATGTACATATTTTAATGCTGTTTAATTCAGTAAAACTGTTCATAGTAACGATCTTCTAGTTGTTTCGTGTAATGTAAAATGTATATTTTGACTGATTTCCAGCATCGTTGATTCTCCAAAAGCAAAGATGTTCAGGATTCTTATTTTTAGAAATAATTCTCATTTATAAGTTGATTTTCTGTTTAATGTAAATAAATTTGCCTCTAATACTATACACTCTGGAGACCTTGTTTTCTTATCGGACTTCGCGTGTTTCTCTTCCATTAGATTAATTTCTCGCGAATAATTAAACGCATGACTGCAATTACGTGAGTTTCTCACGGAAAACTCGTTAACGCTTCAATCGATATGCATATTTCTCGAACTGTTCTGTTCCTCAAGAGTAGATTTTTTTTGGGGAAGTACTCGTAAAATTTCAATTACAAAGGATTAAAAATCATTCTTTTCTGAATTCATATTTTTATGTATTAAATTAAAGTTTAGATCAATCTTCTGAACTTGTAAAATTACTATCTAAACTGCTACTTCGCGAAAAGTAATGATTATCACGAAGAAATTACCTAATGATCGAGTAATATAAGATCGTGTTTAACTCTTCTCTTAAATCCAGTAATTTAACTTCCGGCTGTAGTAAAATATTCCTAGACGTCAATAACGATGTATAATTCATATATCTTTAATTGATGATGGTAATTTAGAAACTCACGATACTTTCACGCATCAAAAATCAGCAAATGTTTCATCTGATCTATCAATGATATCACCGTATTTATTCCTTGGTATTTATTACTTCTCCCTCATGCTATTTTACTTTTAAGGCCGCACAATTACTATGTAAACTGGCGATTAAAAAGCAACGGCGCGTATAGTTTTCCATTTAAATATTCCAATCATTACCTTTCTAGTTGTAGGATTAACAGTCTAGCATACAGCAAATACAAAATGTGTGGTTTGACTTCCTCCATTTCGTAACCGTACAGCGTATACATTTTCAATTTACGTTTACCAAATGACCAACGAATTATATGCGAGAACGTATAATATTATATTATAACATACGAAATGTTCGGTAGTATACGTTACGGAAACGAATAGAATTCGGTAAGACTCTCTCGTCTTACTCTCTCCAAGCGTAACGTGATTATCGTTTATCGAGGCGATCGCGTTGTAGCGAGCTCAGGATCTACACGATCGATCTCTCGAGTCGGACGTAGCTTTATCCGCTACCGACACGAACCGTAGGTATATCTGTGGATCCCACCCGTCATACGTTCCGTATGTTCGGTGCTCCCTCCACCATCGCTTTTCATTTTTTTGTTAATTCTCCCACCGCGAGCATTCTTCCTTCCTCACGCTCTCTTCGTTCGACGAAAGAGGATTTCGCCGCAGACCAGAGGATCTACAACAGGTGATGGAAATGTCGCGCGTCTTCTTACGGGGACCGGAAACAGAGGGGGCAATCGCCTTGGCGAGAAACTTTGAAGTATGACAGAGAGAAGGAGAAAGAGAGGAGCATTGGACTAAATATGAATTCGCCAGTCCACTGGCGTAAAATAACAAGATCTTTTAGAATAGGCGAGCCTTTAGAATTACGTGGTTAATACGATTATTACAGCAAAGGTTGTCAACAATAAGTGGCGTTGTATATCTTCCAAAACACGATTTACATCCTAAAGCTCCAATTTTCCTCAAATATCTAATTTCTAGATTTAATTGTGAAATTCTCAGGTACCAGCATTCGGGTCAAAACTAACGATAAGTAAGTATACTTGACAATCGTTGAAATTTTCCGTAAAAAGAGAAGCTGAATTACTTGCTGCGGGTTCGTCTTAATGGAAATCAATCGATGATGAAAACCAAGGAAAAACAAGGAAATCTAACAGAACTGTTAGGCAAACTGCATTTAGGATTCTGATCAGTCTACCGTGAACATTCTCTTTGTACGATAAAATTCAGCAAATATGTCAGTTAGTTATCGTATTCCTCCCTAATGTGTCGTCGATCGTCTCTATAATCTCTACCATATTTGCACCACTGGTTTCACGTATTTTCCTACTGTTGATTCTCTGTTATAGTCTGTGTAAGATGCAAGTACAGTTGCAATCTACGTTAAACTCGGTATCGTTTCGATGTAATCGATCGATTTAGAGATAGAGGCGCGAATCGAGGCAGGAGGGGAACTTGATAAACACTCGTACGTCTTCCGCGCAGTGAGCGTTTCCTTTCACCCTGGAAGAGAATCCGTGGTCGTAGCTACGCCAGTGCAACGGGTTATGGAAGCAAAGTTGCGGCCGGTTGAGATTTGAAAAAATGCTATAACGTCGCGCGCGTCGAACAAGCGGCCGGTCGCTCGCTCGCGCGCCACACGCGTGTGTTTCACTTTTCCGCGAACGTAGCGCGAACAGGGGGGCTCGCGATCGATCCATGGTCGGGGGAAAGCGGACTATAAAGTCGGTGGCATCTTGGGGGGAAGTATCCAGTAAAGTCTGGACTTCGCCCAGATATCGGAGTGCCTGTAAGACATGAAATTTTTGGTGAGTACCGACAATCAACTATCCTTGAGAACCAGAGAATCAACGTTGAACAGAATTATAAGATAGAGTCCTTTAAAAGCGAAGCAACATCGAATAAAATACTTGAATAGAATCCTTTAAAGGCGGAGAACTTTGAAATTTTTTAATTCTTCTAGACGATTCTATTTATACGATATGATAAAGTTTCGAACTGTTTCAAACACAAAATTTATGAAAGAGATAGGATAGGAGTAACTATTTTATTTCAGATTCCTACGATATTGTTTGGCCTACTGGCCACAGCGGTGTGCGAGAAGGAAACCACGAAGAACGTGGCAGCTCAAGAATCTAACGTAGAAAAGAAGCAAGAGAAACGAGGACTTAGTCATCTCGAGGGAGGCATCGAAGGCGGTGACTACGGCGGAGGTCATGAGATCGCTCTGTCGGGAGGCCATGGCGGTGGATACGAAGGAGGTGACTATGGTGGTGGCTACGGCGGTGGTTCTGGTGGAGGCTATGGTGGTGGCTACGACGAAGGTGGCAAAGTAAAGGAAGTCACGATCGTAAAGAGCGTGAAGGTACCCTATCCGGTCGAGAAGAAGGTCCACTATCCAGTAGAGAAAGAAATACCATACCCAGTCAAGGTCCCCGTGCCACAACCGTACCCAGTGGAAAAGAAGATTCCGGTACCAGTAAAGGTTCTGGTTAAAGTACCAGTCCATATTCCACAACCCTATCCCGTGGAGAAGAAGATACCGTATCCTGTCCAAATACCCGTAGAAAGGCCAGTACCGTACAAAGTTTACGTGCCACAACCGTATCCAGTGGAGAAGAATGTACCTTACCCCGTGAAGGTACCTGTACCACAGCCGTACCCCGTCGAGAAGCCTGTACCATACCCCGTGAAAGTCGTGGAACACGTTCCCCAGCCATTCCCTGTTGACAAACCTGTACCGTACCCCGTGAATATACCTATTGACCGACCTTATCCCGTTCACATCTCGAAACCGTACCCAGTTCCGGTTGAGAAGCCGGTACCAGTGCCTGTCGAGAAGACTGTACCTTATCCAGTCAAGGTACCCGTAGAGAGACCAGTCGGAGTTCCCGTAGAAAAGCCAGTACCTGTCGAAGTTAAGGTACCCATACCAGCGCCATACCCAGTGGAGAAACATGTGCCGGTTCCTGTTGAAAAGCCTGTACCCTACGCGGTTAAAGTACCAGTCGAACGACCAGTAGCAGTTCAAGTTACGAAGCCAGTACCAGTGCCTGTCGCCAAACCTGTGCCCTATCCAGTTAAGGTACCTGTACCTGTGTCGGTGCACAGCCACGGAGGAGGTTATGAGTCTGGAGGTTACGAATCTGGAGGTTACGAATCTGGAGGTTATGAATCTGGTGGTGGCTATGAGTCTAGTTATGGAGGGCATTAGAAGAATTAAGATCGAAAGGTCGCCATTGATACCTGGTAATATCGGCTCGGCCGCCAAAATTGTCGCGTCGCCTTGATTTCCCCCTTTTGGAAATTCCTTAGAATTCATTTTCGACGCGACGAGGGGATATTTATTTTAATTATTTCTCAAAAAATAATGATTTTCGCTGGGTTGAAGAACGATTTATAGAAAGAATGAGTTGCGAAGTGGACGCTAGTTTTTGGGAGAAAGCGTTCTTCAGCCAGTGATTCATTCTATTTAGATCCTAGTGTTTTGATATCCTTTGATACCTGAGTACCTAAGAATACACAAATTGTACATGTACGATGTATTGTATAAAGATTCACGCGGCGTCCGTCGGCAGAGTGACTGATTTGAGCTCAGCTCGTCGGACGCCCATATACCATGTCTTTCGCTTCTTTCTAATAAAACCAAAGAACAAAAATTGAATTTCTTTCTATTGGTTGCTTCGTCTCCTAACCAAACCTCCAAAATACCATAAAAGTTAAACAAATTCTATGAGAATCCGTTTCAAAATTTCTCAAACATTCGCCAAAAAGTAATTCTGAATTGAATCAAGGCCGTTAATTACATTTTTATTCGGCGGTTTCGTAACTGCCTTTTCCTTCTTAAGGAGAGCGTCCAACTCGGAAAATGCGATAGCATCACCGAATCGACTTTCGCGATGCGCGGTAACGCAACGTTACGTCCGTAACAAATGGTTCCTGGAAAAGTTGGAAAGTAACCGGTCGGTGGGCAAGAACGATTGCTCGCGAATGCGTTAACACGGAAGCGATCTGATGATTAACGCAACAAAAAACTGGCCAACAATTAAGCTGGCCGTGGTTGAAGTAAGAGAAACTTTCATCGAACATGCATACGTAACGATGCCGATGGACGAGACGAAAAGTTTCAATAACTGTTTAAACAAAACCACGTGCTCTTTTGCAGAGGATCGTTAACACGGAGAAAGCCTCTTTCTCCCAATGTATCGATGATACTACGAGACGAAACGCAGTTGGCAACGAATTAAGAATGATCAGAAGTGA